>NC_134265.1:13015825-13615825 GCF_031893055.1 Leptodactylus fuscus
TACTCTGGGGTCTGAAAAGACCCCAGAGTATAATAATTGTTCATGGGTGTTCATTATGGGGCATAATGGTGTGTGTAGGGGCCACTATGGGGCATAATAGAGGAATGTGGCAGAGGTCGGTCGGTCGAGGTATTTAGTGTCAGCCAGGAAGGTTGAGGCTATGTCAAAAGTTCGCCACGGGGCCCCACCATTCCTAGTTACGCCATTGGACAGGAACATGAATGTACTATAATGGTGGTGCTCTCACCCCATAATAAATGTACTCAACAAAGAACAGAAAGTGGGAGAGCAGGCATAGTTCTCCTTCTGGTCCGAATGAGGGCCAGTATCGCTGGTGGAGAAAGGGAGAAATTCTGACACGAGTGGCTGCTCTCCCCCGCCCTCAGAGCGTGCCTCGCTATTGGCTGATGTTTTAAAGGGGAACCTCTATAAGTGCCTAATGTCTTTGCTTCATGGCAGCATAGGTGAGGCTTGAAAAAGCGTCATTGGGTGCAAAACAGTCATTCTGAACCTCTGGAGGACGTGGATCTAAACTTTCTCACTGACAAGACTACCTTTTTTCTAGCTATCATCTCCACTAAAAAATTGGGTGAATTACAGGCCTTTTCATTTGAAGAACCTTATATTTCTTTCTCTTCAGACAGAATATAGTTAAGGTTCCTCCCTGGATTCAATCCTAAGGTGTCCTCCCGGCAGGGGTGAACCATGGCTTTCTGCCGCCTGAAGCAGATGTCAGAAAGCCGCCACCCCCCCAGGAGGGGGCGGGGCTGAGCGGAAGGGGGCGGGGTGGTGCCGCGCCGAGGGGGCGGGGCCGAGCGGAGCGAGCGTCTTTAGCAGGCGGAGAGCAGGCACGGAGAGGACCTGCTCTCTGCCTGAGTGTGAGGGGCGGCCGCTGGAGCAGTGGCCTCCCCAATCCACCGCTCAGTGACGGTGACCCTAAGCCAGTCCAGGACAGCTTGTCCTGGACTGCCTTAGGTCAGCAAAAATGCCGCCCTCCCTGTGGCCCTGGCACAGCCTCCCGGGCTGATATCAATCAGGTGGTCTCTTTACCAGTTCTCTTTCCACTCCATTCCTTAGACTTGAAATGTCTACAAGTCTATCTCCAATGCACAAGTTCATTTAGAAAGTCGGAGAACCTTCTTGTCAACATTTATAGAAGGAACAAAGGTTTCAAGGCATCAGAAACTTCTTTGTCCAGGTGGATAAAAGAGGTGATTAGAGTTGCTTTTTCTTTTCAGGGGTTAACTCCCCCTGAGTTTGTCTAAGCCCATTCAACCAGGGTTGTCTCTGCCTCTTGGGTAGAAAATCGATCTATTCCTCTTGAGCAAAACTGTGTTGCCGCATTGTGGGGCTCCTAGCTGACCTTTGTGAGACATTCTAAGTTAGATGTGCACAGCTCAGACACCATGACCTTTCGGTGTTCAGTATTAAGGACTGTAATGTGAGAGGACCCTCCCTAAGGAGTCTACTTATTACATCCCCATATTGTGCTGCCATTAGGATGCAAGGGAATCATTGATTATGTTATTACTGTATATACTCGAGTATAAGCCAACTTTTTCAGCACAGTTTTTATTATGAAAAAGCCCCCCTCGGCTTATATTCGAGTCAGGATCCACGGAGCACAGAGAACTGAAGGACCTGCATAAATTAAATGAAGGGGGAGGTCCTTTAGTGCTACTGCTCTGTGATTGGCTTTGTCATGTAGGTCACCTGACTGTGATGTCATCAAAGGTCCTGTAGAAACTAGAATGTAACATTTGCAGATAAGTCAGTGGCCATTATGTGCAGGATTCATTGTGTCTTATAGAAGTTGTCTGTTGTATGGAGGAGAGGAAGCTACAGTAAAGTTAAAGTAAAACACACAGGTACCTGCTGGAGTTACTATTCCTAGTAATACTAGTTTCAGTAACTCCATGTGCCTCACATTATTAACAGTTAAACCCATCATATCCCTCACATTAACCCCTGTGTGCCCCATATAAGGGTTACTAATATGTGAGACACATGGGGATACTAATAAAGGACCTTAATTATGAAGATACCTAATTATTACCTCCATATGACCCACACATCAGTAACTCTTATGTGAGGCACGCATGGGGTTAATGTGAGGGACATGATGGGGTTAACTGCTATTACTATGAGGCCCATGGAGATACTAAGCTGTAATGCACATGGCCAGACTTTTTATCTGCAATGGTGGATTTCCCCTCCTAGGCTTATACTCGAGTCAATAAGTTTTGCCAGTTTTTTTGTGGTAAATTTAGGGGCCTCGTCTTATATTCAGGTCGGCTTATATTCGAGTAAATACAGTAATCTGGTTACACTTAGTCCTAACAGCAGCACAAGTGCCCCCCTTAGAAGATTATTGTTTCTTTCTTTATAACCAACACAGTGGGGGAGGTCTCTTCTGTCCTCTTACAGAGGGGGATTATCACTTAATAATTATGCAAATTAAAAATCCCGCCTGTCCTATGAGAACACATGAGCAGAAATACCCCATATTGTGCTGCTATTAGGACTAAGGAAAAACAGATTATCAACATAATCAACAGAAGGATCCCATGTACAGACGATCTCTGAGACACTGACAGCACACTCTTCTCTGCTTGTTAGAGGAGGAGATGGTCGTCCACTTGCCAATTGTTACTGAGCATGCAAGAAACAAATCCACATGTATTTTAATCATTACCTTATATAATTCAAAAAACATACAATATTTGTATGACAATCTCTTTCAGATGCATTCGGTGCATAAGAATAATTTTCACAATCTAGACATGAAATTTTTTTCCTGAAAGTTTTTCAAAAGTTTTTTTTTGTGCACATAATTTGGCTTCTTCCTCTGTGATGTCTAAGGCTGGATTGACATTAACTATCCATTTTGCGGACTAGAAAACAACAGACTTTGTATATCCTCGTGTATTTGAGTGCACTTTCCAGTGTTTTTTTTTTGCATCCACAATCACCACACAGACATTCCATCCAACCATAACATGACTTTCATTGACAGAGACATTGAGAAAGAAAACGCCATGTACTATTCTTTCACACTACTTTTCTGTCTGTGTGTTATCCATGAAAAATATCAAACATCACATGGACTCTATGTAGTCAATGGAGCCATTCACACGTCTGTTGTTTTTCATGGATGGAGGAACATTGAGAAAAGAAATCAACAAATGTGTGAATGGCTTTTTCAATATGTGAGTCTTGACATGACTTCAGAGTAAAATCTTTCCCACATTCTGAACATTAAAATGGCTTCTCTCCTGTGTGAGTTTTTTGATGTCTTACAAGTTGAGGTTTATGAACAAAACACTCCCCGCATTCTGAACATGAATATGGCTTCTCCCCTGTGTGAATTCTCAGATGTTTATGAAGACCTGATCTCTGAGTAAAACTTTTCCCACATTCTGAACACGAATATGGCTCCTCCCCTGTGTGAGTTCTTTGATGATTAACAAGATCTGATTTACGAATAAAACATTTCCCACATTCCGAACATGAATATGGCTTCTCTCCTGTGTGAATTCTTTTATGTCCAGAAAGAACTGATTTATCTGCAAAACATTTTCCACATTCTGAACATGAATATGGCTCCTCACCTGTGTGAGTTCTTTGATGTTTAACAAGAAGAGATTTTTGGATAAAACTCTTCCCACATTCTGCACATGAATATGACTTCTCTCCTGTGTGAATGCTTATATGTCTATCAAGAACTGATTTATCTGCAAAACATTTCCCACATTCTGAACATGAATATGGCTTCTCCCTTGTGTGAGTTCTTTGATGTTTAACAAGATCAGATTTACAAGTATAACATTTCCCACATTCTGAACATGAAATTGTCTTCTTCACTGTGTGATTTCTTTGGTGTATAACAAGATTTGTTTTCTGAGTAAAATATTTCCCACATTCTGAACATGAATATGGCTTGTGAGTCTTATGATGTTCAACTAGACATGACTTTAGAACAAAACCTTTCCCACACAATGAACATAAAAATAGCTTCTCTCCTGTGTGAGTTCTTTGATGTGTAACAAGCATTGAGTTATAAGTATAACATTTTCCATGTTCTAAACATGAAACAGGCTTCTCTCCTGTGTGAGTTCTCTGATGTACAACATCACTTTGGTGACTTTTCTTCTCCTTAACAGTCTCTGATGAATCAGAAGATAGGACCTGTTTATCAGGATTTGATGACAGATCTTTGCTGTGAAGGGAGGAGGGTATATCTGGGGTAATGGCATGTTCTTCATATGGATCTTTTTTAATACCATGATCCTCTGCTTTATAATCTGTAGATATCAGATGTCCCTCTGAGCTCCTGGTACAGACATCTGTGATAAATAAAAAGGATTTTACTATTTTTAAAATAATCTCAAAAACCAATTCTATTGATATTTTAAAAGACTTCTATATAAATGTGGACACTTCTAGGGTAAGTAACTGGTTGTGGCTGCCGTCACTAACATGGAGGCCTTTCATTGGTAGATCTCACTGCTCAAACTACATAAATTACATTCAGCACAGAAAATTGCCATTTATTTACCCAGATCAGTTTCTCTCTTTCCCAAAAATCTCATAGACAATATCATAAGAAGACTCTCTGTACATAATAATGCTATATACTGCCATGTGAAACCATCATCATTCCCACTAATGTTATCCCTTACTTGTCAGCCAGGAAACCATTAGCCTGAGATATCCGGGGCCCCGCACAGTGAGATTAGTCAGGGCCACAGGAGAGGGGAGGGGGGATAGTGTTGGAGTCTTTAGCAGCAAGTGGTGAGCAGAATGGGCAGCAGGAAGTCCAGGAAGCCATCACTGACCACTGGGGATGCTCCTAATATAGAAAGATAAGCAGCTCCAGGGGACTGGTGAAAGCTCCATCAATAGGCTATCAATAGGCTAAGATAATTCCCTAACGTAGGTGTAGAGTCCATGAAAAGATATTCCAAAAAGGGGCAGCCCATAATTTGTCTCCACTGCCTATGTGTAATGACCAAGTTAACAACTGAAAATGGATTACATGTGGTCAACTAGTGTCATGGGTTTTCAGATTTGTCTTTCTTACATCTGCCTGCCTCCACCGCCTATATATAACATATAAATGATATTATTAGTCCCAAGTCTGCAGAATATATTTCGTTATCATGTATGCATGTATGTAGATTTGTGGAGATCCTTTACCCATTGTTTGTAACAATGTAAAAAGAAGCCAACTGTGCACCAAACACCGGATAATCCAGGATCCCTGGTCAACACTAGAGATGGGCGAACCCCTCAGGATTAGTTTTGTTTTGGGTTGAATATGATTGGTACGATCCACACCTTAAAAGGACTTTAAACATAGTGCAGAACACTCTTAGGAGGCATTCACACGGAGTAACGCCGGACGTGTATCACAGCCGTACACACCGGCGTTATGGCAGACTGCCGAACACTTCCCATTCACTTCAATGGGAGCGTTCGTAAACGCCGCTGTTACGAGCGCTCCCATTGAAGTGAATGGGAAGTGTTCGGCAGTCTGCCGTAACGCCGGCGTGTACGGCTGTGATACACGCCCGGTGTTACTCCGTGTGAATGCCCCCTTCAGGTTCTTTGGAACCTATCAAAAAACCGCAACAAAACCTGCAACAAAAAAAGCTGCATTTCTGCAATGTGGGGCCTAAGAAACCTAGTGTGTCACACTGGCAGGGCTCCTAGGACTATAAATAGAGAAGAGTGAATTTTTCAAAACAATTCAATCAAAATTCATTTGCGGTGAATCATGTTAAAAACCAGCTATTTCCCGGCTGCAGAGAGCCTGTATAATGGTGTATATAGTGGTGTATATAGTATAGTATATATAGTGGTGTATGTAGTATAGTATTTATAGTGGTGTATATAGTATAGTGTGTATAGTGGTGTATATAGTATAGTGTGTATAGTGGTGTATATAGTATAGTATATATAGTGGTGTAGAACACTGCACCTTGCAGTAGCACACATGGGGCGTCTGCTGTGGTAGTGAAACAATACATTGAGTCAGTATGACACACACATGACAGGCTTCACTCTTAGAACCGCTGCACACCTCACATATTTGGCCAGTTATGGGGCCAAGACTGACCAAATAACTCAAGTGTGAACTCAGCCTTACACGTCAATGTTAGTACCAGGTAAAAAGAGCGGTGCAGAGGCCCAAGATCCTACTGTACCGTCAAAGAGCGCACTCCTTTAATACCACCATCTGCTGATTCCGCACAAATGTCTACAGAACCTGTTCTAGTAAATGCTTATACAAGTAGAACCCCCGATAGAGTGGAGAGGGGGTCAGCAGTAAGTTTTTGATGACGTCACTGATTATTTTGATCCCTCCTCTGATTTGTCAGAACAATAACTTACCCCAAAAAATGGCATCCGCCTTCACTCGGTCAGGATTTGGTCAGTAATCCATCAGTATTGCTGATGCCAAAAAAAAACAGGAGCGGATCCAAAACAGAAATGACACGGGAATGGAATATTTGTAGGTCTTCTGTGTTTTGTACCCACTCCTGCTTTTGGCTACTAAATCATAAGCCAATTTTGATGGGACCATAAAGGCCTTACAGCTGGCCAAAAAGTCAAAATAGTGTCCCAGTCGTGGAGTGGGGAGGGTGGGAACAGCATGAGAAGTGACAGTGTTGAATGAGGAGGCTACAGAGTGACTCTGTGACAGAGTGGGCAGGCGGATAGCACAAACAGTACCCGTTGACAATGGTGGCACTTGGCATCAGATGTGCGGCATCAGAATAGTAGCTGAGGCAGGGAGCCAGAAGAAACCGGTCTCTTTTGTCAAGGTTTGGGTGAGGCAGCATGGATGATTTAATCTGATGCATGAGGCATTGGTGGGTGGAAATCCTGGCTGATCCACACCTGATTCATCTTGACAAAGGTCAGTCTCTCCATATTTTGGAAGGACAGGTGTGTTCTTGGGATAACTATAGCCCCCGCCACACTAAAGAGCCGCTCTGATGCAGCGCAAACTCGTGCCCAGCACATTTGGTATGCTGGAGGAGCACTGTGAATTGTCCCTGCAGTGAAGGCTGAGGACAGAGTGAAAGATGAGGTGGACATTGTTGCAGGACCAATGGCATAAGAACGTGAAAGCAGAAGCTGCGTCACCTGGCCAAGTTGCTGGTTTGTCTGGGTAAGAACTACATTCACCTAGTGGGCCATAATGAACAGATATTGTGTTTGACTGGGGCTAAAGCGCCACATGTCAGCACTGCCGTGCGCTTTGGTAAACACCAACAGGCTCAAGGACTGGCCCACCTTCTGTTTTACATATTTGTGCAGGGCTGGTACTGCCTCCTTGGCAAAGAAACGACAGCTTGGAACTTTCCACCTTGGCTCAGTTCTCTGAAAGGCGCAGAGTCCACCACTTGGAAAGAGTGCAAGCATACGGTTTTCTCCTTGAAATCGCTTCGCTGATTAATTGCTGACGAGGAGAAGGAGCATCAGGACCAGCAGAGGATGGGAAGGACACAGCGCTTCCTTCGGCTGAGGTGGTGGTGCCTTGAATGCCTGAAAATGGGGTGCGTGCCACTGGATGATGCAGTGGGTGCTGCGGCAGGCTGAGCCACCACATTGGAGCCACAGCTCTTCCAGGTCACTTTATGGTGACACAGGGCTGTGGTGCCAACATTGGCACTGTGGCCGCGCTTTACCTTCTGTCCACAGATTTGACATATGGCCATGTTCAACTCCTCCGGCGGCTTAACAAAAAACTGCCACACTTCCAAGTAGGTGATTTTACCCCCAACACTCCACACGGACTGACTGCTACTGCCTCCATGAACCCCTGCACCACTGCTTTCCGGGCAGGTAGGCTCCTGCGAAGTAGGTGGTCTATTCCGGCAGGTTTGGCTCCTGACTTCTCGATGCTGCCACCCTGCTGACTCCCGGCCACGATACCGACTTGCTGGCTTTGCTTCTGCCTCATGCACAAGCTGTGCTATATAAATAAACTGGGCATATCGATGCGTTTGAATCCCTGGTCATTGAGGACATAAAAAGGTTACCCCCTGGGAGATCGGAACATCTTAATCTTTCAAGAACTCAGTTGGCAGCACTAAAAAATCTGGAGTCAAATGCCAATTTGATTATCAAAAGCTCCGACAAAGAGGGGAATGTTGTCCTAATGGACAGACCCATGTACATCAGAATGTGCGAGGACATCCTGAAAATAGGGGACTCATACAGGATCTTAGAAAGGGATCCTACAGTTTTTTTTTTAGGGAATTGAATGGTATTCTTTCAGAGGCATTGGAGTCTGATTTAATTACTAGGCAGGAGTATATGTTCATGTTGCCCAGGAGACCACAGATAGCCACCTTCTACGCCCTCCCGAACGTGCACAAGGGGGTGGACCCGCTGAGGGGGCGTCCGATAGTCTCGGGCATAGGGAGTGTGACGCAGAATATTAGTACATATGTGGACATTATTTTGAGACCCTTTGTCACTGCGTTACCTTCCTATGTCCGGGACACGATGGACGTCCTAAAACAGCTTGAAGATCTGGTCCTACCCCCTGGCACCTGGGTGGCTAGCCTCGATGTGGAGGCTTTATACAGCTCCATACCCCATGAATTGGGGTATGGGGCTGTACGGTACTTCCTGGAGCAAAGGAGGAATCAACTATCATCCCATAATGACTTTGTCCTCGGTCTCCTGAAATTTATTCTGGAGAGGAATTACTTCGTTTTTAATGGGCGCTTCTTCCACCAGCTCAGGGGAACAGCAATGGGGAGCCCTGCGGCCCTCACATATGCTAACCTGTTCCTGGGCTGGTGGGAGGAGCGCCTTGTTTTTACGGACACTATGGATCAGTGGACGGAGCACATAATTTTATGGCTCCGTTACATTGATGATATTCTAATTTTTTGGGGAGGTACATCAGCACAATTTATGTCCTTTGTAGAAGCGTTAAATCAAAACGAGGTAAATTTGAGGTTTACATCAGAACTGCATTCATCAGAGATTAATTTTCTGGATTTGCATATTAAGATCAATGAAGGGGGTACACTCAGCTCCACTGTCTATCGTAAGCCTACCTCAACGAACAATTTATTGAGGTGGGATAGTTTTCACCCACAACCTCTGAAGAAAGGGATCCCCAAGGGTCAGTTTTTAAGAATGAGGAGAAACTGCTCGGAGGAAGGTGAATTTAATCAAAAGGCTCTAGACTTGTGTGAGCGTTTTAAAAGGAGGGGTTACCCGTTGGATACAGTCAAGATGACATTAGACCATGCTTCCCGTTGCGATCGTAGGGAGTTACTAGTACCTAAACCTAAGAAAGAAGATGATGGATTCATGAGGCTTATTGGCACATTTGAGGAGCATCATCAATAATTATTGGAAGGTCCTACAACTGGATGGAGATATCAATCCGTTTCTCACACTAAGGCCCGCAATAACATATAGAAGAGGCAGGAATATTAAAGACCACCTTGTTCATAGCCATTTAGGACCACAACAAGAAGAGGGGACATGGTTAGATAGGGCAATTCCTAAAGGAATGTTCAGATGTGGGGGTTGCAAGGCCTGTCAGTATGTTAGGAAAGGGGCTACATTTCAAAGTGCTAAAACAGGTAAATCCTATACTATCAGGGACTATATCAATTGCAAAAGCAAGGGGGTTATCTACTTGGCAACGTGTAGTTGTGGGAAAAATTATGTGGGTAAAACCTCAAGAGAACTAAGGAGGAGACTATTGGAACATATAGGATATGTAAATAGGAAGGAGGACCAACCAATAAGTAGACACCTCTGGGAAGAACACAATGGTGATCTCAGGGCTCTGTCCTTTCAGGGAATAGAGCTAGTTAAACCCTCGATACGTGGGGGGGATGCGGATCGCAAATTGTTACAACAGGAAGCAAAGTGGACGTATCGCCTACAAAGTGTCAGGCCGGACGGCCTGAATGAAATTATCTCATTTGCGTCCTTTATCTGATATGTTAATGCCCTAAGAACAGAGGGATTGACCTCTATAAGGGAGGATCTTGGGAAATATTCAAGGTATAAGACTTAGCGATATCTGATCATATACCGATATATTGCGTTATGTCTAGTGTTCTAGTTTGATACCTCCTTTATTTTGACTTATTTTTCTTGTTTCATTAGTTTTGATATGCAAAATATTAGATGTCCCTTAGTGACTTGATGTGGTTTATATCCATTGTTGTCGGATTAGGTATATTATCCAAAAAGAATAGGGTGGGTTTATGGTTAATTCTGTGAGGAAGGGTTCAAAGGGTGCCTTGTGGGAATAGTATAGTGCCTCATGTGGTTGGGTGGAGACTGGTTGGCGAATGGTCTTTCAATAGATATCCCTTTGCATTTGAGATACTTGATATATGGGTATAGAGTATAGATGTGGGGTGAATATGGAGATATATACACTTGTCCCTTTGGGATCTGAGAGATATCAGTATATATGCACTAGATATTTATACTCATGTCCATTCGGGATCTCAAGGATTCGTCACCAGTTTTAGTAGGATGTTAGAAATTAATCATCCATCTTAAAGCTTAATATAAGTTGATCTATAGAATAAGGAATATAAGAACCACCAATGAGTGCCTTTTTAGATTGGAAATAAAATCAAACATCACATTTCCACAATAGCACCATGTCACTACTCTCTGTAAACTGGTAAAGGAGTGTCTGTAATTAGACGACAGTGTGATCGCTTGAGTGAATATGCTATCATGCTGTTACTTCCTGAGAGCCAAAGGTTACAGTGTTTGCAGTCAGATCGTAGTGATAGCATGCATGTGCTCTGCCTTCGGCTGTGAAAAAGTATCTGTGCCTACCATCTGGGCATGGAGAAAGGTGGTTTTTACTGCCATTAATGAACATTTAGGCTGTGCCATTGTAGCAATCTTTTAGACTTAACAGGCTGGTGGGCGGTGGAATCTGCTCTGGGAAACATTCAAAGTGCAGTTAGCCTCAGCTGTGTAGGAGTCTCTTTACTGGTGCGGTACCGCATTAAGACCGCAGTACACACATTGCAGATTTGTCTCCTGAGGAACCCCGATAATATAGGGGGGAAACGCGTAGAGACGTTTATTTATGATATATTTGATATATAAATATCCAAGTAATGCTGCAGCTCACTCTATCAGTCTGGTAGCACTTGCTTTAGAGGCATAGTAATTAAGCACTGATAAAGTACAAGGGTTACTATCGCTCTAAAAAATTCTAGGCCATTTTTGAATAGATGAGAGCAAAGAAACAGTCTTTTTATATCATAAGCTCAGCAGTTAATCAGTTTGGGTTATTATGTACAACTGAATCCTTGTCCAGTCAGGAGGAGGATTGAAGCTAGCACCTACTTTGCAGCATGTGTAATATTGAGATGGTAGCTGCATGACTCATAAGCTAAGACTGCAGGTTTCCTGATAAGCGCCCATTGTCCAGGGAATGTGTGTAGAGAGGTTTCATTCACATATAAGATCCCTTAGTGGTTAGGAATTGAAGGTGCAGCAAAAGAAATAAAATATCGTTTATTATGAATAGTTCTTGTACCCAGGTTAAATATTTTTAAAGAGAAACAAATAAAGATTAGAATTTTAATAGCCATTTTTTGTTTTGGATTTGCTAAAGAAAGAGATTCTGGTGGAAGCTATATAAATAAACAATAATAATAATAATAATAATAATAATGAAGAGGTTTATGGAAAATGTGCCTGAGTGGTCAATCTGCATCTTATGTGTCCGGCCACCATGGAGGAGGACAATCACTTGCAATATCTCTCGGATCTATGAGCTCTTCATCTTAACTGTACATGTATCTGATTTCAATGGGGAGAGGGGATTAAACAAGACACCTCTAGTGGTAGCTTTTATCCAAGGGGGGATGTGATGAAGAAGAAGTTGTCCTCATTCACATAGACATATTTCATTATCCTTGTTCCAACTGTATTTCTACATCATATTATAAATGTGCAGCGTGTTATCACCTATAGCAGTATCACATTTATATTCATGTATTACTTGTATTCAGCTGAATGTGGGAATAGACAGCTGAAAAATCAGGACACACGACTGTAACAGTCAGGAATGAGGAGAATCTGAGACTGTTCTGTGTTATATTCAGTGGTGACTCCTCACCTGGGCGGTTCCCTGTAGCAATGTCCTCCTCACACTCCTCATCACCACTCACATAGGGATCTTCTTTTATCTTTATGTCTATAGCGTTAATATTGTTCAGATTTGTATCCTGATGGAAATAATGTCAAACAAAGAAAGTAAAAGTCAGGAGAAAATTCTAGATAAGTGAATGATTAATCAGAGCCAAATAGTTGTAGGTCTCTTAGAACATGAATTATAGAGGACAGATCGAGGAGAACCTCAAGAACCTCCTATAAATATATACTCAGCATGGCTAGACATAGATCAGGGGGAGGAGATCAGATTCTACCAGATACATCCGGGGTTGTTTGCCTCAGGGGAAATAAGGGTTCAGATTGGATGAAATCCAACCTGATGGTTCCTTATTCCAACCAGAAGTCTCCATAGCCAGAAGATTGTGAGAAGATCCAGACAACATGTAATGTCTATGGTCAGCTTTATCCTCCATCTCCACCTCTCATTACACAAGTATAAACATCTAAACGTACAAAGAATAAATTAGATGGCACTGCTAATTATTCTGAGTGTTATAGTCCATTATATATGTGTTGGTCAACAGACAAAAAATTGTATAAATATCTTGAAGTTTTTCTGTGGTGCTCAACATCCAAAATTCAGCAACCGGAAATATCTTTCAATGAAGAAAAAAGAAAGGAGGGCACTCACCATTCAGTTGAATACTTCTAAAACATCATCCTTTATTGATGCATATTCATTAAAAACAGTCTTCAGGAAGGGAGAAGTAGCATTATAGGCGTGGAGGCAACAGCCGCTTCGCGCTCATAGGAGCGCTTTCTCAAGCCTTGAATGAACTTCTCCCTTCCTGAAGACTTTTTTTTAATGAATATGCATCAATAAAGGATGATGTTTTAGAAGTATTCAACTGAATGGTGAGTGCCCTCCTTTCTTTTTTCTTCATTGAAAGGTATAAACATCTAATACTTCTGGATAACCCAAGACTGACCACAAGGACTTCACAGCCCGTCTACACATCATAGGGAATATCTCCATCTACCTGACCATCCTGTGGAAGAAGAGGACTGGGACATCTCTCCGGTGTTGTCCTCTTACTGGATCTACCTGTAGGAAACACAGACAGGGACTGAATTCATTCTGTACATACAAATAATGGAAGTCCATATGTATATAGATTGTAAGCCCTCACGGGCTGGGCCCTCTACCCCACTGTGCCAGTCGGTCATTTTTAGTATTATATCTACCTGTATATTTTGTGTACTGCATGTAACCCCCAAATGTAAAGCATCATGGAATTAATGGTTCTATATAAATAAATAATAATAATAATAATAATAATATATAGTCATATCTATTACCTGGTGATGTGAGGGGCTGGTGGTCCTCCATCATCACCTCCTTGTACAGATCCTTGTGTCCTTCTAAATACTCCCACTCCTCCATGGAGAAATAGACAGCGACATCCTGACACCTTATAGGAACCTGACAACACAATGATACAGTCATCACCCCGACCCCTCCAGTTACTGTATAATGTCCCAGCATTCCCAGCAGTGTCACCTCTCCATTCAGCAGCTCCAGCATCTTGTTGGTGATTTCTAGGATCTTCTGTCCATTGATCTCCTCCTGTATCAGGGGGTGAGGTGGAGGCCCTGGGAATGGGCTCAGGGTTCCTCTCCATCCATCAAATATAAGGGTCTGACAGCGCCCACTAGAGGTCTTCTTCACTACTGTGTAATCCTGGATATGGGGAGACACATTAATAAATCTCACTACATACATGTGCAGAGTCCATCACCTCTCCAGTCATATCATCTGTTATTACTATAGATAAGAATGATGTAATGATGACATCATCAGAATCTCTCACCTCTCCAGTAAGCTGGCAGATGATCTCTAGGGTGAGATTTAATAGACTTTCCGCCATCTTGTTCCTGTCTCTTTCCATCCTTGATGGGACAATCAGGAATATTCTCTTAGGGTGCATGCACACTACGTAACGCCGGGCGTGTATGAGAGCCGTACACGCCGGCATTTCAGCAGACTGCCGAACACTTCCCATTCACTTCAATGGGAGCGCTCGTAACAGCGGCGTTTACGAGCGCTCCCATTGAAGTGAATGGGAAGTGTTCGGCAGCCCTGCTGTAACGCCGGCGTGTACGGCTCTCATACACGCCCGACGTTACGTAGTGTGCATGCACCCTTATATAGAAGATACTGAGAGGATTCTATATTGTAGGAACCTGAATGGAGAGAAGATGAGACAATGTAATCACTACACGGAATCCCATGGAATAAATAGGATTAGTAGGGAGTATAAGGGGGGCTCCCGGTTCAGGACATGTATAAGGAGCAGTGTCTGCTGAGGGGTGAGAAGAAGGAGACCAGGATACTGATGGGGATACATTTGGGGTATATTCGGTAGTCGGTGGAGCACAGAATATAATCTACATATATCATTTGTTGTAGTTTCTGCTCTGATTTCTTCCAGTTTCTGGTGTAAATTCTAGTAAACTTGTCAGACTGTAGGTGACCCCGCATATCGCACTTAGGCCTGGTTCACATCTGCGTTTGGTATTTTATTCTAGGAGTCCACTTGGGGACCCCCGAACAGAATACTGAACACATTAAAAAGAGGTGAGCAATGAAACCACACAAACCCCACAGACTATAATGGGATTTGTGTGTTTACCGCGAGTTTCCCGCACTAATCATGCGGAGACAAACGTACTTCAAGCAGCGTACCCCTGGGACACTATGATCTTATCAAGAGGGATCTAAGGGGTGGAGGAGGCACCGATCTTGTCCCCAAACTCCTTAGATGCCATGATGAATAGCTATCACTGTATCTGAGGGATTATTACACATGTACACATGAAGCTGGGAGTGACACCACAACTGTGGAAAACATGTTGTGTGATACCAGTTCCAAAGACACCTCATCCGATGGAACTCAATGTCTACAGACCTGTAGCACTGACATCCCACTTGATGAAGGTCCTAGAGAGACTGGTCCTGGCACATCTCCGACCTCTGATGAGCTCTGCTATGGATCCTATAATGTTTACCTATCGGCCGGGCATTGGGGTGGATGACGCCATCATCCACCTTCTTCACAGAGCTCTCTCTCACCTGGAGAAACCCGGGAACACTGTGAGAATAATGTTCTTTTATTTCTTCCGTGCTTTTAACACCATTCAGCCAGGGCTACTGAGGGAGAAGCTGAACCTTGGTGGGGTGGACCATCACCTGTCCAACTGGATCCTAGACTACCTGATAACCCGCCCTCAGTATGTGAGAGCCCAGGACTGTGTGTCTGACACTGTGATCTGTAGTACGGGGGCACCACAAGGTACAGTTCTTGCCCCATTTCTCTTCACACTGTACACTGCTGACTTCAGGCACAACTCCTCCAGCTGTTACTTACAGAAGTACTCCGATGACTCTGCTATAGTCGGCCTTATCACTGATGGCGACGATAGGGAATACAGAGACTTAAACTGGGATTTTGTAGAATGGTGCCAGCAGAACCAGCTCAGGATTAATGCTGGGAAGACCAAGGAGATGGTGGTGGACTTTAGTAAGCTGAGAAGTGCTTCGATACCGGTGGAGATCCAAGGAACATGTATTGAGATAGTCAAGACCTATAAGTACCTGGGCGTGCTCCTCAATAATAAGCTGGACTGGGCCGAACACTTGGAGGCGCTGCACAGAAAGGGCCACAGCAGACTCTACCTGCTCAGGAGGATGAGGGCCTTCGGTGTCCAGGGGCCACTTCTTTCCTCTCCGGTGACCAGTCCCAGGTATCGGCTGTATAATACGGCTCCTGTGCCGCCACATTACAGCCATGTACTATTACAGCGCTGAGCATTAACTACACGGCCAGCGCAACGTAATAGTACGGCACCGAGCAGGAAGGGGTTAAAGCAGCCGAGTCCTGAGACAACGAGAATGGCCGGAATACACGAAATATCCAAGAAAATACTGACATTGTCCGGAGAGTTTCTCTAATTCTAATGTAACTGGGATGACGTCCTAGAATTGTCTGGTCTGAAAGGGGTTAATAAAAGCTCCAGGTCTGTGAGCGACCACCTACCTCCTCCTGTACAGTGACTGTGGTGACAGGACCTGTGGTGAGGTCACAGGTGTGGGAGGAGTCAGCAAGTCACATGATCAGGTCCTGCTGTTACAACTTCATATGCTAGGATAAAGGACCTGTGGTGATGTCACATGTGTGGGAGGAGCCAGGGAGTCACATGATCAGGTCCTGCTGTTACAACTTTATATGCTCAGGATAAAGGACCTGTGGTGATGTCACATGTGGGAGGAGTCAGAGAGTCACACGGCCTGGTGTTCCAGGTCTCTGTTGGATGAGGATGTGGTTACATATATATATGTGTATAGAGTATATATATAGCAGAGCTGTCTGTGTGTGATGTGTATATATACAGGGCCGCCGATAGGCCAGTATTACTGCTACTGGTGTCAGGGGCCCGGCCAAATTGAAAAATGGGGGGGGCGGTTTTGGCCCGCCACCGTGTGCTGGCGCCCACAGCAGTCATTGTATGCCTGATTTCAACTCAGATCTGCGTCCAGAGGACGCAGATCTGAGTTGAACACATATGCGGTGCCAGCTACAGCAAGGAGCTGTCACAGTTCAGCTCCTTGCTTTGCCGATGCGTCTACACTAGTCGCTGTGTAGACGCAATGTGATGACGTCACATCGCGTCTACAACTGTGTGCCAGTGAGAGACAGAGGCACGCAGAGAGCAGCGAGGGAACGTGGAGAAGGTAAGTGTAATGTGTACACTGCAATGGAACATGAAACTGGGGGCAGATGAAGGAGAATATGGCATGACACTGGGATCAGAGATGTGGAGACATGAATCTGGGGGCAGAGATGGAGGGACATGAATGTGGGGGCAGAGCTGGGGGGACATGAATCTGGGGGCAGAGATGGGGGGACATGAATCTGGGGGAAGAGATGGGGGGACATGAATCTGGGGGCAGAGATGGAGGGGACATGAATCTGGGGGAAGAGATGGGGGGACATGAAACTGGGCAGAGATGGAGGGGACATGACACTGGGGGCAGAGATGGAGGGGACATGAATCTGGGGGCAGAGATGGGGACATGAATCTGGAGACAGATGGAGGGGACATGAAACTGGGGGCAGAGATGAAGGGGGGGACATGAATCTGGGGGCAGAGATGGAGAGGGAGACATGAAACTGGGGGGCAGATGAAGGGTGTATATGAAGCTGGGGGAGAGATAGAGGGGGACATATAATTTACGGGTGACTGTAGGAGGATTATACTGTGTGCGGGCACATGAAAAATTAATGAGAATGGGCGGAGTCAACATAAAAGTGGGCGGGGATAAATTTGCTCAGAGCGCGCCGCACATTTTGTCCCTCTTTTGGTTCTTCAAAAGTTGGGAGGTATGGGTACAGGGGGCAATGGAAAGATGTTAGAAGGTGGACGGGGGGGGGGGGGGGGATTGTTGGGGCATCGGGTGTGCGGCACTGTGGAGAGGGAACTGGGGCAATAATATATAATATATAAGTTTTTAGCTGGAGAACTACAAAGCACACAATACCTCCACAGGTATGTGTGCTTTGTATTAATAATGATGTAGGCTGCTATACTACTAGCATAGCAGCCTGTTTGGGGGGGGGGGACTTTCACTTTAAAGGAGTGTTCACATTGTGTTATTGGCCTCCCTTGCCGGGATATGTTGGTAACCAGTCACAATCAGCTACCCACTTATCCTAATGCAGGGATAAGTTGACAGCTGATTCTGACTGGTTACCAACGTATCCCGGCAAGGGAGGCCAAAAATGCAATGTGAAAAAGCCCTGAGGATTTATTAGGAGGGCTCTTATAGATGGCTCTCTATAGGCGCGGTCACACGTAGCAGATTTTACCTGAAAATAGAATCTGATTAAGCCTTGTAATGCTGCTAAATAAAGGGAAATGTAATACAGAATTGGTATGTCGCAAAATAAAGTAGTTTTAAAGTGTGTGTGTGTGGGGGGGGGGGGGCAGACACATAGGCTGTATGGGGCCCCAAAATTCCTGATGGCGGCCCTATATATATATATATATATATATATACACACATCACACAAAGACAGCTCTGCTATATATATATATACTCTACACATATATATATATACAGTATGTGTGTGTAGAGTATATATATAGCATAGCTGTCTGTGTGTGATGTATATATACAGTACAGACCAAAAGTTTTCTGTATTTTCATGACTATGAATATTGTAGATTCACACTGACGGCATCAAAACTATGAAGTAATACAGGTGGAATTATATACTTTACAAAAGAGTGTGAAACAACTGATAATCTGTCTTATATTCTCGGTTCTTCAAAGTAGCCACCTTTTGCTTTGATTACTGCTTTGCACACTCTTGGCATTCTCTTGATGAGCTTCATGAGGTAGTCACCAGAAATGGTCTTCCAACAGTCTTGAAGGAGTTCCCAGAGATGCTTAGCACTTGTTGGCCCTTTTGCCTTCACTCTGCGGTCCAGCTCACCCCAAACCATATATCGATTGGGTTCAGGTCTGGTGACTGTGAAGGCCAGGTCATCTGGCGTAGCCCCCCCATCACTCTCCTTCTTGGTCAAATAGCCCTTACACAGCCTGGAGGTGTTTGGGGTCATTGCCCTGTTGAAAAATAAATGATGGTCCAACTAAATGCAAACCGGATGGAATAGCATGCCGCTGCAAGATGCTGTGGCAGCCATGCTGGTTCAGTATGCCCTCACTTTTGTATAAATCCCCAACAGTGTCACCAGCAAAGCACCCCCACACCATCACACCTCCTCCTCCATGCTTCACGGTGGGAACCAGGCATGTAGAGTCCATCCGTTCACCTTTTCTGTATCACACAAAGACATGGTGGTTGGAACCAAAGATCTCAAATATGGACTCATCAGACCAAAGCACAGATTTCCACTGGTCTAATGTCCATTCCTTGTGTTCTTTAGCCCGGACAAGTCTCTTCTGCTTGTTGCCTGTCCTTAGCAGTGGTTTTCTAGCAGCTATTTTACCATGAAGGCCGGCGGCTGCACAAAGTCTCCTCTTAACAGTTGTTGTAGAGATGTGTCTGCTGCTAGAACTCTGTGTGGCATTGACCTGCTCTCTAATCTGAGCTGCTGGTAATCTGCGATTTCTGAGGCTGGCGACTTGGATGAACTTATCCTCCGCAGCAGAGGTGACTCTTCCTTTCCTGGGGCAGTCCTCATGTGAGCCAATATCTTTGTAGTGCTTGATGGTTTTTGCAACTGCACTTGGGGACACTTTCAAAGTTTTCCCAATTTTTCGCACTGACCGACCTTCATTTCTTAAAGTAACGATGGCCACTCGTTTTTCTTTACTTAGCTGCTTTTTTCTTGCCATAATACAAATTCTAACAGTCTATTCAGTAGGACTATCAGCTGTGCATCCACCTGACTTCTGCACAACACAACTGATGGTCCCAACCCCATTTATAAGGCAAGAAATCCCACTTATTATACCTGACAGGGCAAACCTGTGAAGTGAAACTACCTCTTGAAGCTCATCAAGAGAATGCCAAGAGGGTGCAAAGAAATAATAAAGCACCTTTTGCTTTGATTACTGGCTACTTTGAAGAACCTAGAATATAAGACAGATTTTCAGTTGTTTCACACTTTTTTGTTAAGTATATAATTCCACATGTGATAATTCATAGTTTTGATGCCTTCAGTGTGAATCTACAATTTTCATAGTCATGCAAATACAGAAAACTGAATTAGAATGTGTGTCCAAACTTTTGGTCTGTACTGTATGTGTATAGAGAATATACAGTATGTAGCAGAGCTATCTGTTTGTGATGTGTCTATAGAGTATATATGTGTTTGATGTGTGTATATATATATATATATATATATATATATGTTGTAAGCCGATGGCTGGTCAGGTAATGGAGGGGGTGTACATCTCACCCAGACTACTCAGGTGGGTGAGATGAGAAAACTCCAGGAATGTTTGTTCTCAGCAGACAACTTTCGTCTGCTGAGCATTTTGGTAAATGCTTAGTATTGGGCTGGATTTTTAGGAATGGCAGGTAGGTTGGTAGTGCGACCTGTCATTCCACCCCCCTCCAGTCCACACTCTGGGGATGTTCCAGCAGCGACTCAGCTGCAGAGAGTCTGCTCATCAAGGGAGGCTTAAGAAGCCAGCTCCAGCAGAAGACTTTGGACAGAGCTTGACTGGAGAGCAAACAGAGAGGTCATATTTTTTGGAGCTGTGTCCTGAATGATTCTACTGGCTTTTGGATTTCTGTTATTCTAGGTGAGGTAACCTATTCTATGTTTAGTTAGAGCCTAGCCGGGCAGGGAGTTATTTTTGTATTGTTTCCTTTGTTGCTGCACTATATTTTTGAGTGAAAATAAAACTCTACCTTTGTTTTGGACTAAAGAAACTGGACTTGTGTGTCTATGCCACCCCACCTAGCAACCCCAGACCCTGACAATGTGTATAGAGTATATATGTAGCAGAGCTGTCTGTGTGTGATGTATAGGGAGCAGCCAGGATTAATCCCTTCTTGTGGGTACAAACTTTTCTCAGGGGCCTTCTACCCTCTCCCTAGAGTGAATTCTTGATAGTGACAGTTACGGGTACTGCAGCGATATCTCAGATACTTGAAAAGGGCTACAACTGTAGTACCAACAACTGCAGTTATCAATAATACAGTGAGTGAGCAGCACAGCGCCCAGCATGTAAACAATACTGGGATAGTATAATATGCTCCACAGTGGCCCCCACACACTATTATGTGCTCCAGAGAGGCCACCACACAATATGATATGCAGTGGCCCCCACACAGTATTATATGCTCCACAGTAGTCCCCACACAGCAGTATATGATCCATAGTCACATTGAAAGTAAGCCATGGAAGTGACCTACTATCTATGTGAATGGGAGTAACCTGAAAACATAGCAGTGTTAGAGGTGTGGGGTAGGAGGAGCTGGAGCTGCCTAGCTAATCATAGGAATTACAGCAGGACACTGAAAAAATAATTGCCTTGCTCAATTTTGCCCTAAATGCCATTCATCGGGGCCTTACCAGTGGCGGAAAGCCATGATGGACTGTCAGTGCCCTGCTCTTAGCCGCAGAGTGCAGGCAGCTGGTCCCAAACTGAGGTCTACAAGCAAGAGAAAAACAAACAGAAGGGGGTGCTATACACAGGTATTTTAACCGTTATCTTACACAATTTCCAAATTACAAATCATTTCAGATATTAGGGCTGGATTTAGAAGAAAATACAATATTTTTCGTGGGACAACTTATTTTGGATGTAATTGTAGGTAAAAATTACAATCAAAACATGAAAATGTTATTCAAGTTCCTTGTGTGCAGTAAGGAGATGACATTTCCCACATTTTGGACATGAAAGTTTCTTCTGTATGTGAATTTTCTCATGTTTAACCAGACTTGATTTCTGAGTAAAACATTTCCCACATTCTGAACACAAAAATGGCTTCTCTCCTGTGTGAGTTTTTTGATGTTCTAAAAGATATAATTTCTGAGTAAAAGATTTCCCACATTCCGAACATACAAATGGCTTCTCCCCTGTGTGAATTCTTTGATGGGTAACAAGACCCGATTTATCTTTAAAACATTTCCCACATTCTGAACATGAAAATGGCTTCTCTCCTGTGTGAGTTCTTTGATGTTTACCTACGAGGTACTGATTCCTAAAGCATTTCCCACACTCTGGACATGAATATGGCTTCTCCCCTGTGTGAGTTTTTTGATGATAAGTAAGTGTTGATTTCCGAGTAAAACATTTCCCACATTCTGAACACGAAAAAGTTTTTTCTCCTTTGTGAATTTTTTCATGTGTAATAAGACTTGATGTATCTGTAAAACATTTCCCACATTTTGAACATGAATATGGCTCCTTTCCTGTGTGAGTTCTCTGATGTACATAACTCCTTTCATTTTGTCTATCAGTCTGTGATGAATCAGGAGATAGGACCTGTTTATCAGGATCAGATGATAGATATTTGCTGTGAAAGGCTGAGGGTATATCTGGGGTAATGGCATGTTCTTCATATGGGTCATGTTTGATACCATGATCCTCTGCTTTATAATCTGTAGATATCAGATGTCCCTCTGAACTCCTGGTACAGTCATCTGTCAAGAGCAAAAATTATTTTACTATCTTAAAATAAAATTAAAAGTTATATTAATATTTTATAACATTCATACAAATTTCCAAACATATTTTAAGGAATGTAGAAAAATTCAATTAGTATCCAATATAATAGTAGCAAATCAGATGACAATCTAGCAGTAGACCTCGGAGCATTGACAAGTAGATCATGGTGTTCGGCCACCAGGCTGTTCTCCAGTGTCCCATTTGTGTGGTGAGGCTAGCATCTTCATCGGTCCATGTTGTGAGGTGCCGATTACCACTCTTATCTAGTGAAATGCTCAGTGTAGGATCATAAAGGATCCTGTGAGTCAGTGCTATTAGGTGGTGTCTGTCTCATACACTCCCTGACACCTAGACGTACTTTACTACAGGGGAGGAGCAGTATGGTCATGTATGAGGAAGCCATGGCTTTTGGGTACATATAAGGTCTGATGATGATTTCTATTTTTAGCTGATTCTAGGAGTGGATACCAGATATACAGGAGGACGAGACCTTTACACTTTCCTTTCTTTATAATCTCATAAGGCCAACCAAGGATTCCAAATTTCTGCCACTGATCCAAACCAATATTCTTTGGATACAAATAATATTCTTTATCTCATTGACTTGGAATTTCCAACCCCAATTTTGGAAGTATTATGCAAAGGATAACTGATGCAGAGCCAACAAGTACGGTAATAAGTAGATTGTGAGCAGCAGCTTTCTGAATATTCAGATAGAACAGCCACATCCTCTAATACAGAAGTCCCTAAATGCCCAGTTCAGGGCCGTAGATTGCCTGGTACTGGGGCGCTGGTTCCCTCAGGTGATCCTAATAGCTAAATAACTTGTGACAGGGGTACAACATAAGGATCCAGTTGCTCCTTCACCTAAGCACTTAGGGCATTGGTCTGATTTTTTTAAATTAGTTTTTGTAATTTTGAATTCCTGTAATTTTTTTTTTTTACTGTATTTAATAGACTTCCCCAAGGGGTATTGAATCCTGATGAGTCTAATCACTAATGCAATGCATAGAAAATTACCGGCACTTGTATTACATGCTGCATAGCACCACCCAAATGTCATGTCATCTGTATACTATTGGTCAATACGATTATGTGGATACCAAATTTATACAGTTTTGAGGGGGGGGGGGGGGGTTATTTTTATTTTTTGGAGTCACTATATTCTGTCAACTGTAACTTTTTTAGATTTCCATGTATGGAGCTGCGTAAGGCAATTTCTTTTTGGAGGAGTAAAGATATTTTTAATTTCTACCATTTTAGGGAATGTCTGATGTTTTGATTGCCTTTAATTCACATTTTAATGGGAGGTGAAACAGCAAAAAAAATGACGATTCGGCTCTTTTAATTTTTTTCTTGTTTTAGTGTTTACTGTAAATAATTGGTAAGGATCCATAACCTTTCAATACTTAAAAAACATATCCTTCTACTAAAATAAATCTTCTCTGTAGCCTCTGTATATGTAAAGCCTGTGATAATAGCACTTTATCTAAAACTTATAAAAGTGCTTTTATTCATTATGCAAATTAACATTTTGACGTCTCAATTACCATCCAATAAAATCCCTTGGAACCGCTTATCTTGTGGTGACACCACTTATCTTATTTACATCTAGCCGTCTTTACTGTCTATATATAATATACAAATGTCTACAGTATTTATTTACTTGCTAACATGTGACCCATATTATCATGTATGTATGATTGGTGGAGATGCTTTACCTTATGCAGACTCCGCCTATCTCACAGGATCCGCCTCTATATGTGCTTATACCATTAGGTCGGCCATACATGAGATCACTGTCACCTAAATGCTTGCTTGGCTGAAGCCATCTTGTTCTATCTCCCTTACACAATAGGCTGAGCATGCATGTACAAACGGGGGAGATGAGAGAAATCCACTCCCAGACATCTGGTAAGGGGCACATCACCTGCAATAGCTGTAGGGGGTACAAGCTATTCCTCTCGACTGCACCAGAAACATATAACATCGGTACAATCGTACATGTATGTGATTTCAATGAGGAGAGAGGAGTAAGCCGCTGAAAGACATGTCTAGTGCCAGATTATATCCAGGGAGAAAGCAGGTGATGAAGAAATTGTCCTCATATGACCTTTATATAGCTGAATGGGGGAATATACAGCCGAAAAATCTAACAGGACACAGAAATCTACACAGAACTATAGTAGTCAGAGAATGAGGAGAATCTGTGACTGTTCTGTGGTATATTCAGTGGTGACTCCTCACCTGGGTGGTTCCCTGTAGGAATGTCCTCCTCACACTCCTCATCACCACTCACATAGGGATCTTCTTCTTTTATCTTTACGTCTATAACATTAATATTGTCCAGAGCTATATCTTGATTTGATATCTGTGAAACAAATATACAGAAAACAGGAGGAGAAGTTATTGAATATACACCAGGAATTATCTGAGAACCTGGACATAGATATTAGGTGATGGCTCAATGAGAACCCCAAGACCCTCATACACATGTATACTCGGAATGGCTAGACCTGCTTCAGGTTGTGTCAGTGCAGGAGCTCAGATTCTACCAGATACATCCGGGGTTGTTTGTCTCAGGGGAAATAAATGATCAGATCGGTAGAAATCCAACCTGATGGTTCATTATTCCAACCGGGAGTCTCCATAACCAGAAGATTGTGATAAGATCCAGACAACCTGTAATGTCTATGGTCAGCTTTATCCTCCATCTCCACCTCTCATTACACAAGTATAAACCATCTAATACTGCTGGATAACCCAAGACTGACCACAAGGACTTCACCGCCCGTCTACACATCATAGGGAATATCTCCATCTACCTGATCATCCTGTGGAAGAAGAGGACTGGGACATCTCTCCGGTGTTGTCCTCTTACTGGATATACCTGTAGGAAACACAGACAGGGACTGAATTCATTCTGTACATACAAATAATGGAAGTCCATGTGTATATAGTCGTGTCTATTACCTGCTGATGTGAGGGACTGGTGGTCCTCCATCATCACCTCCTTGTACAGATCCTTGTGTCCTTCTAAATACTCCCACTCCTCCATGGAGAAATAGATAGCGACATCCTGACACTTTATGGGAACCTGACAACACAATGATACAGTCATCCCCCTGACCCCTCCAGTTACTGTATAATGTCCCAGCATTCCCAGCAGTGTCACCTCTCCAGTCAGCAGCTCCAGCATCTTGTTAGTGAGTTCTAGGATCTTCTGTCCATTGATCACCTCCTGTATCAGGGGGTGAGGTGGAGTGTCTGGGATTGGGCTCAGGGTTCCTCCATATCCTTCATACTCAGGAGCCTGACAGCGCCCACTAGAGGTCTTCTTCACTACTGTGTAATCCTGGTTATGGGGAGACACATTAGTAAATATCACTCAATACATGTCCAGAGTCCATCACCTCTCCAGTCATATCATCTGTTATTACTATAGATAAGAATGATGTAATGATGACATCATCAGAATCTCTCACCTCTCCAGTAAGCTGGTAGATGATCTCTAGGGTGAGATTTAATAGACTTTCCATCGTTGATGGGTCAGTTTGGAAGATTTTCTTACATAGGAGAGATCAGCTGAGAGGATTCCATATTGTAGAGACAATATAATAAATCCAGAATATTCCATGTCAATAAAATACAACCATTGGAGATAATAAGAGGAGACGTTACATGTAGATGAGGACACACTAGTTATAGGACAACCTGAGCCATAGTAATAAATCATCTTTACACTGTCTCAACCTGTCTCCATAGCCGCTCTATTCATCGGAGACTACACACAGATTAAAACATCCATAATAAAGAAAAAACCTCTCTAAAGCTTGGTGTGGTGAAAATGTTATGGTTTAATTTACATTACTTGTATAGTGGATCAGATTCTGTCCCATCCAATCCACACATTGCAGAATAAAATCCAGAACGGAAAAGCTACGATTACAGAAATGCTGCTAATATTGTAAATCACAACATGTCAATTATTCTGAGGGAAGTGCGGCAAGATTAAGTATTGATATAATAGACGCAAAAGGTTCTCAGAGATTTTCCTTTGGAAAACACTGCAATAAAAATGTAATGGGTTTCTGTTGTGATCTATTCTGCAGCATTTTTTGGGCTGCAGCTCACTACATGTGCCCAAAGATGAGATAAAGCAGGTTTTTAGTTGCAGTTTTTGTTGTAAAATACATCAGTCCCCCGATATAGAGTCCCATGTAAAATAAATCAGTCCCCCGATATACAGTCCCATTTAAAATACACCAGTCCCCCCGATATACAGTCCCATGTAAAATACACCAGTCCCCCTATATACAGTCCCATGTAAAATACACCAGTCCTCCTATATACAGTCCCATGTAAAATACACCAGTCCCCCAATATACAGTCCTATGTTATATACATCAGTCCCCCCCCATATAAAGTCTATGTACAGCCCTCCCGCCTTACCCTGCACACCCAAATCTTCTCTCTTCAGCTTACATAGCTCCTGCTTCCTGTATAGAAACCATGGTTACAGGACCTGTGTTAATGTCATAGTCATGTGATCAGCCACATTTATGGGAGGAGTCAGGGAGTCACATTACCAGATGTTACAGCTCTCTACCAGATATATGAAAGTCTGTGTGTGATGTGTATGTATTGGAGCTGTCTGTGTGTGACTTGTATGTAGTGGAACTGTCTGTGTGTGACGTATATGTAGTGGAGCGAGCCGTCTGTGTGTGATGTGTATGTAGCAGAGCTGTCTGTGTGTGACATGTATGTAGCAGAGCTGTCTTTGTGTGACGTTTATGTTGTGGAGCTGTCTGTGTGTGACGTTTATGTATCGGAGCCATATGTGTGTGACGTGTATGTAGCGTTGCTGTCTGTATGTGACGTGTATATAGCGGAGCTGTCTGTGTGTGACGTGTATGTAGCGGAGCCGTCTGTGTGTGACCTGTATGTAGCAGAGCTGTCTGTGTGTGACGTGTATGTAGCAGAACTGTCTGTGTGTGACAAGTATGTAGCAGAGCTGTCTTTGTGTGATGTTTATGATGTGGAGCTGTCTGTGTGTGACGTGTATGTAGCAGAGCTGAGTGTGTGACATGTAAGTAGTGGAGCTGTCTGTGTGTGACCTGTATGTAGCAGAGCTGTCTGTGTGTGACGTGTACGTAGCAGAGCTGTTTGTGTGTGATGTGTATGTAGCGGAGCCGTCTGTGTGTGACGTGTATGTAGCGGGGCCGTCTGTGTGTGACGTGTATGTAGCGGAGCCGCCTGTGTGTGTGACGTGTATGTAGCGGATCCATCTGTGTGTGACGTGTGTGTAGGGGAGCTGTCTGTGTGTGACATGTAAGTAGTGGAGCTGTCTGTGTGTGACCTGTATGTAGCAGAGCTGTCTGTGTGTGACGTGTGTGTAGGGGAGCTGTCTGTGTGTGACATGTAATAATAATAATAATACATTTTATTTATATAGCGCCAACATATTCCGCAGCACTGTACAATTTATAGGGTTCAGATACAGACATACATAACAAAGAACGTCATTTCACACAATGGGACTGAGGGCCCTGCTCAAAAGAGCTTACAATCTATGAGGTAGAGGGGGTGACACAAGAGGTAGCAGGGGCGGCATTGCTTATACAGTGTTCAGACAATTTTGTGCATTAGGAATTGTGATAGGCTTGTCTGAAAAGATGCGTCTTTAGTTTGCGTTTGAAACTGTAGAAGTTGGGAGTTAATCTTATTGTCCGGGATAGAGCATTCCAGAGAAGTGGTGCAGCTCTGGAGAAGTCTTGTACACGAGCGTGGGAGGTTCTGATAATAGAGGATGTAAGTGTTAGATCATTGAGTGAGCGGAGAACACGGGTTGGGCGGTAGACAGAGATGAGGGAAGAAATGTATGGAGGTGTGGCATTATGGAGAGCCTTGTGGGGAGGGGGATAACTTTATATTTTATTCTATATTGAATAGGCAGCCAATGTAGTGACTGGCACAGACCGGAGGCATCGCTGTAGCGTCTACCCTGATAGATGAGCCTGGCCGCTGCATTCAGAATAGATTGTAGAGGGGAGAGTTTAGTGAGGGGAAGACCGATTAGTAAGGAGTTACAGGGGTCAAGGTGAGAATGAATCAGAGAGACAAGTCTTTAGTGTATCTCTGGTAAGGAAAGGGCGTATTCTGGAGATGTTTTTGAGGTGGAGGTGACATGAACGTGCGAGTGATTCAATATGAGGGGTGAAGGAAAGGTCTGCGTCAAATATGACCCGGAGGCAGCGGGCATGCTGCCTAGGAGTTATAGTAAGGCCTGAGACTGCAATGGATATATCAGGGACAGATCTGTTAGATGGTGGAAACAGTAGTAGTTCAGTCTTAGAGAGATTTAGTTTCAGATAGAGCGAGGACATGATATTAGAGACAGCAGAGAGACAGTCACTGGTGTTCTGTATGAGTGCAGGGGTGATGTCACGGGAAGATGTGTATAATTGGGTGTCATCAGCATAAAGATGGTACCTGAAGCCAAATCTGGCGATGGTTTGTCCAATGGGGGCTGTGTAGAGAGAAAAGAGCAGGGGGCCGAGGACCGAGCCCTGAGGAACCCCAACAGCAAGGGAAAGAGGGGAGGAAACAGAGCCCGCGAATGATACACTGAAGGTGCGGTCTGAGAGATAAGAGGAGAACCAGGAGAGCGCAGTGTCATTGAGGCCGACTGAGCGGAGCATAGTAAGGAGGAGTTGATGGTCAACAGTGTCAAAAGCTGCAGAGAGGTCCAGAAGAATAAGAAGAGAGAAGTCACCATTGGATTTAGCCTTTAGTAGATTAGACATGTAAGTAGTGGAGCTGTCTGTGTGTGACCTGTATGTAGCAGAGCTGTCTGTGTGTGACGTGTACGTAGCAGAGCTGTTTGTGTGTGATGTGTATGTAGCGGAGCCGTCTGTGTGTGACGTGTATGTAGCGGGGCCGTCTGTGTGTGATGTGTATGTAGCGGAGCCGCCTGTGTGTGTGATGTGTATGTAGCGGATCCATCTGTGTGTGACGTGTATGTAGCGGAGCCGCCTGTGTGTGTGACGTGTATGTAGCAGATCCATCTGTGTGTGACGTGTGTGTAGGGGAGCTGTCTGTGTGTAACGTGTATGTAACGGAGCTGTCTGTGTGACGTGTATGTAGCGAAGCTGTCTGTGTGACGTGTATGTAGCGGAGCTGTCTGTGTGACGTGTATGTAGCGGAGCTGTTTGTGTGTGACGTGTATGTAGCAGAGCTGTCTGTGTGACGTGTATGTAGCAGAACTGTGTGTGACGTGTATGTAGCGGAGCCATATGTGTGTGACGTGTATGTAGTGGAGCCCTCTGTGTGTGACGTGTATGTAGCGGAGCTGTCTGTGTGTGACGTGTATGTAGCGTAGCCGTCTGTGTGTGACATGTATGTAGCGGAGCTGTCTGTGTGTGACGTGTATGTAGCGGAGCTGTCTGTGTGACGTGTATGTAGCGGAGTTGTCTGTGTGTGATGTGTATTTAGCGGAGCTGTCTGTGTGTGACGTGTATGTAGCGGAGCCGTCTGTGTGTGACATGTATGTAGCGGAGCCGTCTGTGTGTGAAGTGTATGTAGCGGAGCTGTCTGTGTGTGACGTGTATGTAGCAGAGCCGTCTGTGTGTGACATGTATGTAGCGGAGCTGTCTGTGTGTGACATGTATGTAGAGGAGTTGTCTGTGTGTGACGTGTATGTAGTGGAGCTGTCTGTGTGTGACGTGTATGTAGCAGAGCCGTCTGTGTGTGACGTGTATGTAGCAGAGCCGTCTGTGTGTGACGTGTATGTAGCGGAGCTGTCTGTGTGTGACATGTATGTAGTGAAGTTGTCTGTGTGTGATGTGTATGTAGAGGAGCCGTCTGTGTGTGACATGTATGTAGCGGAGCCGTCTGTGTGTGACATGTATGTAGCGGAGCCGTCTGTGTGTGACATGTATGTAACAGAGCCGTCTGTGTGTGACGTGTATGTAGCGGAGCTGTTTGTGTGTGACGTATATGTAGCGGAGCCGTCTGTGTGTGACGTGTATGTAGCGGAGCCGTCTGTGTGTGACGTTTATGTAGCGGAGTTGTCTGTGTGTGACGTGTATGTAGCGGAGCTGTTTTGTGTGTGACGTTTATGTAGCGGAGTTGTCTGTGTGTGACGTGTATGTAGCGGAGCTGTTTGTGTGTGACGTTTATGTAGCGGAGTTGTCTGTGTGTGATGTGTATGTAGTGGAGCTGTCTGTGTGTGACGTGTATGTAGTGCCCGTTGGACTCTATACGTTGGCCAAAGCAAAAGTGTAGATGGGTAATAAAAAGGGGATGCAGGACAAAGGTTTGGGAAGGTTCCCCCCTAACCTTACCATGTTAGCTCAATCACCTATATTCAGCACTGGCAATGGTGTGTTATGACTAAGTCCAATATTGTTTGGTCTTCTGTGGCTTACAAGCTTGGAGTATCTGGGGACTCCTTACAACTCCATTATACATGAAGAGTATTGTATAGTGTGTTGTGCTATACATTTATGTATTCTAATTACATGAACGATTTGTTTCGTTAGGACGGGTCACTTGCTCCGTAATCATCTTCATGGCGGTGAAATATTCTGCACCGTAGTGGGCTGATTCAAGGTTTCCTATGTAATAAAACATCATGTAATAGTGTAGAATACTCTCAGGGCTCGTAGTAACCAATCTATGTAACATAGTATAGAACACTCTGCCTGCAAAAATGGCTCCCATTGACTTCAATGAGAGCCTTCACTTTTTTTTCCGCTAGGTAACAGAAGCGACATGACCTATCTTGCCGTGGATTCCGTGGCTGAGTCAGCTGCGGCATCCGCGCCTCGAGACATGCTCCTGTTTAGGCCATGGAGCGGGATGCCGCGACGGAATACTGATGCGCATGTGGAATTTGGTTTCCGCCTTGTGAACATACCCTTAGGAGCCCTAAGTGTATTCTGCACTATGTTTTATAAATAGGTTACTAGGAGCCCTAAGAGAGACCTCCGAATATAATGCGACAGCCATTTTAGTTCACCCAAGACGTATCTCCATCTTTCTTCGGTTTCATTAAAGACTAACAATTTGGAATATTTGGGACGAACCATTACCGGCCAATTCACACATCTCTGTTTTTCCTTCTATGAATAAAACATTGGATTTCTTTTAAATTGTAATGGTGGCTCAGTGGTTAGCACTGCAGCCTTGCAGCACTGGAGTCCTAGGTTCAAATCCTGCCAGGGACAACATCTGCAAGGAGTTTGTATGTTCTCCCCGTATTTGCATGGGTTTCCTCTGGGTACTCCAGTTTCCTCCCACACACCAAAGACATACTGATAGGGAATGTAGATTGTGAGCCCTATATGAGATAATCCTTTAATAGTCCCACAGTGCGGATACTCAGTATGTTACAGCAGCCTAGTAATACAGATACAGGATAATACACAGTAATATATTACAGACGTAGACACACATATGCTGAGAAGAGAAGATATACTAGGAGTCCATAGCAGCTAAGGAACAGAAGAGAAAGAAGGAAGACTTCATAATCATTAGTTCTCTGTGCGGAGTCTTCTCTTGGTCTGATGTAGATTATACAGCCTGGTCACGGTTGGAAGGAAGGACCTGCGATAGCTCCTTCTCACACTTGGGGCGAAGCAGACGGTCACTTACAGTGCTGCCAAGTCCCATCAGGGTCCCATACATAGGGTGGGATTTGTTCTCCCGCATGGAGGTCGCCACAGACAGTATCCTTCTGTCACCCACCACCTGTACTGGGTCCAGGGGGCTCCCCAGGACAGAGCCGGCCCTCCTGATCAGCCTGTCAAGTCTATTTCTGTCCCTGGATGCTATACTGCTCCCCCAGCAGGCCACACCGAAAAAGATGGATGAAGCAACTACAGAGTTGAAAAAGGCTCTAAGAAGTGGCCCCTGGACACCGAAGGCCCTCAGCCTCCTGAGCAGGTAGAGTCTGCTGTGACCCTTTCTGTGCAGCGCCTCCAGGTGATCAGCCCAGTCTAGTTTATTATTGAGGAGCACGCCTAGGTACTTATAGGTCCTGACTATCTCAATGGATGTCCTTGGGACAGTGACTGTCAATGTCTGTAAAGCGCTGCGGAATATGATGACGCTATATAAGTAAGCGTAATAAACTTTACAACAGAATATTGAACGTGAGTTATTTTTATGCAAAAATGATTAAACACAGTGAAATTATTAGAACATACCACAAACAAGAGGAGATCCCATCTAATGAGGCATTAAAACGAATAAATATCTGATGAAATAATTAACCCCTTCCCACCGATGGCATTTTTTGATTTTCGTTTTTGACTCCCCTCCTTCTAAACCCCATAACTTTTTTATTTCTCCGCTTCCAGAGCCATACGAGGTCTTAATTTTTGCGGGACAAATTTTTCTTCATGATACCACCATTAATTATTCCCCCTACGCCCAACAGCAGCACAACTGGGGTAATCCTGCCCCTATGAGCTGTTAGGACAGGTGGAATATTTAATTACCTAACAGCAATCAACCCCTGAGGTTGAGGTCAGAGGACCAACTCCCCTTTGTGTTTTTTTCTGTCCTGTGGGACAGGACAGGTGGATGGGGGAGAGGTGCTCTGGCCTCTTACAGGGGTCCCCTCTCCCCCCCTAAGTTTTTACCTTGCTGCGTGGTCCTGATGAGGTCTCTCCCCCTGCTCCGGTCCGGGTCCCCCGCTGAAGCGTGAGTGCGGCGGCATCGCGGACGTCTGGATACTGCAGGAGCCGGCAGATATGGGATCTCTCATAGCTCGGCCCAGGACCTTAGATCAAAGGGACGAACACCCAGATGGAAAACCTTGTCCTCAAGTTTCCACCCTCCCAGACGGCAGAACTTCAGCCCCCCCTATTTCCAGGGGAGTAGTATCCATGGGTCTTCCCCCAGCCCCCTAGTAAGGCTGGGGAGCCCTTTAATGGGACAGAGGGCTTCTCTGAGCCAGGATCAAGGAAGACCCATTAGGATTTTTTACGATTCCATCATAATCGAATCCAGTTCCGGGGATTCACCAGGGACTCTCCTACCTGGAGGCACCTTCTCTATGTCAAGAAGCTGCGAGTCCGGAATCGCTGTCCCTAGGGACTAAAAAAGCCTATCCAGTGAACCATCAGTGCCCGGCCATGATTAGCCCGGCAGACCCATCTTCGCGATGGCAGGTCCTCGGTCAGGTTTACCTAGACCCTGTTGACCACAGATGCCTCCCTGTCCAGGGGAGCTCATCTGGGGGAGACCCTGGTACAGAGCACCTGGCGTTACCTGAAGAGAACGCGCTTACCCAGCTGGCGAGAGATTACCAGAGCTCAAGTGAAGCTTCTGACGTGGACTCCACAGTTTCGGGAGTAAAGGACCAGGACGGACAGCCTGATCACAGCCGATTACGGTCATTCCGGACGGAGGATGAGAGCCTTCTCCACGTTACCAGACGCCAGGATCCTCATCTATTCGGATCTATGAATCTCCCAGCTGCCAGAAGTTCAAATTCCAGGTTACAGTCTGCGGGACTGACTCACCAGAATGCGGATAACCTTAGCCAGGTCATCCCCCGACCAGGGTGCTCTCCACTATCCTACCAAAGGATGAGGTCTCCCCGAGCTGGATCTGATGGCCACCTCAAACGGCACCGCAATAGAGGAACGTTGCTCCCCAGTTCGGGAAGAGAATCCTCCGGCGCTGTATGCCCTGTCAATACCAGGGAGGTTCAGACGGAAGTGCGTCTACCCTCATCAACTGAGGATTCGGAAGGTATTGACAAAACGCAGGCAGAACCAGAGCTTGGCAAGGAGCTCGCCATTCTGGATAGAAAGGGCATGGTTCACCGTCCTCACTCTCATGAGACGGAGGAACACCTGGAGGCTTCCACCAGTGTAAACTCTGGTAATCCGGAACAGTCGGCCCTATCAAGGCCTGAACAGATGCAACCTCACTGCCTGGAGGTCAGCCAGCCTTTAGCTGGCAAAAGAGGATTATCCCAGGGAGTGCTAAGAACTTTGGCGCACTCAAGAGCGGAGTCAACTAACCAGAGCTACCGGAGGGTCGCCCGAATCTTTCAGAACTGGTGTTCGAGTAACCAGCGCGACCCTGATAGGAATGCAGTCTTGGAGTTCCTACAAGACGGCCTGGAGAAGGGGCTAGCACCTGCTACCTTGAAAGTCCAAGTCTCAGCTCTGTCCGCACTCCTGGAGACCCGTCTAGCACTAGATCCTCTGATTAAGCAATTTCTAAGAGGGGCTAGTAGACTTCGTCCTCAGGTGCAGTCTCCGGTCCCGAGCTGGGACCTGGCCGCAGTTCTGCAGGGGCTCTGGGCGCCCCCCTTCGAGCCCCTATCTGAAGTGGATTTGAAGTACCTAGCATACAAGATAACTTTCCTGTTGGCAATAACCTCCGCCAAGAGGGTCGGTGAGCTACAAGCCCTAGCGGCTTCTGAGCCATTTATAACCTTCTTTCCAGACAGAGTGCAAAAAGGTACCCACACCTCAGAATATTAACCAGGCAATCATCTTACCAGCGTTTTTCCCCTCTCCCACCTCTGAGTGGGAAGAAAGGATAAACAAGTTGGACTTGGTGAGAGCGTTGCAGATTTATCTTGAGCGGACTGCGTCCTTTCGGAAGTCAGAGAATTTGCTGATCAATGTGTTTGGCCACACCAAGGGGACCAAAGCATCCAAACCAACTCTATCAAGATGGATTAGAGAAGCCATTATCTGCTCCCTACGTGCTCAGGACCTCCCAGTACCAGACCTTATCCGTGCCCATGCCACCCGAGCAGTGGCGACATCGTGGGCCGAGAGACGTTTTCTTTCCTTGGAACAGATATGTGCAGCGGCTTCTTGGATTTCTCAGCTAACTTTCGCCAAACATTATAGACTTGAGTGGCGAACAAGGGAGTCCACAGCATTTGGACATTCAGTATTGGCATCAGCTTGCCAGGATCACCCGCCCTAGGGTAAAGCGATACTTGCTAAATCCCCAGTTGTGCTGCTGTTGGGCGTAGGGGGAACGAAAGATTGTGAATGACAATCTGTTTTCCCTTAGCCCAAACAGCAGCACAAGGCTCCCTCCCTATGCTGTATTTGTACTATTTGTTTGTACTATGTCATATTACTCCTGTTAAATAGATGTCTAAAACCTTTTACTTGCTACTAACACAAAGGGGAGTTGGTCCTCTGACCTCTTATAGGGGTTGATTGCTGTTAGGTAATTAAATATTCCACCTGTCCTAACAGCTCATAGGGGCAGGATTACCCCCAGTTGTGCTGCTGTTTGGGCTAAGGGAAAACAGATTGTCATTCACAATCTTTCGTTCTGTAGAATGTACTGGGTAGCTGGAAAAAAATTCAGAATGGGGTGGATTTGAAGAAAAAAAGCATTTCTGTGAAATTCTTATGGGCTTTGGTTTTACGGCGTTCACTGTGCAGCCAAAATGACATGTCCCCTATATTCTGTGTTTCAGTACGATTCCAGTGATACCAAATCTATATGGTTTCATTTACATTTTGACCCCTTAAAAAAAAATCCAAAACTGTGTTAAAAAATTTTTTTATAAAAGTCGCCATATTCTGACAGCCGTAACTTTTTTATACGTCCGTGTACAGGGATGCATAGGGCGTCTTTTTTTGCGGGGCCGGATGTACTTTTTAGTTCTATCATTTTGGGGAAATGTTATTGCTTTGATCACTTTTTATTGAAATTTTTATCAGAATCAAAACCGTGAAAATACGGCGGTTTGGCACTTTTGACTATTTTTCCTGCTACAGCGTTTACTGTACAGGAAACATATTTTTATAGATTTGTAGAGCGGGCGATTTCGGACACAGGGATACCTAACATGTATGTGTGTCACAGTTTTTAACTACTTTTATATGTGTTCTAGGGAAAGGGGGGTGATTTGAATTTTTAATACTTTTTATATTTTTTTCTATTTTTTTTAACTTTTTTTTGCATTTATTAGATCCTCTAGGGGTCTTGAACCCCAGGGGGTCTGATCACTAATGCAATGCATTACAATGCTAATGCATTGCAAAAAATCCTCCTTTCTTTTGCAGGCTGCATAGACCAGCCTGCAAAAGAAAGAGTCTGCAGACCGGCCGGTAGCCTTTAACAGCTCCCGGGCAGTCGCCGTAGTTACACACACGACATGCGCCATACTATTATGGCAGATGTCGGGAAGGGGTTAATGTAAAAAAAAATAATTACATAATGCAATCGGTAGACTCCGTAACAACCTTCCTTCAACAGGACGAGGTAATGATAACCCTGAATCTGAAGGACACCTATTTACACGTCCCTATCTATATTCCACTCAGAAGATATCTAAGGATCGCCATCCAGATGTCTGACCACAGAGAGCACTTCCAGTTCACCACACTCCCTTTTGGCATCTCTTCAGCCCCCTATGTCTTCACCAAGGTGGTCGCCCCCGTCGCCACCGCCCTCAGATTAAAAGGCCTGTTCATAGTTCCCTATTTGGACGACTGGCTCATAAAAGCGCAGTCTATTTCAGTTCTTCAACGTCATCTTCAGATTGCCATATCCTTCCTTCAAGAGTTAGGATGGCTAATCAATTGGGAGAAATCAGAAATAGTGTTATCCACCCCCAAAAAATTCCTGGGATTCATTCTGGATTCTCAGAACATGCAGATCTCTCTCACCGGCCTAAGGAAGTTGAAGATAGAGGCAGCCGCCTGTTTTCTCCTCAAAACCCGGCGTGTTACCATCCGGACTGCCATGAGGGTCATCGGCCTGATGTCATCCTAGGCCAGGGCGGTCCCTTGGGCTTTATGGCATTTGCGTTTGCTCCAGATGGAGCTGTTGAGTGCCTGGAACAGGTCTCCACGGGGACTGCACAAGAGAATCTGCCATTCTCCCAGTCTCCTCAAGACGAAAGGTCTATGGTTACACCAGAATGGACCCTGCTGACTACGGATGCATCCCAGTGGGGATGGGGAGCCCATCTGGACGACAGAACTATTCAGGGACATTGGAGAAGACCAACCTGAAGGAGCTCCAGGCGATGTACCTTGCCTTGTGTCACTTCTCCCTTCTCCTCAAAGAGAAGGCGGTCAAAGTGCGGTCGGACAACATGACCACAGTGATATACATCAACAAGCAAGGAGGTACCAGGTCTCCAGCCCTCCTGAGAGTGGTGTACTTGATCTTCACGTGGGCAGAGAAGAACCTGTCCCACTTATCCGCTGTTCGCATCAAGGGCTCCCTGAACATAGTAGCGGATCAGTTGAGTTGGGGTATTACCGTATCAGGAGAATGGTCTCTCAATCCAGACGTGTTTCAACACATCGCCCAAAGATGGGGGTCTCCCAGAGGTCGATCTTATGGCAACCTGACTCAATGCCAAGGTTCTGCTCTCTGTACCTAGGAGGACAATCCCTTGGCAGTGGATTCCCTGTCCATCCCGTGGAGGTTCAGGCTGGTATACATCTTCCCTCCAATTCCCATCATACACAGGGTATTTGTGAAGATAAAACAGGACCAATTCACGGGAATTGCCATAATCCCATTCTGGCCAAAAAGGACTTGGTTTGCCCAGCTCATGAGGATGAGTCAAGGCATATACTGGAGGCTTCCCCCCTTCCAGACCTGGTTACCCAAGGACTGCTGAGATGCCAGGATTCAACCTGACAGCCTGGAGGTTGACCAGTGCCTATTAAGGAATAGCAGACTTTCAAGCAACGTCCTGAAGACTCTTACATGTGCCCGTGGGGAATCAACTAACAGAAATTACCGTAGAATCGGAAATATCGGGAACGTGATGTGGACTCCTCCGATCCCTCAGTCAAGGTAATCCTGGATTTTCTTCAGGATGGGCTAGACAAAGGGCTCTCTGTTGTTACCCTAAAGGTACATGTAGCTGCTTTGTCCCTCTGGGGAGGCATTTATCTCAATACTCTTTAATATGCACCTTTCTAAAAGGCACTGGGAGGTTGAGACCGGCAGTCACTGCTCCTGTCCACAAATGGGACCTCAGTACGCTCCTGTCGGCACTATGTAAAGAGCCATTTGAGCCTCTAAAAGACACAGAACTGAAATTCCTCACCTTTAAAACGGTTTTTCTACTGGCTATAACATCTGCCAAGAGGGTAGGTGAGTTACAGGCATTCTCCTCTGAAGAACCTTACACCATTTTCTTCGAGGATAGGGTCCAACTCAAGTACCTTCCTGGATTTAGGCCCAAGGTGCCTTTCATTTCCAACATGGAACAGCTGGTTACTCTGCCTGTCTTTTATCCATCTCCTTCTTCACCCAAAGAAAGCAGATTCCATACCTTGGATCTGTCTAGATGTCTGAGGATCTATCTAGAGTGCACTCGCCCCTTCAGAAGGTCAGAAATCCTCCTCATCAACTTTATAGGAAGGCAAAGAAGCCTTAAAGCCTCTAAACCCACCATATCCAGATGGGTGAAAGAGGCTCTCAGGATCTCATTTTCATCCCAAGGTCTGTCTCCGCCGAGAAGCAGGCTCTACCTCTAGAACAGATTTGTGCTGCAGCTGCCTGGTCTTCAGACTCTACTTTTTAAGCATTACAGAATATGTATGTGTATTACCGAAGCCACTGCCTTTGGGCGAGCGGTGTTAAGCTCAGTTGAGCGACAAAACCCGCCCTAGGGGATTACTTGATATCTCCCCATATTGTGCCGCTGGTGGGATGACAGGGAATGGATGATTATGTAGATAATCTGTTTTCCCTTAGTCCCAACAGCGGCACAAGGCTTCCCTCCCTATGTTTTGCAATAATTGTTAAAAAATAAAATTGTCTGTATATTATACTCTTGTACTTACACGCGGGGGAGGGTCTCTGTGCCCTCTCATAGAGCCAAGCCATGTGTATTTGATTTGGCTAATTAAAAATTCCGCCTGTCCTACCAGCACACAGGGGCAGAAAATACCCCGTATTGTGCCGCTGTTGGGACTAAGGGAAAACAGACTATCTACATAATCATCCATATATTACCTGGCTGGCCAGCTTCGTTATCTGAGGTCCTGGGTGTTATCGGATCCTTTACCTGACTCGGAGGCCCATTTAGCGTCTTATCTGCATATTTCCAATTTATGGGCGGTGTTGGAACACCCCCACTTATATAGAGGTAACTTATTGCCGATTCATGTCTTGGCATTGCAGATTTGGCAGCGGGCTAAGCAAGTAGCAGCTTACACTGAGGTCCATATTGAGACCCAGATGTGGGATAATCCGGGTCTGACGGAACTATTTGCCCTCCCGGGTGCACAGAGTTGGAAGCAGTTTGGTGTTATGTCCCTAGCTGATGTTTATGACCAAGGGGCTTTCCGTGCTTTTGAATCCCTAAGCGCCCAGTTTGGTGTCCCCCGTTCCCAGTTCTATAGATTTCTCCAAATCAGGCATGCTATTTCTACACAGTTCCCCTCACCTAGTGTAACCATTTCAGCATATCCTCTTATAGGGGTTCTCCATTCCCAGGGTCCTCAAGGTCTTATTTCGACATTGTATGGCCATCTCATACCAGTTAAGATGTCTAGTTTGGAAACCCCGGCTTTACTGAGATGGCGCACTTTTATCCCTGATCTCACAGACGATAGTTTCTCTGATGTTCTGGAGTCAGCCCAGTTTGTTTCCCCTGCTGCTAATAATAAGCTGATACAAGTTTACATCCTGCATCAAAGCGATCTGACTCCTGCACGCTTACACAAAATGGGAAAGTTGAGACACCCTGGGTGCTTGCGATGTACTGGTATATGCTGATTTTAGCACATGATCTGGAAGTGTCCGATCATTAAAGGATTCTGATCTGAGGTCGTAGGCCTGTTATCTGATATACTGGGCACTCCGATTCCACTCTTACCTGAAATATGTCTGTTTGGAGTTTTAGATGAAGAGGTATGGCCGCACCACTCAGGTATCTTTTTACGTGAATCGCTTTTCTTAGCCAGGAAGGCGATTGCCCTGCGATGGATGGCTCCAAGACCCCCCTCCCTCCACATGTGGTGGAAGCTGGTGAACTCCATTGTCCCGTATAATAAAGTGGTATATAAAGGCAGGGGCTGCCCTCAAAAATTTTGTAAGGTTTGCGGCCCGTGGTGCGACTCTCCCTTGACCCTGTATACTGACCATTCTGTTCGCTCTGCCCTGAATGCACTTGTTCCTTAGATGCTCAAGGGGTGACTCTGGTCCATGCTTCTACTGCATTTGGAGTAATGTTTATGTCCTTGTGCATGTTTTTCTGTTGTCTCTCTTGTTTTCTACTCTCGTCCTTTGCAGGTTGGATGGAGATTGATACCTCTCTCGACTTTCTGGATTTGGACTTTCTACTGGATGATTTTCGCAAGCCTTCAATGACTAATATGGACTTTGCATCAGGGTTTTTGGTTCTTGTTCTGTTTGTCAAGATTTATTAGTCCAAGATTGCTTTGGATTGTGTACCCTTTGCCATCTATTATGTCTTGTATTATTTGTACTGTAATTTGTTATATACTTTCTCAATAAAACGAGTTTAAAAAGTAATTGGGGGATTGATCGTTGCCTTTTCAAAAGCCATCACTAAACCACGCTGAAATTTCCCCAATGTGGGACTATTAAAGGATTATCTTATCTTATCTTATCTTATGCCTTAGTAATGGATGCTGTCAATCAGGCAACGGACATTACTAAGGTCGTAAAAGTATATAAAACAAAAACAGCAGTATGAAAATGAATTAAAAAACTGACCTTCAATAGTGAAGGGACTCCTAAAGCTACATAAAAGTCCCTGCACTAGTTATGCAGCTTGGTCACACTTAAAGAAAGCCACTGAAGTGACCTACTGTCAATGTGACTGAGAGTAACCTGATCAAACTACAGTGTTAGGCTGCATTCACACGGAGTAAACGCTGGCGTTTTTTGTGTGTTTTTTGCACATAGCGCCGCGTTTACGCCGCGTAGCGTCGCGTTAACGCCGCGTATACGCCGCGTTAACGCCGGGCAACGCCACCGCTAAATAGCGCGGCGTTAACGCGGCGTATACGCGGCGTTAACGCGACGCTACGCGGCGTAAACGCGGCGCTATGTGCAAAAAACACACAAAAAACGCCAGCGTTTACTCCGTGTGAATGCAGCCTTAGGGGGTTTTCTCAGCATCTCTATGTCAGTGAAAGACCATTGACTAATAAATGGTCAGTGTGTTGTCCAATTTCTTTTACATATGCCAGACTTTTCCACAGAACTACAGGAGTCGGCTCCTTGCTGATAGGAGAATGTTTTTACATTGGTCGTTGCTCTGAAGACAGCTAACCCCAAACCTTAACTGTCCCCCCCCCCCCCCAAACACATAACCCTGCCCTGAGCAAAAGAAAAACAAACAGCATGGGGTACTATAAAATGGTTTTTAATCATTTGCATGTTACACTGTTTACTAAATTGCAAATCATCTTAGATTTTGGCACAGGATATAAAAAATGCTATATTTTTCATGGGACAACATATTTAAGATGTGACTATAGGTAGAAATCTAGATATGAAAATGTTTTTATTGCACAAGTTGTTTGATGTGCAATTAAAATAATTGAAAACATGTACATGAAAATGGATTCTTTCATCTTTTCAATTATCTGATGTGTAATAAATTCTGATATAAAGGTAACATATTTTCCACATTCTAGGCATGAATACGGCTTCTCTCCTGTGTGACTCTCTTGATAGTTAAGAAGACTTGTTTTTCAAGTAAAACATTTTTCACATTCTGGGTGGGAATATGGCTTCTATCCTATGTGAATCTTTTGATGATCAAGAAGAGTTGTTTTTCGAGTAAAACATTTCCCACATTCTGAACATGAATATGGCTTCTCTCCTGTGTGAGTTTTTTTGTGTATAAAAAGAATTGACTTCCGAGCAAAACATTTCCCACATTCTGTACATGAATATGGCTTCTCCCCCGTGTGAGTTCTTTGATGATCAACAAGACTTGCTTTCTGAGTAAAACATTTTCCACATTCTGAACATGAATATGGCTTCTCCCCTGTGTGAGTTTTTTGATGTATAAGAAAATGTGCTTTCCGAATAAAACATTTCCCACATTCTGAACATGAAAATGACTTTTCCCTTGTGTGAGTGTTTTGATGATAAACAAGAGTTGCTTTAGTTATAAAACATTTCCCACATTCTGAACATGAAAATGGCCTCTCTCCTGTGTGAGTTGTCTGATGTTTTATTAGGAGGGATGGTTTTATAAAACATTTCCCACATACTGGGCATGAATATGGCTTATCCCCTGTGTGAGTTTTTTGGTGATCAACAAGACTTGATTTCCGACTAAAGCATTTCCCACATTCTGAACATGCATATGGTTTCTCCCCTGTGTGAGTTTTTTGATGTTTAACAAGAGTTCCTTTATTTATAAAACACTTCCCACATTCTGAACAGGAATATGGCCGCTCTCCTGTGTGAATCTTTTGATGGTCAACAAGACTTGTTTTATAAGCAAATTTTTCCCCACATTCTGAACATGAAAATGGCTTCTCCCCTGTATGAATTTTTCGATGTTCAACAAGATGCGATTTCAGAGTAAAACATTTCCCACATTCTGAACATGGAAACGGTCTCTCTCCTGTGTGAATTCTCAGATGTTTAGCAAGATTTGATTTAGATGTACAACATTTCCCACATTCTGAGCATGAAAATGTCTTTTCTCCTGTGTGAATTCTTTGATGTGTAACAAGATTTGATTTATGTTTAAAATGTTTGCCACATTCTGAACATGGATATGGCTTCTCTCCTGTGTGAAGTATTTGATGTGCAACAAGATTTGATTTGGATGTATATTTTCCAGATTCTGAACATGAATATGGCTTCTCTCCTGTGTGAAATCTTTGATGTTGTAAAAGATTTGCTTTATGTTTAAAATTTTTGTCACATTCTGAACATGAAAATGGTCTCTCTCCTGTGTGTATTAATTGATGAGTAACAAGATTTGATTTTGATGTACAACATTTCCCACATTCTGAGCATGAATATGGCTTCTCCCCTGTGTGAATTCTTTGATGTGTGGCAAGATTTGATTTAGATGTAAAATATTTACCACATTCTGAACATGGAAATGACTTCTCTCCGGTGTGAAATCTTTGATGTCTAATAAGATTTGACTTATCTGTGAAACATTTCCCACATTCTGAACATGAAAATGGTTTTGCCCCTGTGTGAATTACCTTATGTCTAACAAGACCTGATTTCAGAGTAAAACACTTCCCACATTCTAAACATGAAAATGGCTTCTCTCCTGTATGACTTCTCTGATGTTTAACAAGACCTGATTTGTGAGTAAAACATTTCTCACATTCTGAACATGAATATGGCTTCTCTCCTGTGTGAATTCTCTGATGTACATCACTCCTTTCGTAATCTTTATTTCCCTCAACTGTCTGTGATAAATCGGTAGATAGAACCTGTCCAATATAATCAGATGATAGGGGAATCTTCTGAAGGTCTGAGGGTATATCAGGGGTAATTCCATATTCTTCACATGGATCATGTTTGATACGATGATCCTCTGCTTTATAATCTCTAGATATAAGATGTCCCTCTGAGCTTCTCATACAGTCACCTGACAAGAAGAAAACGGATTTTACTATCTTTAGAAAATAGAACATTAAAAGTAATATTAATATTTTTTAACATTTTTATAAATACATTTTCAGCCATTTAAGTCATGTAGTAAAATGCAATTATTAATCAAAATATTGGTGGTTAAACAGATGACAACCTAACAGTAGACCTCAGAGCATGGGCCAGTAGATCATGATGTTCGGCCACCAGTCTGTTCCCCTCCAGTTTCCCACTTGTGTGGTGAGGCCAGCATCTTCATCGGTCCATGTTGCGGTGTGCCGGTCACTACTCTTATCTAGTGAAATGCTCTGTGTAAGATCGTAAAGGATCCTGTGAGTCAGTGCTACTAGGTGGTGTCCGTCTCATGCACTCCCTAACACCTAGACGTACTTTACTATAGGGGGAGGAGCAGTATGGTCATGTATGAGGGAGCCATGGCTTTGGGGATAAGTGTAAGGTCATATTAGCAGGTAATTTCTACTTTCAGATGACTCTAGGAGTGGATACCATATATACAGTATCAAAGAACAAGACGTTATGCTTCTGACTTTGGTTACAAGAAAACCGCACTAATAATTGGATACATGAATATAGTTCTGGCTGCCATCATCAATATGGGTGCCTGTCCCTGCTATGTCTCTTACTCAATCTATATAAAGTAAATTCAGCAAAGAAAATTGCCATTTCTGCATCTAGATTGATTTCTCTTTTTCCAAAAAGAACTCAATAAGAAGGTGCACAGATGGTGCCCACAGCTCCAGGGGACTGATGACCGCTCCATCCTATCAATAGACAGCTGATAATTCTCAAACGTGGGTACATGTCCATGGACAGAATTACCAAAAGGAACAAATGTTTACAGCTGGACATGGATTGCTTTTAATCACTTCTCATTTTTTGGTTTTTATACCCCCAAAAGCCTTAGAATTTTTATTTTTCACTTCACAGAGTTGTGTGAGAGCTTATTCTTTGCAGGACAAATTGAATTTCATAATGATACTATTTAATAGCCCATACAATGCGCACTATTTTTACAGGTTTTGTTTTTATAGTATTCCCTTGACAGCCAAAATAATGTGATCTAAATTCTGCGTGTCGCAAAGATTAAAGTGATGCCACATTTAGATAGTTTTTGTTATGCTAGTATAAGAAGAAAAATAGGTGGCACTGCATATATAACCTCAATAATTTTTAATTTGAAAAAGGTTGTAGCCGCTTAAACTTCTATGAAGGAAGTGTATGCGATTGTTCTGCCTTTCTTAAGGGGTGCCCACATCCAATAGCAGTATAGATAAATTCGTAGAAAGAAGAAAAAAATGGGGGCACTCACCCTTGGCACTTTTTTTCCTTTAAAATCAAATCCTTTATTCGATTTTCATAAAAACAGCTTGGGAGAGAACAAACACATCAAGGCGCAAAATAGAAAAAGGCGACAGCCGTTTCGCGCAGACAGCGCTTTTTCAAGCTATATCGATGTACCTCGATGTACATCGATATGGCTTGAAAAAGCGCTGTCTGCGCGAAACGGCTGTCGCCTTTTTCTATTTTGCGCCTTGATGTGTTTGTTCTCTCCCAAGCTGTTTTTATGAAAATCGAATAAAGGATTTGATTTTAAAGGAAAAAAAGTGCCAAGGGTGAGTGCCCCCATTTTTTTCTTCTTTCTACTAGTTTTTGTTATGATTTAACTTTTTTTTTTTTTTTTTAAATCAAAAACATTGAAAAATAAAAACTTTTCTTGGAGTCACCATAGTTAGAATCCTGGAACTTTTGTAAGTTGTCCTATTTTTGTGGGGCCATTTGTACATTTTTTTTTGTATCATTTTGGGGAATGTCTGAAGTTTTGATTTCTGTTTATTTAATTGTTTGGGGGAGGCGAAATCGGGGAAAAAACTGCATTTCGGTCATTATTTTTCTTTTCCCTTCTAAGGCATTGATCACATGGCAAAAATATTTTCAAATATATTTGTTACTTAGGTATTAGTAGGCCTAAGGATGGATAATGTGTTTTTTGTTTATTGATTTTTTTTTTTTTTTGCGATTTAGGGAAAGGCGGGTGACTTGAATTTTTATTTAGGTATTTTAATTTAATTTTTTTTTTCCAAAATGCATATACGAATAATAATAATGATAATAATAATAATAATAATATACACATCTACTCATAAAGGCCAAATAATGGTATGTTCACACAGAGTTTTTTTGTAGGCGGATTTTGACGCGGAATCAGCATCAAAATCCGCCTGCAAAATTGGCTCTCATTGACTTCAATGGGAGCCGCTCGCTTTTTTCCTGCTAGCTAGTAGCGGAAAAAAAGTAGCGAGATGCCCTATCTTGCCGCGTCCATGGCTCGAGACACGCTCCTGTGTAGGTGAGCGTAACATGAGTCTCTGGGGGGAGCGGAGTGCTCGCACTGTTATCTACAGCTCTGCAGTCAAGACAATCAGATCAACTTATTGCAGTTACTAATAAAGGCTTGGTCTGTTATCTCTCTATGTAAACACAAAGATAATATGGAGTCTGTTCTCTAGAGGCATGGTAAGTGTTCTATACAAACCTGTGTAATGTAATTGACATTTACTGTGCATATTATTTCTCTGCATTTATATTAATTTCTAACAATCATAATATATAATCTCTCATGGTAAAGACAATGTATATACTGTGATATTTCATAGTGTCCTATTAAAAAAATAGACAATGCAAATGATAAGATACTGATTTATTAGACATAAAGCCAGTGTTATTGTTGTGAACAAATGTTGATAGCATCTTTGCCAGTAATGTAGCTTAGCCTCAGTGTACTAGGATACAGGTCTTTAAGAATGTATATGGCATGGATCCTTACTGGGCTGTACAACTAAAAAATCTAACAGGACACAAAATTCTAAGCAAATATCTGCTTTATTCACTGGTGACTCCTCACCTGGGCGGTTCCCTGTAGGAATGTCCTCCTCACACTCCTCATCACCACTCACATAGGGATCTTCTTTTTTTATTCTTATGGCTACAACATCAATATCATCAAGGTATTTTTCTTGTTTCAAAAGCTGTGAAACAAATATAAAGGTCAGAAAACAGGGGGAGTTTATAGGGATACAGCAGGAATTACCTGAGCTAAAAGGTTGCAGATGTAGAAGCTGGACATAGATATTAGATAGCGGCTCAATAACAACCTCAAGACCCTCATACACAGGTATACTCGGCATGGCTGGACCTGCTTTAGGTTGTCAGTGGAGATCAGAATCTACCAGATACATCCGGGGTTTTTTGTCTCTGGGGAAATAAAGGATCAGATCGGTAGAAATCCAACCTGATGGTTCCTTATTCCAACCAGCAGTCTCCATAGCCAGAAGATTGTGAGAAGATCCAGACAACATGTAATGTCTATGGTCAGCTTTATCCTCCATCTCCACCTCTCATTACACAAGTATAAAACATCTAATACTGCTGGATAACCCAAGACTGACCACAAGGACTTCACAGCCCGTCTACACATCATAGGGAATATCTCCATCTACCTGATCATCCTGTGGAAGAAGAGGACTGGGACATCTCTCCGGTGTTGTCCTCTTACTGGATCTACCTGTAGGAAACACAGACAGGGACTGAATTCATTCTGTACATACAAATAAAGGAAGTCCATGTGTATATAGTCATGTCTATTACCTGCTGATGTGAGGGGCTGGTGGTCCTCCATCATCACCTCCTTGTACAGATCCTTGTGTCCTTCTAAATACTCCCACTCCTCCATGGAGAAATAGACAGCGACATCCTGACACCTTATAGGAACCTGACAACACAATGATACAGTCATCACCCCGACCCCTCCAGGTACTGTATAATGTCCCAGCATTCCCAGCAGTGTCACCTCTCCAGTCAGCAGCTCCAGCATCTTGTTGGTGAGTTCTAGGATCTTCTGTCCATTGATCTCCTCCTGTATCAGGGGGTGAGGTGGAGGCCCTGGGAATGGGCTCATAGTTCCTCCATATCCTTCATACACAGGAGCCTGACAGCGCCCACTAGAGGTCTTCTTCACTACTGTGTAATCCTGGTTATGGGGAGACACATTAATAAATCTCACTACATACATGTCCAGAGTCCATCACCTCTCCAGTCATATCATCTGTTATTACTATAGATAAGAATGATGTCATGATGACATCATCAGAATCTCTCACCTCTCCAGTAAGCTGGTAGATGATCTCTAGCGTGAGATTTAATAGACTTTCCGCCATCTTCTTCCTGTCTCTTTCCATCCTTGATGGATCAATCAGGAATATTCTGTTATATAGAAGATACTGAGAGGATTCTATATTGTAGGAACCTGAATGGAGAGAAGATGAGACAATGTAAAAACCTCACAAGATCCCATGTAATAAATGGGATTAGTAGGAAGTATAAGGGGGGCTTCCGGTTCAGTCGCTAGTATGTGAAGATACATGGCACATTCCTCCTCAGTATCAGACTCTTCTCCTCCACTAACCTGTAATATAGAACGAGCGTCCTACACCAGGGAGACAAAATTAGGCTGGTACAGGACATGTATATGGAGCGGTGTCTGCTGAAGATTAAGAAAAAACCCTCCATAGGTGAGGAGGAGACCAAAGATACTGAGCTGACAATTTACAAGATGGCGCTGACTTCCTCTGCAGTTTCATTCACAGCAAGGGTAAATTTGGTGAATTTTCAGGTAGATCTTGTACCACATAATAAGATTTTTGCTGTGTATGAGTTGGTATAGATTTCTGTTATGATTTCTGATGTAAATGTTTGTAAACTTTACCTGTATAGCCTTGAGGAAAGAAAGGAAAGCAGGGCTGAAACCTTTTACCCCTTGGCGACATGAGCCATAATAAAGTGGCGCAGCCCCACACCTTTAATGAGGCTAGGTGAGACGACAGCCTCAGGAGGTGTCCCGGAGGGGAGGCAGCCATGGCGATTTTTTTAAAAACTTTTTTCCCCTAAACTAGTGCAGGAGAAGGGCGCTCTTACAACAACCCGAGCGGCCCCTCTCCTTCGCTGGTTTAGACCTCTGGGTCTCAGCGAAGGCGACGACATCACACCGCCTGCGCTGAGACACAGACGACTTACTGCCAGGTGAAGAGGAGGCAGCAGCATCGGTGAAGTCGGTAACTAAAATAACCTTTTTTTGTTATATAATATGCCTCTACCTACTGGAGTATCACCAGCACTAAGAGGCCTATTTACCTACCTCCCCGGGCTTGCACACTGCCGCCTCCGGATCCCCTTCTACTTTAGGCCACGGCAGGCGGCAGTGAGCAGGCCCAGGCCGCGATCCCACTACAGCTATTATTATATTCGGGCCGAAACATGTGCTAGTAGTAATAGGCTGTTACTGCTAGCACAGGCATTGGGCCCGTATGGTAACAGACTGTTACTGCTAGCACAGACTTTGGACCTGTATGGTACTGCTAGCACAGGATTTGGGCCTATATGATAATATCCCAGTCCACGTGACGTCTGGGACATTATCATACAGGTCCGAAGCCTGCTAGGATTAACATCGGATCCCAGAGAGGTGAGTAAAATTGATAATTATGTTCTCTCACCTCCCCTGGGGCTCCAATTATTATACTTGGGGGGGTCTGAAAAGACCCCTGAGTATAATAGTAGATCATGGGTGTGCAACTGTGGGGCTTGAAGGGTCTACTGTGGCCCCTGTAACCTCTATTATGCCCCACAGTCTATTGTGCCAATGAGTCTTAGGCACCCAAAAATGGCATTATTACAAAATGCATCTCATCACGCAAAAACACGGCCCTCATATGGCCAAGTCATGAGTCTCTTTTTCAGTTTTATTTTTTTACATGGAAAAAAGTGTTACAAATTTTTTTTAATAGGTTTTTTAAAATTAGTTTTACAGTCTGTTGCTCTGATCCCATGCCAAATTAGAGCAACGGACTGAAAATAAGTTAATTTGAAAGCCAAAATTTGTTTGACCTTTCACAGTCCCACCATATATAGACCATGTCCCCGTCATCTCACAATTCTTCCAACAAAGGTCAGTACTTCCTTTACCATATCTGGCTAATGTTTTTGCATGGTGATGTAAGCGTAATTGGGTCTTCTTTGCTATCTGTACATGGTTTATACATTGGATATTAAACAAGTACCGTATATTTATTTCCTCTCAATGGTTTAAGGTAAATGATTTCTGTAAATCTTTTTGGATTATTGGTTGAACATAATTTTGCAGTATCATATATACTGTATGTAACAGTATGGCTGATGTCAGCAAGGGGTTAACCAGTTTCAAATATTTTCAGATTTGTGGTGACACCGTTTTCAAAAACTTTATTCTCAGGAAGTACAACAACCTTGCAGCTACTGGCTATTACAAAAGTAATGTTGCTGTTGCCGTCATTTTTATTGTTAGCACTTGCACAGGTGAATGGGATAGTAGTTGCACAAGTGTTTCTTAACCCATGCCCTGTTTTTTTCCCCAGTATTTTTATTTCACTGCATATATAATAGTGTTCAGTGACAATTCCTACCCAGTATTTTTTTTATTTTTAAAGAAATCTAGTTGAAGAAAATTAAAAAAAGAAATGAGAAATATCCATAAAAGGGTCACCTGGCCGGTACTAGACTATAAAGCACTGCAAGAGTTAGCTAAAATTTTTGCAATAATAAATAATGACAGTTTTCCTGTATTTGTTAACAATAGTACTTAACAAGAAGATGAGATTTAGAACAAAAAAAGTCAGTGACTATGACACTAGAACACACTGAGTCAGATTTTCTTGCTGTGATTACAACACTTTTTTTGTATCGGTTAACAAAAATGAATTATTTATTGCAAAAAAAAAAAAAAAAGAAACCCCTTATATTGAGATTTTGCATTAAAAAGACTTAGTTTGTCAGTAAAAGGAATGTAAGAAATTGTGACCAGTCACATGAAAGAGCTGCAAGATACACGAATAGTAATAAAGGGGGGCTAAGACAGGATGATCTGTCCAGTGTAACAAGTTAAAAACTGTAGTCGCAAACCAAGCAATGAAGAAAAACTCGATTTCCCCTTTATTAAGATTATTCAATCAAAAATGTATTAAATCTAACTAAACTGTGCTCCACTGTTCTCCTCCTATAATTCTATAAACTGTGCCCCACTAGTCCTCCTTCTATAATTCTATAAACTGTGCTCCATAGGCCTCTCCTATTATTCTATAAACTGTCCTCCACTAGTCCTCCTCCTATAATTCTATAAACTGTGCTCCACTAGTCCTCCTATAACTTTATAAACTGTCCTCCAGTAGTCCTCCTCCTATAATTATATAAACTGTCCTCCAGTAGTCCTCCTCCTATAATTCTATAAACTGTGCTCCATAGGCCTCTCCTATTATTCTATAAACTGTGCTCCACTAGTCCTCCTCCTATAATTCTATAAACTGTGCTCCACTAGTCCTCCTCCTATACTTCTATATACTGTGCTCCAGTAGTCCACCTCCTATAAACTGTCCTCCAGTAGTCCTCCTCCTATAATTCTATAAACTGTGCTCCATTAGTCCTCTCCTATAATTCTATATACTGTGCTCCACTAGTCCTCCTCCTATAATTCTATAAACTGTCCTCCAGTAGTCCTCCTCCTATAATTCTATATACTGTGCTCCACTGTTCTCCTCCTATAATTCTATAAACTGTCCTCCACTAGTCCTCCTCCTATAATTCTATAAACTGTGCTCCATTAGTCCTCTCCTATAATGCTATAAACTGTGCCCCACTAGTCCTCCTTCTATAAACTGTGCTCCATTAGTCCTCTCCTATAATTCTATAAACTGTGCTCCACTGTCCTCCTCCTATAATTCTATAAACTTGTGCTCCACTAGTCCTCCTATAACTCTATAAACTGTCCTCCAGTAGTCCTCCTCCTATAATTCTATAAACTGTCCTCCACTAGTCCTCCTATAATTCTATAAACTGTGCTCCATTAGTCCTCTCCTATAATTCTATAAACTGTGCACCACTAGTCCTCCTTCTATAATTCTATAAACTGTGCTCCATTAGTCCTCTCCTATAATTCTATAAACTGTGCTCCACTGGTCCTCCTCCATTCTATATACTGTGCCCCACTAGTCCTCCTCCTATAAATCTATAAACAGTGCCCCACTAGTTCTCCTCCTATAATTCTATAAACTGTGCTCCACTAGTTCTCCTCCTATAATTCTATAAACTGTGCTCCACTAGTCCTCCTATAATTCTATAAACTGTCCTCCAGTAGTCCTCCTCCTATAATTCTATAAACTGTGCCCCAATAGTCCTCTCCTATAATTCTATAATCTGTGCTCCACTAGTCCTCCTCCTATAATTCTATAAACTGTGCCCCACTATTCCTCCTCCTATAATTCTATAAACTGTGCTCCACTGTTCTCCTCCTATAATTCTATAAACTGTGCTCCATTAGTCCTCTCCTATAATTCTATAAACTGTGCTCCACTAGTCCTCCTCCTATAATTCTATAAACTGTGCTCCACTGTTCTCCTCCTATAATTCTATAAACTGTGCTCCAGTAGTCCTCCTGCTATAATTCTATAATCTGTGCTCCACTAGTCCTCCTAGCTATAAATCTATAAACTGTGCTCCACTGGTCCTCCTCCATTCTATATACTGTGCCCCACTAGTCCTCCTCCTATAATTCTATAAACTGTGCTCCAGTAGTCCTCCTGCTATAATTCTATAATCTGTGCTCCACTAGTCCTCCTAGCTATAAATCTATAAACTGTGCTCCACTATTCCTCCTCCATTCTATATACTGTGCCCCACTAGTCCTCCTCCTATAATTCTATAAACTGTGCCCCACTAGTCCTCCTTCTATAAACTGTGCTCCATTAGTCCTCTCCTATAATTCTATAAACTTGTGCTCCACTAGTCCTCCTATAACTCTATAAACTGTCCTCCAGTAGTCCTCCTCCTATAATTCTATAAACTGTCCTCCACTAGTCCTCCTATAATTCTATAAACTGTGCTCCATTAGTCCTCTCCTATAATTCTATAAACTGTGCTCCACTGGTCCTCCTCCATTCTATATACTGTGCCCCACTAGTCCTCCTCCTATAAATCTATAAACAGTGCCCCACTAGTTCTCCTCCTATAATTCTATAAACTGTGCTCCACTAGTTCTCCTCCTATAATTCCATAAACTGTGCCCCACTAGTCCTCCTTCTATAAACTGTGCTCCACTGGTCCTCCTCCATTCTATATACTGTGCCCCACTAGTCCTCCTCCATTCTATATACTGTGCCCCACTAGTCCTCCTCCTATAAATCTATAAACTGCCCCACTAGTTCTCCTCCTATAATTCTATAAACTGTGCTCCACTAGTCCTCCTATAATTCTATAAACTGTCCTCCAGTAGTCCTCCTCCTATAATTCTATAAACTGTGCCCCAATAGTCCTCTCCTATAATTCTATAATCTGTGCTCCACTAGTCCTCCTCCTATAATTCTATAAACTGTCCTCCAGTAGTCCTCCTCCTATAATTCTATAAACTGTGCTCCATTAGTCCTCTCCTATAATTCTATAAACTGTGCTCCATTAGTCCTCCTCCTATAATTCTATAAACTGTGCTCCACTAGTCCTCCTCCTATAATTCTATAAACTGTCCTCCAGTAGTCCTCCTGCTATAATTCTATAATCTGTGCTCCACTAGTCCTCCTAGCTATAAATCTATAAACTGTGCTCCACTAGTCCTCCTCCTATAATTCTATAAACTGTGCTCCACTATTCCTCCTCCTATAATTCTATAAACTGTGCTCCACTGTTCTCCTCCTATAATTCTATAAACTGTCCTCCACTAGTCCTCCTCCTATAATTCTATAAACTGTGCTCCATTAGTCCTCTCCTATAATTCTATAAACTGTGCTCCATTAGTCCTCCTCCTATAATTCTATAAACTGTGCCGCACTAGTCCTCCTCCTATAATTCTATAAACTGTGCCGCACTAGTCCTCCTCCTATAATTCTATATACTGTGCCCCACTAGTCCTCTCCTTTAATTCTATAAACTGTGCCCCACTAGTCCTCTCCTATAATTCTATAAACTGTGCTCCACTAGTCCTACTATAATTTTTCAGTTCTATTGTAATTTTGTTTTGTTTTTTCTCATTGGCAATGGCATCAATTGCTTAGGATCATGCAGTGATGAAATAACATGTCTGTTCCCTAGCTTTAGTATCACAAAATGTCTTTCTGAGCATCATCCTATGTAAAATCAGTGCTGCAATCTCTCCACATATCACTTATTACTGACTAAGAGGCTGTCAGGTGATGCCAGAAGTACAACTAGGTCATAAAGACCAGAAATATACAGATGAAAATCACAGAATTATACACAACATTGTTGCAGTCAATGAACGAGAAGTTATTCCTCACCTGGGCGGTTCCCTGTAGGAATGTCCTCCTCACACTCCTCATCACCACTCACATAGGGGTCTTCTTTTATCGTCATGGATATAACATCCATATATATGTCTTGGTTCGAAAGCTGTGAAACAAATATAAAGGTCAGCAGAGGGGAAAGGTTATTGAGCAGGATTCACTCAATTATCCGAGTGAAAAAGTTGAAGTTCTAGAAGTTAGACATTAATATTAGGTGATGGTTCAATGACATCCTGAAGAACCTCATAAACATGTATACTCGGCATGGCTAGACCTGCTTCAGTTTGTGTCACTGGAGGAGATCAGGTTCTACCAGATACATCCGGGGTTGTTTGTCTCAGGAGAAATAAAGGATCGGATCGGTAGAAATCCAACCTGATGGTTCCTTATTCCACCCAGCAGTCTCCATAGCCAGAAGATTGTGAGAAGATCCAGACAACATGTAATGTCTATGGTCAGCTTTATCCTCCATCTCCACCTCTCATTACACAAGTATAAACATCTAATACTGCTGGAGAACCCAAGACTGACCACAAGGACTTCACAGCCCGTCTACACATCATAGGGAATATCTCCATCTACCTGATCATCCTGTGGAAGAAGAGGACTGGGACATCTCTCCGGTGTTGTCCTCTTACTGGATCTACCTGTAGGAAACACAGACAGGGACTGAATTATTATTATTATTATTGTTTATTTATATAGCACCATTAATCCCATGGTGCTCTGTACATTATTATATTAATTCCATGGTGCTTTACATTTGGGGGTTACATACAATACACAGAATATACAGGCAGATATAATACTAACAATGACCGACTGGCACAGTGGGGTAGAGGGCCCTGCCCACGAGGGCTTACAATCTATGGGGGAAGGGGGTAGAGACAGAAGGAGAGGGGGGAGACTGTACAGATGGCGGCGCGGCGATAGTGTTATTGGAGGTTGTAGGCCTTCCTGAATAGGGGAGTCTTCAGGGCCTTCTTGAATCCTGTGATTGTGGGGGTCAGTCTTATGTGTCTTGGTAAGGAGTTCCAGAGTATGGGGGATGCATTGGAGAAATCTTGGAGACGGTTGTGTGAGGAGCGGATGAGGGCAGAGCGGAGCAGGAGGTCATTGGAGGATCTGAGGTTACGTGTGGGCAGGTAGCGGGAGATGAGGTCAGAGATATACGGAGGGGACAGGTTGTGGATGGCTTTAAATGTTAACGTTAGTAGCTTGAACTCAATTCGCTGGGCTATAGGTAACCAGTGGAGGGACTGGCAGAGGGGAGCAGCCGATGAAGATCGGGGGGTGAGGTGAATTAAGAGAGCAGCGCAGTTTAAGGTGGACTGGAGGGGAGCGAGGGTGTTTGCTGGGAGTCCATGGAGAAGGGTGTTGCAGTAGTCTAGGCGGGAGATTATGAGGGCCTGGACGAGCATCTTGGTAGTTTCAGGGGTGAGGAAGGAGCGGATTCGATGGATGTTCTTGAGCTGGAGGCGGCAGGAGGTGTTGAGGGTTTGAACGTGTGACTTGAAGGATAGGTCAGAGTCCAGGGTTACCCCAAGACATCGGGCCTGTGGGACAGGGGTAATTGTGGTTCCGTTAATTTTGATAGATGGGTCAGGTGGATGGACCATACGGGGTAGGGTGAAGATGATGAACTCCGTTTTCTCCATGTTGAGTTTGAGAAAGTGGGAGGAGAGGAAGGAGGCTACAGCCGCTAAACAATCTGGAATTCTGGCCAGCAGGGAGGTAATGTCTGGTCCAGAGATGTAGATTTGGGTGTCGTCGGCATAGCAATGGTACTGGAAACCATGAGATTCTATGAGTTGGCCCAGGCCAAGGGTGTAGATGGAGAACAGGAGGGGTCCTAGGACGGAGCCCTGGGGGACACCTACGGAGAGATGGCGAGGTGAGGAGGTGGTGTGCGAGTGGGAGACACTGAATGTGCGGTCAGTGAGGTATGAGGAGATCCAGGAATGGGCCAGGTCTGAGATACCAAGGGATGAGAGAATTTCTAACAAGAGGGAGTGGTCAACTGTGTCGAAGGCAGAGGAGAGGTCGAGGAGGAGGAGGACAGCGTAATGGCGCTTGGCTTTGGCGGTTAGCAGGTCATTGGTGACTTTTGTTAGGACAGTTTCAGTGGAGTGCCGGTGTCTGAAGCCTGACTGAAGTCTGTCAAAGAGCAGGTTGGACAAGAGATAGGAGGAGAGTTCGGAGTGGACATGCTGCTCAAGCAGTTTTGAGGCGAATGGGAGCAGAGAGATGGGACGATAGTTGGCTGGAGAGGACGGGTCGAGGGACGTTTTCTTAAGTATAGGAGTGACGGTGGCATGTTTGAAGGCTGAGGGGAAGGATCCATTGGCTAGGGATAGGTTGAAGAGATGAGTTAGGGCTGGAGTAATGACTTCAGCGAGTTTGGGGATGAGATGTGACTGGATCGGGTCAAGCGGCACAGGAGGTGAGGTGGGATTTGGAGATTAGGGAGGAGAGTTTTTCATCAGTGATGGTGGAGAAACAGGTCAGGGATGAGGAGCAGCAAGAAGTTGGATAGAGGAGTTGTCGGGGGAGTAGGGTGAGACTGTCTCTGATGGTGTCAATTTTAGTTTTGAAGTAGGAGGCAAAGTCGTCAGCTGAGATAAGTGACGTCGGAGGGGGGGCAGGAGGACGGAGGAGGGAGTTGAAGGTGGAGAATAGCTGTTTGGGGTTGCGAGAGAGTGCAGATATGAGTGTGGTGAAGTAGACCTGCTTTGCGGAGGTGAGTGCGTTCTTAAATGTGAGAACTGCCTCTTTGTAACTGAGGAAGTCTTCCTGGGAGTGGCTTTTCTTCCAGAGGCGCTCTGCAACCCGCGAGGCACATCTCAGTTTTTTAGTCTGGTCAGTGTGCCAGGGTTGTCTATTGATCAGTCGGGCTCTGGTGTTTGTGTAGGGGGCCACAGAATCAAGGGCTGTGGTGATGGTGGTATTATAGAAGGCAGAAGCGGCATCTGTGTCCTGGAGTGAGGAGATGTCAGCGAGTGGTAGAAGAGAGTCTGAGAGGGTGCAGGTGTCAAGGCGGTTGAGGTTCCTGCGGGGGCGTGTTGGTTTAGAGGTTGGGGAGTCTATTGGAGAGGAGAGGGCAGAGAATGTCAGCAGGTTGTGGTCAAAGAGCGTGGATGGAGAGTTAGGCTGCATATGGAGCAGAGGCGGGTGAATATGAGGTCTAGTGTGCCCCCCTTTATGTGGGTGGCTGAGGAAGACCATTGGGAGAGACCAAAGGAGGTGGTGAGGGACAGGAGACTGGAGGCAGGAGGGTGGCTGTGTTAATGGGGATGTTGAAGTCACCCATGATGATGGTGGGGGTGTCTGTGGATAGGAAGTGTGTGAGCCAGGTGGTGAAGTGGTCGATGAAAGCAGCGGTAGGTCCCGGCGGTCCATATATGACGGCCAGTTGTAGGTTGGAGGGCGAGTAGATACGAACAGCGTGCACTTCAAAGGAGGGGAGGGTGAGGGCAGGTATTGCTTGGATAGGGGCGAATGAGCACTTGTCTGACAGGAGGTCACCTACACCTTCACCAGGTTTATTGTTGGGCCGGGGAGTATGTGAGAATTGCAGACCTCCGTAGGAGAGGGCGGCGGGGGAGACTGTGTCTGAGGGGGTCAGCCATGTTTCTGTGAGACTGAGAAATGTAAATTCGTTGTGAATGAAAAGGTCGTGGATGTAGGCAAGTTTATTACATACGGAGCGGGCATTCCATAGTGCAGCGGAGAGGACAGGGGGAGGGGGAGGAGAGAGTGAGATTGGTTTGAGATATCGGGGGTTCAGTGCGTTAATGCCAGGTGTGGGGAAAAGGCCGACAGTGGGGAGTTGCTGGGAAGGTCATTCTGTACATACAAATAATGGAAGTCCATGTGTATATAGTCATGTCTATTACCTGCTGATGTGAGGTGCTGGTGGTCCTCCATCATCACCTCCTTGTACAGATCCTTGTGTCCTTCTAAATACTCCCACTCCTCCATGGAGAAATAGACAGCGACATCCTGACACCTTATAGGAACCTGACAACACAATGACACAGTCATCACCCCGACCCCTCCAATTACTGTATAATGTCCCAGCATTCTCAGCAGTGTCACCTCTCCAGTCAGCAGCTCCAGCATCTTGTTGGTGAGTTCTACGATTTTCTGTCCATTGATCTCCTCCTGTATCAGGGGGTGAGGTGGAGACCCGAGGATTGGGCTCAGGGTTCCTCCATATCCTTCATACACAGAGGCCTGACAGCGCCTACTACAGGTCTTCTTCACTACTGTGTAATCCTGGTTATGGGGAGACACAATAATAAATCTCACTACATACATGTCCAGAGTCCATCACCTCTCCAGTCATATCATCTGTTATTACTATAGATAAGAATGATGTAATGATGACATCATCAGATCTCTCACCTCTCCAGTAAGCTGGTAGATTATTTCTGAGGCGAGATGTAATATACCTTCTGCCATCTTGTAACTATCACTTTTCATCAGGTTATTGAGAGTATTTTATATTGTAGAAACCTGAACAAATTGAAGATGAGATAATATAATAAATGCAGAATATTTTATGCAAGTAAATAGATTAAATATATCAGAAAATAGATATTAGGAGTGAGGGAGAATATCTGTGCTGTATGAGTCTGACAGCAGCTGCCTGTATTAAAGCACAGACAAAGTACGATTAACCCTTTTATTGCCAATAATCTAATTTTGTCTAAGCAGACAACACTGATACTGGTTTTGGTGGCACCGCCAGTAGCCACAGGATTGTTGTAAATTCTGAAAATGAAGATGAAATTTTTATTATTTAGTTGGCTCATTTCAGTTACAGGAAAATATTGTATTCGAGAGTGATGTGATCTAGAGTCAGGCTTCTGTGTTCATCTCCTCTTTTTACATAACACGTAATTTACTGCAGGGCCTTTCTGGACTGTCAACCGTGTCTAATTCACATTCCTCACTGACACAGAACCCTGTGGAACCTACTAAGCAATCTATTCCTCCTAATCAAAGTGGTCTTTCTCCTCGTTTTAATGAACTGGATGAGAACAGGGCCCGTTACTAGCTGGGGTTACTCCAGTATGTAATGGCTGATTGTAATGGCAGTCCTAGGTGTCCTGACAGTGTCATACACTATGTATTATCGATATGTAGCCCTACGAGCCCTGACAGTGTCATACACTATGTATTATAGATATATAGTCCTAGGAGCCCTGACAGTGTCATACACTATGTATTATAGATATATAGTCCTAGCAGCCCTGGCAGTGTCATACACTATGTATTATAGATATATAGTCCTAGGAGCCCTGACAGTGTCATACACTATGTATTATAGATATATAGTCCTAGCAGCCCTGGCAGTGTCATACACTATGTTTCATAGACAGGTTCCAAGGAGCCCTAAGAGTACTCTATATTATGTTTTAAGCCAATTCAAGTTGTGAGTCATCCCGGATTATATACCTGAACCAAATGAATCTTTACAGGTTCACCCATCTCTACCCTTATCTTGTTTAGGACTCTCCTCTAACCTAAGACATCAGACTGTAAAGGTCTAACTTTTGTGGCCACATTCGTTGATGTTGCTGCAGTTCCCTCTCCAGCTATCTAGCATGAGCAGGTCGGTTTTACGACTGTCAACATCAGAACACAGAAGTGGTTTATTGTTCTGATTTATCTTCTTCTGTACATACTACATATGCTTGAATGGATGAATAGAGAGAGGAGCAAAGTCACTCAGACAATCAGAATATCTCCCAATTTCTACAGCTTCAAGTGCAAACTAAAGACACATCTTATCAGATAGGCCTATCACAATTCCTAATGTAAACCCTTCTGTACCGTAATTAGAATCCCTAAAATTAACCCTTCTCTGTTCCAGCTCCCACATTACCCCGCATGATATGATGCTGTTTCAGGCTAACTTTATAGGTCCAAGCTCCATCCACATGTTAAAGGACACGACTAGTGATGGCTCATAAAGTTTTATGCTTGTGTGATGACAGTCACCTCTATTACAGAACTGTCTGACCTCTGTATAAGCAATGCCACCCCTGCTACCTCATAGATTGTAAGCTCTTGTGAGCAGGGCCCTCAGTCCCATTGTGTGAAATGACTATTTCTTTGTTATGTATCTTTCTGTCTGTATTTGAACCCTACAAATTGTACAGAATATGTTGGCACTATATAAATAAAATTTATTATTATTATTATTGTTACTGACAATTGGATTTGGGCTTCACACAATTGCCAGATACCTCCAGAAGTATTTATATGTGCAGTTATGCTAGTGACCACTATGGGGGTTGTTTTCATGAGTAACTGGACTCCCTATAGATGTCCCCAGTTACCGAGAAAAAATGGAATAAAAAAAAATGTGAATGTCACTCATGGGAGAGATATTATGTATCAACAGCACATACATATGGATCGAATAATAACCAAAAAAAAAAAAAAAAGAAAGGTATGCAAAAAACCTCTCTATAAAATCTCACAGCTCTAGAGGGTGGAAAAAAGAAATAAATAACTCTGGTAGACCAAAAATTTTAAAATATATCAGTCCTCCGATATACAGTGCTATGTAAAAAACATCAGTCCCCCGATATACAGTCCCATTTAAAATACATCAGTCCCTTGATATACAGTCCCATGTAAAATACATCAGTTCCCCGATATACAGTCCCATGTAAAATACATCAGTTCCCCGATATACAGTCCCATGTAATATACATCAGTCCCCCGATATACAGTCCCATGTAAAATACATCCCTCCCCCCCCACCATATACAGTCCCATGTAAAATACATCCCTCCCCCCACCATATACAGTCCCATGTAAAATACATCCCTCCCCCCACCATATACAGTCCCATGTACACCCCTCCCCCTTTTACCCTGCACCCCGGCTCTTCTCTCCTCGGCTCAGTAAACACATAGATTATCACAGGTCTGCTGCTTCCTGTATAGAAACCATGGTTACAGGACCTGTGATGATGTCATAGTCATGTGATCAACCACAGGTATGGGAGGATTCAAGGAGTCACATGACCTGAGTTATAGCTCTCTACTAGATATATGAAACTCTGTGTGACGTGTATGTAGCGGCGATGTCTCTGTGTGACGTGTATGTAACGGAGATGTCTGTGTGTGACTTGTATGTAGCGGAGACGTCTGTGTGTGACGTGTATGTAGCACAGCCATCTGTGTGTGACGTGTATGTAGTAGAGCCGTCTGTGTGTGACGTGTATGTAGCACAGCCATCTGTGTGTGACGTGTATGTAGCGGAGCTGTCTGTGTGTGACGTGTATGTAGCAGAGCCGTCTGTGTGTGACGTGTATGTAGCAGAGATGTCTGTGTGTGACGGACGTGTATGTAGCAGAGACGTCTGTGTGTGACGTGTATGTAGCACAGCCATCTGTGTGTGACGTGTATGTAGTAGAGCCGTCTGTGTGTGACGTGTATGTAGCGGAGCTGTCTGTGTGTGACGTGTATGTAGCGGAGCTGTCTGTGTGTGACGTGTATGTAGCGGAGCTGTCTGTGTGTGACGTGTATGTAGTGGAGCTGTCTGTGTGTGACGTGTATGTAGCGGAGCTGTCTGTGTGTGACGTGTATGTAGCAGAGCCGTCTGTGTGTGACGTGTATGTAGCAGAGATGTCTGTGTGTGACGGACGTGTATGTAGCAGAGACATCTGTGTGTGATGTGTATGTAGCAGAGATGTCTGTGTGTGACGTGTATGTAGCAGAGCCATCTGTGTGTGACATGTATGTAGTGGCGTTGTCTGTGTCTTATGGAAAACAAGGCGTTCCCTGAATAGAGTATGCTGTAGAGATCCAAATTGATTTCTATTACTCAGACCTGAAATCATCTCACACAGAGCTCTATTTGCAAATCAGCAGAGTTCAGTTTATTGTATCAATATGTCCAATTCTTTTCCTGGGAACTTGTCTAGACTTACAAGATGAATAGGTGTAGGTTTCATTGACAGAAAAAGATAAGAAAATATACAGGACAGAGATTTGTCTTCCGACATAATCAGCAGTTTACAGACACCTCATAGCATTGTGGGGAACCGCTCAGGTAGATGCTCGGTAGCAGTGCAGCAAACAGGGACACAGACACTGGGTTACACACAAGTTCAGGCTTTATTCAGTTACAGTGCACTAACTGCCTTTGCACAAATAAACAAAACCTTCTCGGCTGAGAACTAACTAAACATAAGAAAACTTTCCCCTGACTATACAGGAGCCTGGCTATTAGACTCCCACTTTGGCAACAACAACGGGTGGCACATTACCTGCTTTGTATGTTCAGTCTGATCAGGTCAGCTCTGTCAGTGTGGTGCCACAGCTCCTAGTCCTCACACTCAGACTAATATCAGGCCTTGATTAGTCAGCTGACCTCCCTGGTGTGGGCCTTGACCATACACCCTTTAGCTGCCTGGCCAGGGCCGCCATCAGGAATTTTGGGGCCCCATACAGCCTAAGTGTCTGGCCCCCCCCTCCCCCGCCATTTTAAAACTACCTTATTTTGCGTCATACCAATTCTGTATTACATTTCCCTTTATTTAGCAGCATTACAAGGCTTAATCAGATTCTATTTGCAGGTAAAATCTGCTACGTGTGACCGCGCCTATAGAGAGCCAACACCATTTATAAGAGCCCTCCTAATAAATCCTCAGGGCTTATTCACATTGCGTTTTTGGCCTCCCTTGCCGGGATATGTTGGTAACCAGTCAGAATCAGCTGTCAACTTATCCCTGCACGAAGAAGTGGCCATTAAAAAAAAAGGGGGGCCTGCAATTCTCCATGCAGGGATAAGTGGGGAGCTGATTGTGACTGGTTACCAACGTATCCCGGCAAGGGAGGCCAAAAACACAATGTGAACACTCCTTTAAAGTGAAAGTCCCACCCCCAAACAGGCTGCTATGCTAGTAGCATAACCTACATCATTATTATTCTCCAGCTAAAAACTTATATATTATATATTATTGCCCCAGTTCCCTCTCCGCAGTGCCGCACACCCGATGTTCCATCAATCCCCCCCCCCCTCTAACATCTTTCCATTGCCCCCTGTACCCATACCTCCCAACTTTTGAAGAACCAAAAGAGGGACAAAATGTGTGGGAAATTTAGCCCCACCCACTGTTATGTTGACTCCGCCCACTCATTAATTTTCCATTTGCCCGCACACTATAATCCTCCTACAGTCACCCGTAAATTATACGTCCCCCCTCCATCTCTCCCCCACCTTCATATACACCCTTCATCTGCCCACAGATTCATGTCCCCCCAACTCTGCCCCCAGATTCATGTCCCCTCCATCTCTGCCCCCAGATTCATGTCCCCTCCATCTCTGCCCCCAGATTTAGGTCCCCTCCATCTCTGCCCCCAGATTTAGGTCCCCTCCATCTCTGCCCCCAGATTCATGTCCCCTCCATCTCTGCCCCCAGATTCATGTCCCTCCATCTCTGCCCCAAGTGTCATGCCGTCCTCTCCATCTCTGCCCCCAGATTCATGTCCCTCCATCTCTGCCCCCAGTGTCATGCCATCCTCTCCTTCATCTGCCCCCAGTTTCACGTTCCACAATACACTTACCTTCTCCTTCGTTCCCCCGCTGCTCTCTGCGCGCCTCTCTCTCTTACTGGCGCACAGTTGTAGACATGATGTGATGTCATCACATCGCGTCTACACTGCCGGGTAGCCGGCGGCAGCAGCTGAAGCGAGGAGCTGACCTGTGTCAGCTCCTCGCTTCAGCCGCGTATGTGGTCAACTCAGATCTGCGTCCTCTGGGCGCAGATCTGAATTGAAACAGGACATACAATGACTGCTGCCGGTGCCAGGGGGCCGGCACACGGTGGCGGGCCAAAACCGGGCCCCCCCATTTTTAAATTTGGCCGGGCCCCTGACGCCAGTAGCAGTAGTACTGGCCTATCGGCGGCCCTGTGCCTGGCTGGAATATACCTGTCCTCCCAGACCACACCCTTCACTCTCTCACAGCATATATATAATTGTTAATATCTATCTATATACGCTGCTCAAAAAAATAAAGGAAACCCTCCAATAACGCCCCCTAGACCTGAATGGATGAAATCTTCTCATTGAATACCTTGTTCTATACAAAGTGCCTTTCATTAGCTCTTCCAAAACATCCATCCCCCCCCCCTCCCTTTCCCCCCCTCCTTTTCCTGGTTTTAACAACGACAGACGATTCTGGGCAGACAAATTAGCTGTCGATCCCTTTGGACGCGTACAGCATCGATGTCACAGGGTTAGACAGAATTATTCCTTCTGGCAAATCATTTAAATTCATTTATTTATGGCATATGTGAAATAGAGATGAGCGAACACTTCGGATCAGGTGATCCAAACAGCACGCTCCCATAGAAATGAATGGAAGCACCTGGCACGTGCACTTTGCCGGCGGCCGGTCGCCGTGCCGGGTGCTTCCATTCATTTCTATGGGAGCGTGCTGTTCGGATCGGCTGATCCGAACAGTGTTCGCTCATCTCTAATGTGAAAGTCAGTGGTCCAGTGCGACGATCTGCATGTGGACAAACTAATATATGAAGCGTTCAGAGATATAGAAAAACCGAACGATATAATGCCCAATAACACAGGCGTTCCAGCCTGAGACGCATGACGCCCCGCAACTCTATTCCCGCCCACTAGATGAAAATCGGAAGTACGGAATAATAATATTCAATACGCATGCGCATCTATGCCATGCGTTCCAATGTGAAATGCATAACACTCCGAGAACTCCAACAAGGGGGAAAGGATGTAGATCGAGCGGTCGCTTCAAATAGTGGTGAAAACCAGCTCTGTATTCATCTGATACTTTCTGTCATAGAGAGCCGGTCTATGCTCCACCATCTGTGGATTAAGATAAACCGGACCATCTTCTTTGGTCAAAGATTTTTGGTTTTCAGTATGACGCTAATGTGCCTTGCATTGTGACTATTCGCTGTTATGGTATTTATTGTTTTTTATTATGTATTTGGTTTATCAATATCTCATGGTGTGTCCATAGGGACGCTCTAAATGACTGTATAAATGAACAGGTATATCTATTTATATATGTTTAGCTATTGGGCTTTCAAAGTGTTGGACCTTTTACCTTTTGGTTTTTTTGTTTTTTTTTTATACAATTGGGTCAACTTTGGCCTTTGTTTTATTTTTATAATCTGAAATTATATTAGCTAATTTAATGTTTGGAACAATAACTTATTAGTAGTTTTGTTTTTTTGATTTTTTATTTGTTCATTTGGAATATTGTTTTTACTTGTTCTGTGTATCCTTTACCTGAATATTGTTTTTTTTGTTTTTTTTAACCAGTTTATGCACTTGAAAAAGGGCGTGAGGGCCCGAAACACGGTGTTTTAGCGTTGTGCTTTTTAACCAATAAATTCTACTGTGACCTTGAGCGCTGTCTATTGCCTTCTTCGTATCATTCCCCATCCCAGTTGGTCCCTGATCGGTGCTCTTTGGACGTGCTGCTCCCTCCATCTATATACAAATAAAAAAATTTCACGTGGTTGTGAATGGGTTACAACTAGAGATGAGCCGATCTGAGCAGCACGCTCCCATATAAATGAATGGAAGCACCTGGCACGCAGACTTTGCCGGCGGCCGGCCGCTTAACACCCTGCCCCCCCCGCGTGCCAGCCGCTTCCACTCATTTCTATGGAAGCGTGCTGTTTGGAACGGCTGTTCCGAACAGTGTTCGCTCATCTCTAGTCACAACCACATCAGGGGAGAGGCCATTTGGGTCACTTATTACTATATTTTGGATATCCTTCATTTTGGTTTCCACAATTATCTACACTAGAAGTCTGCTCGGTGTCTTCTCTTTTTTGTTTTGAGTTTTGTTCTGTACAAAGTTGAATGTGATGACAACGAAATCACACAAAAATCAACAATGGAAATCAAACTTATTAACCAATGGAGGCCTGGATTTGGAGTCACCCCCAAAATTAAAGTGGAAAAACACACTACAAGCTGATCCAACTTTGATGTAATGTCCTTAAAACACGTCAGTATGAGGCTCAGTAGTGAGGTGTGGCCTCCACGTGCCTGTATGACCGCCATACAACACCTGGGCATGCTCCTGATGAGGTTGTGGATGGTCTCCTGAGGGATCTACTCCCAGACCTGAACTAAAGCATCTGCCAACTCTTGGACAGGCTGTGATGCAATGTGACGTTGGTGGATGGAGCGAGACATGATGTCCCAGATGTGCTCAATCGGATTCACATCTGGGGAACGGGCAGGCCAGTCCGTAGCTTCAACGCCTTCATCTTGCAGGAACTGTTGACACACTCCAGCCACATGAGGTCTGGCATCGTCCTGCATTAGGAGGAACCGTTTGTGCAGACACATTAACTTTTTTTGTAGATTGTGAGCAACACATGGGGTATCACAATGTACATTTTTTTTCCCTATCGGTGTGTCTTTGTAGAATTGGAGGAAATTATATTATAACATAAAAACTCCTTGCAGATGTTGTTCCTGGCGGGATTCAAACCCAGGACTACAGCGCTCCAAGGCAGCATTTCAAACCACTCGGCCACCGTGTTGCCCCAACACATTAACATTTGAGTCCTGCTGGAGGTCATTCTGCAGGGCTCTGGCAGTGCTCCTCCTGTTCCTCCTTGCATAAAGGCGGAGGTAGTGGTCCTGCTGCTGGGTTGTTGCCCTCCTATGGCCCTCTCCACGTCTCCTGGTGTTCAGGCCTGTCTCCTGGTAGCACCTCCAGCGTGTCACGTTGCACCACAGACAAAATGTGCAGCAAACTGGTTTATTTAGAAAAAAAGCAGGAAAATAAATAAACCTTAAGACTTCAGCCACAAAAGGAGCAAAACAAAATACAGCCTTTCCTTCAGGCCAAAACAAGATAAAAACCTTTTCGTCTGAGCGACTAACGCTAGGTTCACACCTGCGTTCTACTCTCCGTTCTGTGCTTTCCATCTTCTGCATGCCAGAAGACGGAAAGCACAGACCGGGTCCGGCCATGAGCGGTGGTGAGCGTTTTATGCCGAAACCGGATTTTTTAATCCGGACACAGAGTACTGCATGTCCGACTCTGTGTCCGGATTAAAAAACCCGGTTTCGCGGCGGAGAGCGCAAGACGCTCACGGCCGGACAGCTTTCTCACCCATTCAAATAAATGTGTGAGAAAGACTCCTGCAGGTTTCCGTCTCCTGCTCTGTTTTATGCAGGAAACGGAAACCTGCAGTACGGAGAGCACAACGCAGATGTGAACGAGCCCTTACTAAACAGAACAGATAACCTAACTATATGTATGTCTTACTACCAGGCACACCTACAAAACAGGCACAATATTGTCTCACCGGACTCAGGGTTACAGGACAGACCCACACACCTTTCACTTCATGGAACTGCACTGCAAGAGCTGCAGCCTTTTTCTGGCCCAGTAATGAGCCCAGGATTTACACCTGGGCTGAGGCCTACTCCAGATCCGCCCTGGACCACACATAGGTCAGAAACCTGGGGCTGATATGTCTGGACTCCAGCACTCTGCCTGTCACTTTCTCACAACAGGTATGTTACTCAATATCTTCCACAATATTCAATTTGCAAATCATCTCAGATTTTGGTTCTGGATATTAAAAAGAATTCTTGGACAACCTATGTAAGGGTGCATTCACACTGAGTAACGTGCCGCGTGATGTGGCACGTATACGGCATGTGAAACTTTGCGCGCCGTAAAAGCTCCCATTGATTTCAATGTGAGCATGGATCGTATGCACCGCAAAATCACGGCCACAAAATAACGCGGCGCATACGATCCATGCTCACATTGAAATCAATGGGAGCTTTTACGGCACACACAGTCTCACACGCTGTATACGTACCACATCACGCGGCACGTTACTCCGTGTGAATGGACCCTAAGATGTGAGTGTAGGTACAAACTTTTACAATCCAGACATGAAAAAGTTTTTAAATGGATAGTGTTCAAACAAAAACCTGTCCGCAGTCCCTTTGGATTCGTTTTAAAAATTCACTTTTAATCCATTATTAAAAATTACAGATTCCAGTAGAGATCAGTAAAGTTCCAAAGTGAAAAAAGTTAGAAAAACACATACATAGTGGTTAAAAACTATGGAACGCCGACGCGTTTCGAGGTACGACTACCTCTTACTCATGGCGGATCTAAATTGACTCTAACAGTCTCTATTTAAATACCCTACGTAATCAAGTGTCTATTATGTTGCATCTGTGTTCACATCTCATCTCACTAATATACCTTTATTTCTCCCATACCGATCTCTCTCGTCAATCCTTAAATCCTTCCAACAACAATGGTGCGGGTATGAGTCAAACCTTCGATTCAATAAAACTATTGGGTTCTGATTTTCTTTAATAACAGTCTTTTACTGCGCCTCTTTTATCCTAGGGTTTTGTAGTTCTCCAACCACATAAACCCTGCATTGTTTGCCAGATACTACAACTCCCCTAACCTTTTTGGGTTGGATCACGTGGTACATAATAGCTAGGTATCCCTTGCTCTATTCGTTATGTTCTAGGCTGAATTTTTAGTTTCATTTACATATCCCGAGTATTACACTTCCCCCAATCCTCTCGATTAAATCCCATGATAAATAACATAAATATTGATCATATCATAAACATGACAAATATTAGGGGACAATACTTTTCACGTATTGGCCAATCACCGATTCTTGCGTTTACTACAAAATGGTATTAATTACAAATTGTGTCTATTTGTAGACCCTAATTTCGAATCTTTCTTTGCTTATTTGTGGATTTATCACAGTTCCTTATTCACATATCTTTCCATTTTATGGTCTTTTCATTCCATACACCTATGCTCTTAGACACTACAATTCCCATAATCCTTCGAGTTAGATCACATGATGAATATTAACCAATCATAGTTTTTAATGGGCAGTGTACATAGCAGCGGTGTGCCCAATCTCGGAAAGAAGATGCATTTCTCCGATCTTAATAAATGTAAGTAAGATCTGTTTTTATATTGAGCCCAAATGGTGTTCTACAATTGAATTTTAGTATGTAGAAGGCCTCCCTCTTTAATAGTAAATCTTTGTGGTTGCCTCCCCGTTTTGATTTTTTCATATTCTCCAAACCAAAGAATCGCATGGTCTGAACACTACCTTTCTGTTTACTAAAAAAGTACCTCGAGGCTCCCGACATGCCCTGTGACTCAGATTTCCCACTGTCTCTTATGTGTTCCATGATTCTGGTACCTAATTTTCGATTAGTGCAGCCAATGTAATCTAATTTGCACTCGGATACAATAGATTACCGATGTTGTGGTGCAATTTATGTGGTCTCTAATTACCATGCTAAACTCAGAGGCACTACTACTAATTTCTTTTGTAATGTGTACTTTGTCACATGTTTTACATCTCAATTGCTTACATCTATGAGATCCTGCTTCACTTTCTCTAATTTCAGTGACCTCTCTCTCTGCCTTCAGATAACTTGGAGAAAGTGAATTCCCCAAGGTTTTACATTTCCTGGCCACAAATTGTACTCCATTCCTTAAGATCTCATTAGTGGTGTTGTCTAACTGTAGGATGTGTAAATTTTTGAGAATCATCTTTTTTATCTGGTTGAATTGGGGACTATAGGCAGTGCTAAAAGTGACTCTATTATCCCTTTTCTTATTCTTCTCTTCCTTCCTTCCTTCCTTCTAATAGGCTTTTTCTATCTCTTGTCTCCACCTTTTTTACAGCTCTTCGCAATATCCAATCAGGATACTTGCATTCCCTAAATCTGCTTAATGATTCCTTACTTTTTTCTATAAATTCTTTTTTATCGCTACAAGCTCGTTTGGTTCTCACTAGTTCGCCCACTGGCACCCCTTTAATGGTGTGACATGGGTGGCAACTATCTGCCCTAAGAATGGTATTCCCTGCACTCGGCTTTCTGTACAGGGAGATCGTTACTTTACCATCTTCAGACGAAACTTTTAAAGTGACGTCTAAAAAGTCATTTGTGACTCTATTTTGTGCGAAGGTGAATTTAAGGCCGTATTCATTGCTGTTCAAATAATCAAGGAACTCCGGTATGGGCGCTACATCTCCGACCCACACAATTAGTAGGTCGTCGATGTAGCGCCTATACCAGAGGATAGACGACAAAAAGGGATTTCTATCCACAAAGACAAATCTTTCCTCCCAGTAGGACAGGAATAGATTCGCCAGGGAGGGTGAGAACGGGGCACCCATGGGCGCCCAACATAGCTGTAAATAGAAATTGTCACAGAAGAGAAAGAAGTTGTGCCTAAGTAGTAGCTGGTAACAGTGATAATGAACTCACATACCGGAGCTGTAAAAGTACTATATCTGTACAAGTGCATAGCTAGTGCTTCCAATGCACCCGTGTGAGGGATGCTTGGGTATAAAGCACATATGTCGCTTGTTACCCAAACAAATCAAAACATTTTAAAATCTCTCGACTGTCCTTAATGTATCCTGCCGTTCTGGCTACAAGAGGTTGAAGAATTCCGTTCAACCATCCCCCAATTCTCTCATTGAGTGAATTATTACTCGAGATGATTGGACGGAGTGGTGGCGGTACCATGTTCTTAAGTAGCTTTGGTAGCCCATAAAAAATGGGAGTCGGTGTATTATTGAAAAGATAATCTCCTTCTATTTTACTAAACACTCCTAATGCAATGCCTTCCTCTATTATCATTTTAAGGGTAAGACTGTAATCCGAAGTTGGATCATAAGTCAATTTTTTGTATGTTTTATTATCTTCCAAAATGAAGTGACAGCTATTCTCATAATCCCTTCTATTTAAAACCACAGTCTTTCCCCCCTTGTCAGATTTTTTGATAACGAGGTTTTTATTATTTTTTAACTCATTGAGGGCTACAAATTTGTACAATCCAGACATGAAAAAGTTTTTACTGTCTAAGATCTTTGATGAGTTTTGATTAAAATAATTTAAACATCGATATTTAAACTTCGCACGTTCTAGACATGTAAATGTCTTCTCTTCTGTGTGAATTATCTGATGTCCATTAAGATTTCATATAAAGGTAGAGTATTTCCTAAATTCTGGGAAGGAATATGGCTTCTATCTTGCGTGAATCTTTTGATGGTCAAGAAGACTTGATTTCCGAGTAAAACATTTCCCACATTTTGAACATGAATATGGCTTCTCTCCTGTGTGAGTTTTTTTATGTACAATAAGAATTGATTTTTGAGTAAAACATTTCCCACATTCTGAACATGAATATGGCTTCTCTCCTGTGTGAGTTTTTTGATGATCAACAAGACCTGATTTCCGAATAAAACATTTCCCACATTCTGAACATGAAAATGGCTTCTCTCCTGTGTGAATTCTTTGATGAGTGACAAAATGTGATTTAGATGTACAACATTTCCCACATTCTGAACATGAATATAGCTTCTCTCCTGTGTGAGTTCTTTGATGTTTAACAAGACTTGATTTCTGAGTAAAACATTTGCCACATTCTGAACATAAAAATGGCTTCTCTCCTGTGTGTGTTCTTTGATGATTAACAAGATTTGACTTAGATGTACAACCTTTCCCACATTCTGAACATGTATATGGCATCTCCCCTGTGTGACTTTTTTGATGATCAACAAGACTTGATTTCCGAGTAAAACATTTCCCACATTCTGAACATGAAAATGTCTTCATCCATGTATGCAATCTCAGATGTGTACCAAGACTTGATTTATATTTAAAACATTTGCCACATTCTGAACATGAAAATGGGTTTGAACTAGTGTGAATCCTTTGATGTATAACAAGACTTGATTTATCTATAAAACTTTTCCCACATACTGGGCATGAATATGGCTTCTCCCCTGTGTGAATTCTCTCATGTCTAACAAGATGTGAGCTAGCTTTAAAACATTTCCCACATTTTGTACATGAATATGGCTTCTCCCCTGTGTGAGTTCTCTGATGTTTAACAAGACCTGATTTCTGAGTAACACATTTTCCACATTCTGGACATGAAAATTGTTTCTTTCCTGTGTGAGTTCTCTGATGTACATCACTTGTATTTTGCTTAGTAGTCTGTGATGAATCAGAAGTCAGGACCTGTCTAATAGGATCAGATGATAGCTGAATCTTCTGAAGGTCTGAGGGTATATCTGAGGTAATTACATGTTTTTCATGTGGATTTTTTGTGATAACATGATCCTCTGCTGTATAATCAGTAGATATCAGATGTTCCTCTGAGCTCCTGGTACAGTCATCTGACAAGAAGAAAACTGATTTTACCATCTTTAGATAATAGAACATTAAAAGTAATATTAATAAATGTCCACACATATTTTAAGGCATCTAGAAATATCCAATAATTAACCAAGACTGGTGGCAAAACAGATGACAATCTAGCAGTAGACCTCAAAGCACGGGCTAGTAGATCGTAATGTCTGGCCACCAGGCTGTTCTCCTCCAGTTTCCCACTTGTGTGGTGAGGCCAGCATCTTCATCGGTCCATGTTGCTGTGTGCCGGTCACAACTCTTATCTAGCGAAATGCTCAGTGTAGGATCATAAAGGATCCAGTGAGTCAGTGCTATTAGGTGGTGTCCGTCTCACACACTCCCTGGCACCTAGACGTACTTTACTACAGGGGGGGAAGCAGTATGGTCATGTATGAGGAAGCCTTGGCTTTGGGGTAAGTGTAAGGTTGGATGATGGTTTCTATCTTTAGCGGATTCTAGGAGTGGATACCAGATATATAGGAGGACGAGACCTTTACGCTGTCCTTTCTTTATAATCTTCCAAATGCCAAGCTACCTAAATTATGTGGGTCGGAATGATTTACGTGATGTCAAATTTATATAGATTTTGTTTTGCTTGTTAGAACTTTTTTAAAAATCAAACTTTGAAAAATAATAACATTTCCTGGTAGACTGAGGTGACGCTCAGAATACTACACAAATCATACAACAGGTGATGAAGAAATTGTCCTCATTTGCATTGACATATTTCATTATGGGGTCATATTATTTATCATATATGACCTGTATATAGCTGAATGGAGTATACAGCCGAAAAATGTAACAGGACACAGAAATCTACACAGAACTATAGTAGTCGGAGAATGAGGAGAATCTGAGACTGTTCTGTGGTGACTCCTCACCTGGGCAGTTCCCTGGAGGAATGTCCTCCTCACACTCCTCATCACCACTCACATAGGGATCTTCATTTATTGCTGCAGCCAAAACATTGTTCAGATCTTTACCCTGAAGCTGTGAAATAAATATTGTAAGTCAGCGAAAAGGGAAAGAGACACAAGGACTTCACAGCCCGTCTACACATCATAGGGAATATCTCCATCTACCTGATCATCCTGATGAAGAAGAGGACTGGGACATCTCTCCGGTGTTGTCCTCTCACTGGATCTACCTGTAGGAAACACAGACAGGGACTGAATTCATTCTGTACATACAAATAATGGAAGTCCATGTGTATATAGTCATGTCTATTACCTGCTGATGTGAGGGGCTGGTGGTCCTCCATCATCACCTCCTTGTACAGATCCTTGTGTCCTTCTAAATACTCCCACTCCTCCATGGAGAAATAGACAGCGACATCCTGACACCTTATAGGAACCTGACAACACAATGATACAGTCATCACCCCGACCCCTCCAGTTACTGTATAATGTCCCAGCATTCCCAGCAGTGTCACCTCTCCAGTCAGCAGCTCCAGCATCTTGTTGGTGAGTTCTAGGATCTTCTGTCCATTGATCTCCTCCTGTATCAGGGGGTGAGGTGGAGGCCCTGGGAATGGGCTCAGGGTTCCTCTCCATCCATCAAATACAAGGGTCTGACAGCGCCCACTAGAGGTCTTCTTCACTACTGTGTAATCCTGGTTATGGGGAGACACATTAATAAATCTCACTACATACATGTCCAGAGTCCATCACCTCTCCAGTCCTATCATCTGTTATTACTATAGATAAGAATGATGTCATGATGACATCATCAGAATCTCTCACCTCTCCAGTAAGCTGGTAGATGATCTCTAGGGTGAGATTTAATAGACTTTCCGCCATCTTGTTCCTGTCTCTTTCCATCCTTGATGGATCAATCAGGAATATTCTCTTATATAGAAGATCCTGAGAGGATTCTATATTGTAGGAACCTGAATGGAGAGAAGATGAGATGATGTAATCACTACACGGAATCCCATGGAATAAATAGGATTAGTAGGGAGTATAAGGGGGGCTCCCGCTTCAGTCGCTAGTATGTGAAGATACATGGCACATTCCTCCTCAGTATCAGTCTCTTCTCCTCCACTAACCTGTAATGTAGAACGAGCGCCCTACACCGGGGAGACAAACCTAGGCTGGTACAGGACATGTATATGGAGCGGTGTCTGCTGAGGGGTGAGAAGAAGGAGACCAGGACACTGATGGGGATACATTTGGGGTATATTCGGTAGTCGGTGGAGCACAGAATATAATCTACATTACATATCATTTGTTGTAGTTTCTGATTTGATTTCTTTCAGTTTCTGGTGTAAATTCTAGTAAACTTGTCAGACTGTAGGTGACCCCGCATATCGCACTTAGGGTCACTGTGCTTGCTGACGCTCGGACTCCTGACTGCCATAGCGACCCCTCGGACCCTGTGATCTTATCGAGGGGGATCTGAGGGGTGGGGGAGGGGCGATCTTGTCTCCAGACTCCCCGGACGCCATGATGAATAGCGATCCCGGTATGTGAGGGATTAATCCTCTGGAGTCGGAGTATCTTTCCTCTCCGGTGACCAGTCCCAGGTATCGGCTGTATAATACGGCTCCTGTGCCGCCACATTACAGCCATGTACTATTACAGCGCTGAGCATTAACTACACGGCCAGCGCAACGTAATAGTACGGCACCGAGCAGGAAGGGGTTAAAGCAGCCGAGTCCTGAGACAACGAGAATGGCCGGAATACACGAAATATCCAAGAAAATACTGACATTGTCCGGAGAGTTTCTCTAATTCTAATGTAACTGGGATGACGTCCTAGAATTGTCTGGTCTGAAAGGGGTTAATAAAAGCTCCAGGTCTGTGAGCGACCACCTACCTCCTCCTGTACAGTGACTGTGGTGACAGGACCTGTGGTGAGGTCACAGGTGTGGGAGGAGTCAGTGAGTCACATGATCAGGTCCTGCTGTTATAGCTTTATATGCAAGGATAAGGACCTGTGGTGATGTCACATGTGTGGGAGGAGTCACATGACCTGGTGTTCTAGGTCTCTGCTATGAGTTGCAGTGATGTGTCTGGATCAGGATATGTTTACATTATGATTATTTTTATTATTATTGTTTATTTATTTATATGGCACCATTCATTTCATGCTGCTGTACATTATTATATTAATTCCATGGTGCTTTACATTTGGGGGTTACATACAATACACAGAATATACAGGTAGATATAATACTAACAGTGACTGACTGGCACAGTGGGGTAGAGGGCCCTGCCCGCGAGGGCTTACAATCTATAGGGGGAAGGGGGTAGAGACAGAAGGAGAGGGGGAGACTGTACAGATGGCGGTGCGGTGATAGTGTTATTAGAGATTGTAGGCCTTCCTGAGTAGGGGAGTCTTCAGGGTCTTCTGGAAGCCTGTGATTGTGGGGGTCAGTCTTATGTGTTTTAGTAAAGAGTTCCAGAGTATGGGGGATGCACGGGAGGACAGGTAGCAGGAGATTAGGTCAGAGATATATGGAGGGGACAGATTGTGGATGGCTTTGTATGTTAGCGTTAGTAGCTTGTATTCTATTAGCTGGGCAATGGGTGGCCAGTGGAGGGACTGGCAGAGGGGAGCAGCTGATGAGAAACGGGGAGTGAGGTGAAGTAAGCGAGAAGCGCAGTTTAAGGTGGACTGGAGGGGGGCGAGGGTGTTAGCTGGGAGTCCATGGAGAAGGGTGTTGCAGTAGTCTATGTGGGAGATTATGAGGGCCTGGACGAGCATTTTAGTAGCTTCAGGGGTGAAGAAGGAGTGGATTCGATGGATGCTCTTGAGTTAGAGGTGGCAGGAACTGTTAAGGGTTTGAATGTGAGATTTGAAGGATAGGTCGGAGTCCAGGGTTATCCAAAGACATCGGACCCGAGGGACAGGGGTTAGAGTGGTTTCATTAACTTTAATAGATGGGTCAGGTGGAAGGGCCATGTGAGGAGGGGGGCGAAGATGATGAACTCCATTTATTCCATGTTGAGTTTGAGAAAACGGGAGGAGAGGGAGGAGGCTACAGCTGCTAAACATTCTGGAACTCTGGCCAGCAGGGAGGTAATGTCTGGTCTAGAGATGTATATTTGAGTGTCATCAGCATAGCAATGGTATTGAAAGCCATGAGATTCTATAAGTTGGCCCAGGCCAAGGGTGTACATGGAGAACAGGAGGGGTCCTAGGACGGAGCCTTGGGGGACATCTACAGAGAGAGGGCGAGGTGAGGAGGTGGTGTGCGAGTGGGAGACGCTGAATGTGCGGTCGGTGAGGTATGAGGAGATCCAGGAAAGGGCCAGGTCTGAGTTACCAAAGGATAAGAGAGTTTCTAGTAAGAGGGAGTGGTCGACTGTCACAGGGAGAGGTCAAGGGAAATGGGGAAGCAGGGAACTGCGCTCACTGGTAGGGGTTGAATGACAGCCAGAGAGATGAATGGAATAATAAATAATGGATTTATTGAGGATAAAAGGCACGACGCGTTTCGGACCACCTCTGGTCCTTTATCAAGTGCAAATTCTGAGTCAGCCCGGCTGACTCAGAATTTAATAATAATACATTTTATTTATATAGCGCCAACATATTCCGCAGCGCTGTACAATTTATAGGGTTCAGATACAGACATACATAACAAAGAACGTCATTTCACACAATGGGACTGAGGGCCCTGCTCAAAAGAGCTTACAATCTATGAGGTAGAGAGGGTGACACAAGAGGTAGCAGGGGCGGCATTGCTTATACAGGGGTCAGACAATTTTGTGCATTAGGAATTGTGATAGGCTTGTCTGAAAAGATGCGTCTTTAGTTTGCGTTTGAAACTGTAGAAGTTGGGAGTTAATCTGATTGTCCGGGGTAGAGCATTCCAGAGAAGCGGTGCAGCTAGGGAGAAGTCTTGTATACAAGCGTGGGAGGTTCTGATAATAGAGGATGTAAGTGTTAGGTCATTGAGTGAGCGGAGAGCACGGGTTGGGCGGTAGACAGAGATGAGGGAAGAAATGTAGGGAGGTGCGTCATTATGGAGAGCCTTGTGGATGAGAGTAATAACTTTATATTTTATTCTATAATGAATAGGCAGCCAGTGTAGCGACTGGCACAGACCGGAGGCCTCGCTGTAGCGTCTAGCCTGATAGATGAGCCTGGCTGCTGCATTCAGAATAGATTGTAGAGGAGAGAGTTTAGTGAGGGAAACTCTTGCACTTGATAAAGGACCAGAGGTGGTCCGAAACGCGTCGTGCCTTTTATCCTCAATAAATCCATTATTTATTATTCCATTCATCTCTCTGGCTGTCATTCAACCCCTACCAGTGAGCGCAGTTCCCTGCTTCCCCATTTTCCATTTTCTCTCCGGTTTTCCGGTGTTCCTGTTGGTTCTGCTGCCACTCTCACCTGGATTTTCACTTTGTATGTGACAACAAAAACACATATTTCTCAGGTGAGAGGTTTACTGGTATTTAATTTGATATAACATTTATAACTACTAACAATACTACACTCAGAGCGCTCGGCGTCTCTTCCTTTTTGTTTTTTTCACAGGGAGAGGTCAAGGAGGAGGAGCACGCTTGTCATTAGTAGTTAGAAGGTCACTAGTGACTTTGGTTAGGTCAGTTTCTGTAGAGTGACGGTGTCTGAAGCCTGACTGTAGTCTGTCAAAGACCAGGTTAGACGAGAGATAGGAGGATAGTCCGGACGTGTTGCTCAACCAGTTTTGAGCTGTACGGGAGCAGCAAGATAAGACGATAGTTGGCTGGAGTGGATGGGTCAAGGGATGGTTTTTTTGAGTATAGGAGTAACAGTGGTATGTTTGAAGGCAGAAAGGAAGGATCCATTGGCTGGGGATAGGTTGAAGAGATGTGTTAGGACTGGGGTAATGACTTCAGTGAGTTTGGGGAGGAGATGTGACTGGATTGGGTCAAGCGTGCAGGAGATGGACTTAGAAATTGGGATTTAGAAATTAGGGTGGAGAACTTTTCATCAGTGATGGTGCAGAAACAGGTTAAGGATGAGGAGCAGCGAACAATTGGGTAGAGGGGTTGCTTGGTGAGACTGTCTCTGATGGTGTCAATTTTACTTTTGAAATAAGAGGCAATGTTGTCAGCTGAGATAAGTGATGTAAGGGGGTACAGGAGGAGGGAGCGGAAGGTGGTGAATAGCTGTTTTGGGTTGCGGGACAGGGCAGATATGAGTGTGGTGAAGTAGACCTGCTTAGCAGAGGTGTGTTCTTTTTTTATGTACATTGTAAGCCCCATGTAGGGATCACAATGTACATTTTTTCCCCCCTATCAGTATGTCTTTGTAGAATGGGAGGAAATCCATGTAAACACAGGGAGAACATACAAGCTCCTTGCAGGTGTTGTTCCTGGTGGGATTCAAACCCAGGGCTCAGGGCTGCAAGGCTGCAGTGCTAACCACTAAGCCACTGCCTTGCCCCTTAGGTGAGTGCATTATTGAATATGAGAACTGCCTCTTTATACCTGGGGAAGTCTTCCTGGGAGTGGCTTTTCTTCCAGAGGCATTCTGTAACCCGCAAGACACCTCGTGCGCTGATGCTAGAGGTGGGGAATGGGCCAAAAGTAGAGATTTGCTGGGGAGGTCCAGGATTAGGAGATATGTCGCCAGAAGTAAGGAGTAGCAGGGAGAGGGACAGCAGGTGTAAGTAGGAGAGGGTGCGGGGAGATTGTGTGTGTCTGGGGGCGGCAAGCCTGCAGGTTTGTGAGTAGCTGTGCAGAGAAAGTCATATGGTGGGGTAGGAGAGATGGAGAATTTCTTGCTGACATGGCTGGTATGGGGTGGAAAAGTGTTTTTTACAAGTATAGGAAGAAGAACAGTGATTATAGTGAGAAGCATTTCTGTTACACAATAGAAAAAAATCGTAGTAGTTGGTTTGTGTTCCCTTCTGTTCCAATTCTGGCCTACCGTATTTTGCGGACTATAAGGCGCACCGGACTATAAGGCGCATTACCCATGAGCGCCTTATAGTCCTGCCTAGGTCCATATATAAGGCGCACCGGACTACAAGGCGCAGCGCTGTCCGGTGCGCCTTATATGATTGAAAGCGGCGGCCGGCAGACTTTGCCGGCGGCCGCTTAACCCCCCGCGTGCCAGCCGCTTCTATTCATTTCAATGGTACGCTTCCATTGAAATGAATGGAAGCGCTCGGCACACGAGGAATTAAAGAACTTCCTTCTTGATCACGTCGGAATAATCTCCTTACCTTTTTACCATAGCCAGCGCCGCCTTCTTCCGCAGCTCCGTCTCTGTCTTCTTTGGGCCTCATGGATGACGCATGCGCAGTCGGCTCTAACAGGCTCTCGCAGCCAGAGCCGACTGCGCATGCGTCATCCATGAGGCCCAAAGAAGACGACACGGAAGGCGCGAACACAGCTCAGGGAGAAGTCGGCGCTGGCTATGGGAAAGGTAAGAGACGAATAGTCTTTTAAGGCTATTCCGACGTGGTTAGGGGGAAGAGGTTCTTTTAATGGTAGAATCTAGAGTTGAGCGAGTACTGTTCGGATCGGCTGATCCGAACAGTACTCGCTCATCTCTAGTAGAATCTCTTTAAGCAGCGGCCGCCGGCAAAGTCTGCATGCCGCTTCCATACATTACAATGAGAGCGCGCTATTCAAATAGTTAGAGATGAACAAATACTATTTGAATAGCGCGCTCCCATTGCAATGTATGGAAGCGGCATGCAGACTTTGCCGGCGGCCGCCGCTTAACTCCTCGCGTGCCGCCGCTTCAAGCCTTATATAAGGCGCACCGGACTATAAGGCGCACTTTCGATTTCTGAGGAAATCGAACTATTTTATGTGCGCCTTATAGTCCGGAAAATACGGTAATTCTGAATGCACACTTAAATTCCACACTTTGATTACACACGAGCACTTCCCATTCACTTCAATGGGAGCGCTCGTAGAGAAAAAAGCAGCCCATTCATTTCAATGGGGAGGGCTCATATGCTGACTCCCATTGAAATGAATGGGATCTGCTTCATACGATTCTTTAACGTTCAGAATCAGTCAGCGTATCCGTAGTGTGAATGCACCCTTAGATTGCACAATAACCTAAGCACTTACATTTATACACTCGAAGGTTTGCAAAGTTCCATATATATATATATATATATATATATATGTGTGTGTATAGAATATATATATAGCAGAGCTGTCTGTGTGAGATGTATAGGGAGCGGTCAGGGTTAACCCCTTCATGACTGGACACATTTTTGGGTTATTAGTTACATCCGGTTGTGAAGGATAGAAAAATTTTTACAGCTAAATATGGGAATAATTTTGTGTTTTTATTCAGTAACAATTTTTTATGTGTTTTTTTTCAACATCCAGGAATATAGAAAAACTAAACTATTGAGGGTACAATTGTCCGTTATTCACATTTTTCCAGTTAATATTTTTTATTCATTTCACAAACTGTCCTTACTGTAATTTAGGTGACGCAGACGCTAGAACCAGTGATGAGACGTAGAGACTTAATTCTTCTTTATTTTTTTCTTTATTTTAATTTTATTTGCATGGCAGCCAGCAAGGGACCAGTGGTGAACCTAGCCTATCTGCTGCCTGAGGCGGACAATCCAAAAACTGAATATGGGGGAAGGGGTTGTATAGGTGCTAGTTGTAACATTACAGTGAATACAGTGCAGTAATATTTTGAGACTTACAGGATACGTCTGCTCACATTTCCCGTCTCTTCGCTTTGGACCGCCATGACCTCTTCTTTCAGCTTTGCCTTTCTCTGTAAATCTTTGACTCACTTCTCCATGCCCCTGACCTCTATATATATATATATATATATATATATATATATATATATATATATATAGAAAATGGAAAAAATGGCAGCACTCCAATATTTAGAAAAAGTGTGGATTTATTCCAAGCAGCGCCGTTTCGGTTCTTATCTGAACCTTTCTCAAGCAAAGAAGTGAGGAAAACCACCAGTTTAAATAACAACCACATCATATGGTGCATAATTACAATTAATTAGTTAGCATGTGGATACAATGCAACACAACATCAAAACACACTTAGGTGGAGTGAAAGATACAGTGTAAAAAAGTGTTATAAATATACCATGATCTAGTAACATTTTTCAGATCAATATAAGTGACACATATATATAAAATCACACCATATATAAAATATAAATACGAGGAGGAGGAACATCCACTTGCTTTCACTAGTATCATGGGCGTTTATTCATACATTGCAGTGTCCAAAAGTGACTACTGTGCAAAATCAGAAAAAAAACAGAAAAAACATGCCTTCCCAGGCTGAATATATCAATCATAGTATATCCCTGCACGCACAGAGTAAAATAAAGTCATGTGCGGTATACCAAAAGCTGGCATCCACCCAGACTACCCAGTGCACTTGTGTAAACCTGCATGTTAAAAAACAAGCAGACACAGTGCATCTACATAGTCAGGTGTTGCTATAGCCAGAAAAGAAATAAAAAAAATGAAATAAAAAAACAAAAAAAAATGTAAATAAATAAATAAAATAAATGAATAAGTAAATAAATCCAAAATAATTTAATCTAAACCATAAAGTATAAACAAATAATAATATGGCCCAAAATTAAAGAAATATTTTTTATTTTTTTTTATTTTTTTAATTTTTTTAACTATAGTCCAATTGAAGGGTATATTATGGCAGACCTACATCAGCGTCTCACAAACGACCCGAATATATTACCGCCCAAGAGGTCAACCAGACTGAAAAAGAGGACCGAGGGTATACCAATAGGGGACACCCTCCATCCCCCTGGCCAAACACACATACAAACCGCCATAGATCGCATGCATGTCAGCCCACAATCTTTGGGACCCATAACCCAATTAGGACAATCAAGAAAATTAAATAGACCATGAATATTTGTTATAGAATAATGAAGAAAAATAAGAAATAAATAAATAAATAAATAAATAAAAATTAAATAAATATATATTTATATGTATACATATAAATAAACAAATCAATATTAAAGCAAAACAAGTAAATCTATATTCAAAGCCACGGGAAGCATATAAAAAGACAAAAAGTTTTTTATTAGTATAAATAGCTATAAAAAACAGCAAAAACGTCCATGTTAGCGTAGTTGGATGTACGTCCTCCAAAATCCTCTTCATAAATTTAAAAGTGAGTGAGTAGAAGGTGTATGTGTCTCCAAGTGCAAAAAATACAATTCTAGAAAAAGAAAAAAAAGAGGAAAAAAAAATAAACAAATCACTAATTACAAAAAGGAAGATAGAGACCAAAGAGAATACATAAAGTCACAGGGCAACCGAACCATCTAAACTAATGTGGACAACTTATAATCAACATTTAACCCCTTAGTGACCAGCCTGTTTTGGACCTTAATGACCAAGCCAAATTTTTGAAATTTGCCCTGTGTGACTTTATCAATGAATAATTCTGTAACAGTATATTGCATCCAAGCGATTCTGATATTGTTTTTTCGTGACATGTTGTACTTTACTGAGAAGGTAAAATTAGACTAATATAACTTGTGTAAATTTATTAAAAAACTCGCAAATGCTGAAAATTTTGAAAATTTTTCAGTGTTTTCCATTTTCAGCTGCGATATCTCACATATGCACAATAATACAGGGCAAAAAAGTTAGTAGTTATATATTTCCAAATGTTCCTTTTGTGTTTCAAGCATATTTGAGATAATTTTAGCATATTTGAGTAACTTAGACAATTTACAAGTTTATCAAGTTTATAAGCAAATTTTGGAAATTTTGAGTGTGTGATTTTTTCCTGTACCAAGCTATGTTTGCAGACAGGAATAGGTGGCATTATGACAGAAACTCCCATTAAATGACCCAATTTGGAAAACTAGACCCCTTCAGGTATTCTTTGAGGGGTATAGTGAGCATTTTGATCAAACAAATATTGTTTTGCAAGAATTATTACAAATGATGAAAAAAATTTCATTTTCATTTTCTTCAAATATGTGTCATATTAAAGCCAGTTTTTTTGCACACAACACATCAAAAAGAAGAAACACACCCCAAAATATATCACCCCACTTCTCCCGTGTTAAAAAATGTTCACTTTGTGGCCTTAGTCCTATATACGCACGTACAGTAGGGCCTAAGAGGTAGGGAGGGCCAAATGGATTTCAAAGCACAAATTTTGCTTGCAGATATTTTATGTCCATTGCACATTCAAACAAGATTTGAGTTACCAAAGCAATTGAAAACACCCATAAATGACACCATTTTATAAACTAGACCCCTTAAGGTATTCATTGAGGGGTATAGAGAGTACTTTGACCCTATAAGTTTTGAGAAAATTTGCGTCAAACAAAAAAAATTTCATATTTTTTACACAAGTGTCATTTTATAGGCCGTTTTTTTGCACATAACACAAGAAAATGAAGAAAAACACCCCAAAATAGATGACCCCATTTCTCCCGTGGTCAAAAATGTACACTTTGTGGCCTTAATCCCATGTACGGACGCACAGTAGGGCCCAAAAAGAAGGGAGCACCAACTGGATTTCAAGACACAATTTTTGCTTCTAAATGTTTCAGGCCCATTGCGCATTCAAACAAGATTTGAGTTACCAAAACAATTGAAAACCCCAATAAATGACACAATTTTATAAACTAGACCCCTTGAGGTATTCATTGAGGGGTATAGTGAGTATTTTGACCCCATAGGTTTTAAAAGAATTTGCGTCAAACAAAAAATTCTCATATTTTTTACACAAAAGAGTAATTTTAAAGGCAGTTTTTTTGCACATAACACATGAAAATGAAGAAAAACACCCCAAAATAGATGGCCCCATTTCTCCCGTGTTCAAAAATGTACACTTTGTGGCCTTAATTCTATGTACGGACGCACGGTAGGGCCCAAAAAGAAGGGATCACCAACTGGATTTCAAGACTCAAATTTTGCTTGCAGATATTTCAGGCCCATTGCACATTCAAACAAGATTTGAGTTACCAAAACAATTGAAACCCCCCATAAATGACCCCATTTTATAAACTAGACCCCTTAAGGTATTCATTGAGGGGTATAGTGAACATTTTGACCCTATAGCCGTTTCACAGATTTTACTAACTTAGGGATGTGTAGGTTAAAAATTAGTAAAATGTCCCTTTATCCCCAAAGTTTTCATTTTCACAAGGGGTTAAAGGAGAGAAAGCCCCCCACAGTTTGTTGCACAATTTCTCCTGAACACGGCAATACCCCATATGTGGCCATAATCTGCTGTATGGGTACATGTTGGGGCTCAGAATGGGAAGAGCGCTATTTGGATTTTGGAGGGCAGATGTTGCTGGAATAGTTTTCAGGTGCCATGTCGCATTTGCTGAACCCCTAAAGTACCAATACAATGGAAACCCCTCAAATGTGACTCCATTTTAAAAACTACACCCATCAAGGAATGTATCAAGGGGTATTATCATTTTGAGCCTGAAAATGCTTCCCAAAAATTAATGTACAAAATGAAAATTGAAATTTTTAAAGAAATCTGCCATTTCGGTGCCCAATACGTTGCCCTCACTTTGTGTTGTCAGAGACCTGCACTCCTAAAACTATTAAGGGGCCATCCTGAGGGGCAAAAAATTATATATGTGGGTGTAAACTGCTGCTTGGGCACACAGCAGGGCTCAGAAGAGAAGGAGCAGTGCACTTTTTAGCTATTGGGGTACAGTGTTAGAGGGACTTTCGGGGCGCCATGTTGCTTTTGCAGAGCCCTGGAGGTTCCAGTAAACTGGAATTCACCAAGAAGTGACCCCATTTTGTAGGGGAAATTTTAGGGTCTCGGCAAATATGACATGGTGTCCAAAAACCAACAATCTAAATCTGCACTCCAAAAGCACATAGCGCTCCTTCACATCTGCGCCCTGCTGTGTACCCAAATGGCGGTGTATGCCCACATGTATGACACTGGTGTACCCCGGATAACAGACTTAATGCCATATGTAGGTAGAAAGGCTGTTTGGACACAGCCGGGCACAGAAGGAAAGGAGCGCTATATTGGTTTTTGGAGCACAGTTTGGTTTTAGGACACCATGCCACTTTTGCAAAGCCCCTGAAGTGGAATCTGCAGACATCTCACCCCATTTTGGACACTACCCCACTGATGGCATTTATCAAGCGGTGTAGCGAGCATTTTAACCCTTGAGGGTTGCATTTATTTGGTTTCCAGAAATGAAATTGCGGCTGATAATGAGAAGTTAAAAATGAAGTTTTCCAGAGATTCGCCATTTCAGTATCTGATATGTTGTGCCCAACTTATGTCAGCAGAGACACTCCAAAAACTGTTAAGTGGGTATCCCGGGCATAACAGCTTTCAGAGCGTTCATCTCTGATACAAGTCGGGCACAATATATTACGCACTGAAATGACGGATTCTTGGAAAAATTGTCATTTTCACTTCTCACAATCAGCTTTGTATTCATTTATGGATAATAAGTTATAGCAACACTTGGGGGTTAAAAATGCTGTCTGTACCCCTGGAGAAATCCTTCAGGGGTGTAGTTTCCAAAATAATGTCACATATCAGGGGATTCCACTTTACTGGCGCTTCAGCTCTGCAAAAGTGTCATGGCATCCAAAAACCAAACCGTCTGCGCTCCAAAAACCCAATAACCCTTCTTTTCCCTTCTGTGTCCGGCTGTGCCCTAGTATCAGTTTATACCCACATATGACATTACGTCCGTTATCCCGGGTACACCAGTGTCATACATGTGGCATAAACTGCAGTTTGGGCGCACAGCAGGGCGCAGAAGGGAAGGAGCGCTATGCGACTTTTAGAGTACAGATTCAGATGTTTGGTATCCAGACGCCATGCCATGTTTGTAGAGCCTATAACGTACCAGAAAACTGGATTCCCCAAAGGAGTCACCCCATTTTGAAAACTGCACCCCTGAAAGAATATATCAGGGCGTGTAGTGAGTATTAGTACCCCGGACGTGATTGCAGAGGGGATGGCGAAGAGGGAATATATAAGCGGTGTGGAGGACATTGCAAACACCAAATTCCCTACTATGTCCCATGATTGGGGGAGTCACTCTGGGGTCACTTAGGGGGTCACTTCCGGTGTCTTTTCCCTCGTAAGCTGTAAATCTGGGGTGTCCGCTGATATCCGTTCGCACAGTTTATATATTCCCTACCTGACGCAGCCAGTTGTATTCTAATGATTTGGCGATTTTGGGGTTGTTTGTCTTCACATTACTAGATACTATATTTTCTTTATTTTTCTGGTGACATGGCCATATAAGGGCTTGTTGTTTGCGGGATGAGATGCATTTTGTAATGACACCATTTTTGGGTGCCTACAACTTATTGAATACATTTTATTAACCCTTTTTTGCAGGATTTTTTAAAGAAAAATCAATCCTGGCATTGCATTCTACCTTTTAAATTTTTCGCCATGCAGCGTACAATATAAGTAACATGTTCCCTTTATTCTGCGGGTCGTTACGGTTACGGCGATACCTCATTTATGTTATTTTTTTTATGCGATACTAATTCTGTAGAATAAAAACACATTTAGGGACATAAATCAATGTTTTTTGCATCGCCATCTTCTGAGAAGCGTAACATTTTTATTTTTCGGTTGACAGTGTTGGTTGTGGGCTTATTTTTTGCGGGACAACCTGCGCTTTTTATTGGTACTGTTGTGGGGTGTATATGACTTTTTGATCACTTTTTATAGCATATTTTGTAAGGTGAGATGGCGAAAAATCACTACTTCCGGCGGGTTTTTTCTGGGGGGTTTTTTCAACGTTCACCGTATACATTAAATATTGTTGGAGTTTTATTGTTCAGATTGTTACGGACGCGACGATACCAAATATGTATTGTTTTTATTAAGTTTTAGTTTTTTTTAATATAATTCATTTTTTATAGAAAAAAGGAAATTTTGGGGCTTTATAAGTTTATTCATTTTTATCAGACACTTTATTTATTTATTTTTCACTTTTTATTTTTTACTTTTACACTTTTTACTTTAGGACACTTGGATTAGTGATGCTTTGATAAAAGCATCACTAATTCTCTATTAGACGCTGCAGGACACAGCTGTCAGTGTCTTGCAGCGTCTGGAGGAAGTCAGACGCAGGGGCTGCCTGCGTCTGACTTCCTCTTAAAGCGGCAGGATCAACCAGGTATTGGGGGTCTTTTGGAGCTTGGGGTCACTGGCCAGACCCCAGGCTCCATGTTAGAGACATCGGCACCCCTCGATCTCGCCGCGGGGGGCGCCGATTCGGCCGGCACCGTCACGGAACCGCTTCAGTTCCGTGATCATGTTTGATCACGGAACTGAAGGGGTTAAAACCCCCCGATCGGAGCCCCCTCCGATGGGGGGTAATGGAGCAGGGTCTTAGCTGTCAGATACAGCTAAGATCCGCTCCAATTACATTGGCACTGACAGGGAATCCTTCCCTGACTGCCCGACGTAATTTTACTATAGGGCAGTCAGGAAGAACCTGTCAGTGCCGACGTAATTTTACTATGGGCCGGTCGTTAAGGGGTTAATCCAAAAGGTTTTAAAGTATTTAATCTGAAGATCCACTCCATCTCTTTTCTTTTGAGTATCTTTTCTCTATCACCTCCTCTCCTGAGAGGGGGGACACAATCAATGATCCTAAATCTAAGTTGAGATTCAGAATGTTTAAGATCTGAGAAATGTTTGGAAACTGGCAGGTCTTGTTTTCGTTTCTGAATAGTATATCGGTGTTGATTCAATCTAGTCTTTGCATCGAGAGTCGTTTCGCCTATATATACCAACCCACATGGGCAGGAAAGCATATATATAACATGATCTGAATCACAAGTCAAATAATGCTTAATCTTATACTCTACTCCATTGTGTATAAAATGATTCCCCTTAATCATAAGGGAACAGTTCACACACCCACAGCAAGGGTAGCAACCCTTCCTAACTACTCCTGTTAAAGTGGTTTGTCTGCTGCTCTTAAAACTGCCTACATCTGAACAGACCAATTGGTCTTTCAGATTTCTAGCTTGCCTATAAGAAAAAAGTGGAGGGGCACGAAATTCTGGCAAATTGACTGCACACATGCGCAAGACTCCCCAATGTTTGCGTACAATGTCTGAAATCTGATTGCTCATGCAATTAAAAGTAGAAACAAATGGAATCCTATTGTTTTCAGAGTGTCGTGTAGATCCCCTTAGTAATTGTTCCCTACTGTATTGCTCAGCCCTACATCTGTTTCTAGAAATAACACCAATGGGATATCCTCTATTTTTGAATTTAACTGCCATGTTATCCAAATCACCCTGCAGTTGTTCAACCTGACTATCAATCCTCTTCACACGTAAGAATTGTGACAGGGGAAGGCTCCTGACCATTGATCGTGGGTGGCCACTTTCGTATCTCAATAAATTATTCCTATCTGTAGGTTTCTGAAAGATACGGGTAGAGAAACTCCCATTATCATAGCCAATTAACACATCCAAAAATTGTAACTGATCTCTTGCATATGTCACTGTAAATTTAATGTCTGGATCAATAGTATTCAGATATTGATGAAATGCATCAAGTTGTAATACTGTACCAGTCCAAAGGAGGAAGACGTCGTCTAATGTATCGCCACCACCCAAGCACATGTGTGAAGTGGTGGGACACATAGACAAAGTCCTCCTCCAGGACAGACATAACAATGTTAGCGTACGTGGGCGCCATATTGGCGCCCATCGCTGTCCCTTTTAATTGTAAAAAATAATCATCTCCAAAAAGAAAATAATTGTGTGTCAATACCAATTCAAGTAATCTCAAGATCAAGTCACTTATCTCCGGGGAATAATTGGAAGAACCCAATTTTTTCCTCACCGCCGCCATACCTCTACAATGATCTATCGAGGTGTACAATGAAATCACGTCAAAAGACACTAATAATATCTCCTTACTATTAGGTACTGTCACCTCCTGCAATTTATTTAAAAAGTCGGAAGTATCTCTAATAAAAGAAGCACCCATAGAAAATGATCTCAGAGCTTTATCCAAAAATACACCAATTCTTGAGAACATAGATCCACACCCCGATACGATAGGCCTACCAGGTGGGTTGTTCAAACATTTATGTATCTTCGGCAAAACATATATTACGGGTGTAACAGGGTGTTCAATATACAAAAAATCACTAAGTTCCTGATCAATAAGACCATCCTGCTTGGCCTCCTTCAGAATATCTTTAATTTTCTTTAAAAAAAAAACAAATTTAGGATCCCCAGGTAATTTTCTGTAAACATTAACATCTGCCAACTGGCGACAAATCTCTCTCAAGTACATAGGAGTGTCCGTGATGACGACAGCACCGCCCTTGTCGGCTGACTTGATAGTGATGCCGCCATCTTGGACCAATTCCTGCAAAGCAACAATCTCCTCCCTTTTTAAATTAGGGTGAACAATATCAGCAGTGACAGAGGATCTCAAAGCAAGAATATCTCTTTTGACCAAGTCAATATAAGTGTCAATAGCTGGCTCATTCAGAGCAGGGCTAAAGGCACTCCTATTAAAAAGGTCAAAATTTTTTAATCTTAAACAATCAGAGTTTACTTCGCTGCTTGGAATAAATCCACACTTTTTCTAAATATTGGAGTGCTGCCATTTTTTCCATTTTCTATATAAAGTTGAAGATTAGCCACCTTCCAGTTTGGCTTTGCACCCGGTTTGTATGCTGTGCTGCTTCTGCATTTTTTTCTACTATATATATATATATATATATATATATATATATATATATATATATATAAATATATTAGCTTCATCTTGCAGGAACTGCTGACACACTCCAGCCACATGAGGTCTGGCATTGTCCTGCATTAGGAGGAACCCCGGGCCAACCGCACCAGCATATGGTCTCACAAGGAGTCTGAGGATCTCATCTCAGGACTTCATGGCAGTCAGGCTACCTCTGGTGAGCACATGGAGAGCTGTGCAGACCTCTAAAGAAATGACACCCCACACCATTACTGACACACTGCCAAACCGTTCATGCTGAAGGATGTTGCAGGCAGCAGATCGTTCTCCAAGGCATCTCCAGACTCTGTCACATGTGCTCAATGTTAACCTTCTTTCATCTGTGGAGAGCACAGGGCATCAGTGGCAAAGTTCGTCCACAGCAGCGTTCCCGTGTTGTGCGCCCCACCTGCAGCGTGGGCCCTCCCTCATTGACCGGCGTCCCCTGCCACCACCTGACCCTCTCCTCCATCTGTGTGTGACTTGTATGTGGCAGAGCCATCTGTGTGTGACATGTATGTAGTGGCGTTGTCTGTGTGTTACATCTATGTAGTGGGGCTGTCTGTGTTTTATGGAAAACAAGGCGTTCCCTGAATAGAGTATGCTGTAGAGATCCAAATTGATTTCTATTACTCAGATCTGAAATCATCTCACACAGAGCTCTATTTGCAAATCAGCAGAGTTCAGTTTATTGTATCAATATGGCCAATTCTTTTCCTGGGAACTTGTCTAGACTTACAAGATGAATAGGTGTAGGTTTCATTGACAGAAAAAGATAAGAAAATATACAGGACAGAGATTTGTCTTCTGAGATCATCAGCAGTTTACAGACACCTCATAGCATTGTGGGGAACCGCTCAGGTAGATGCTCGGTAGCAGTGCAGCAAACAGGGACACAGACACTGAGTTACACACAAGTTCAGGCTTTATTCAGTTACAGTGCACTAACTGCCTTTGCACAAATAAACAAAAAAAAAACCTTCTCGGCTGAGAACTAACTAAACATAAGAAAACTTTCCCCTGACTATACAGGAGCCTGGCTATCAGACTCCCACCTTGGCAACAATAACAGGTGGCACACTACCTGCTTTTTATGTTCAGTCTGATCAGGTCAGCTCTGTCAGTGTGGTGCCACAGCTCCTAGTCCTTAGTCAGCTGACCTCCCTGGTGTGGGTCTTTACCAAACATCCTTTAGCTGCCTGGCTGAAATATACCTGTCCTCCCAGACCACACCCTTCACTCTCTCACAGCATATATATATAATGGTTAATATCTATCGATATATGCTGCTCAAAAAAATAAAAGAACTCTCCAATAACGCCTCCTAGACCTGAATGGATGAAATCTTTTCATTGAATACTTTGTTCTGTACAAAGTTGAATGATGACAACAAAATCACACAAAAATCATCAATGGAAGTCAAACTTATTAACCAATGGAGGCCTGGATTTGCAGTCACCCCCAAAATTAAGGTGGAAAAGCACACTACAGGCTGGTCCAACTTTGATGTAATGTCCTTAAAAAATGTCAGTATGAGGCTCAGTAGTGAGGTGTGGCCTTAACGTGCCTGTATGACCGCCATACAACACCTGGGCATGCTCCTGATGAGGTTGTGGATGGTCTCCTGAGGGATCTACTCCCAGACCTGGACTAAAGCATCTGCCAACTCTTGGACAGGCTGTGATGCAATGTGACATTGGTTGATGAAGCGAGACATGATGTCCCAGATGTGCTCGATCGCATTCACATCTGGCTAACGGGCAGGCCAGTCTGTAGCTTCAACGCCTTCATCTTGCAGGAGCTGTTGACACACTCCAGCCACATGAGGTCTGGCATCGTCCTGCAATAGGAGGAACCGTTTGTGCAGACACATTAACATTTTTTTTTTTGTAGATTGTGAACTCCACATGGGGATCACAATGTACATTTTTTTTCCCTTCTTTGTAGAATTGGAGGAAATCCACGCAAACACGGGGAGAACATACAAACTCCTTGCAGATGTTGTTCCTGACAGGATTCAAACCCAGGACTACAGCGCTCCAAGGCAGCAGTGCTAACCACTGGGCCACCGTGTTGCCCCAACACATTAACATTTGAGGCCTGCTGGAGGTCATTCTGCAGGGCTCTGGCAGTGCTCCTCCTGTTCCTCCTTGCACAAAGGAGGAGGTAGTGGTCCTGCTGCTGGGTTGTTGCCCTCCTATGGCCCTCTCCACGTCTCCTGGTGTTCAGGCCTGTCTCCTGGTAGCACCTCCAGCGTGTCACGTTGCACCACAGACAAAATGTGCAGCAAACTGGTTTATTTAGAAAAAAGCAGGAAAATAAATAAACCTTAAGACTTCAGCCACAAAAGGAGCAAAACAAAATACAGCCTTTCCTTCAGGCCAAAACAAAATAAAAACCTGTTCGTCTGAGCGACTAACTAAACAAAACAGATAACCTAACTATATGTATGTCTTACTACCAGCCACAAGAATAAAACAGGCGCAATATTGTCTCACCGGAATCAGTGTTACAGGACAGACCCACACACCTTTCACTTCATGGAACTGCACTGCAAGAGCTGCAGCCTTTTTCTGGCCCAGTAATGAGCCCAGGATTTACACCTAGGCTGAGGCCTACTCCAGATCCTCCCTGGACCACACATAGGTCAGAAACCTGGGGCTGATATGTCTGGACTCCAGCACTCTGCCTGTCACTTTCTCACAACAGGTATGTTACTCAATATCTTCCACAATATTCAATTTGCAAATTATCTCAGATTTTGCTGCTGGATATTAAAAAGAATTCTTGGACAACCTATGTAAGATGTGAGTGTAGGTACAAATTTGTACAATCCAGACATGAAAAAGTTTTTACTGTCTAAGATCTTTGATGAGTTTTGATTAAAATAATTTAAACGTCTATATTTAAACTTCCCAAGTTCTAGACATGTAAATGTCTTCTCTTCTGTGTGAATTATCTGATGAACATTAAGATTTCATATAAAGGTAGAGTATTTCCTAAATTCTGGGCAGGAATATGGCTTCTAGCTTGCGTGAATCTTTTGATGGTCAAGAAGACTTGATTTCCGAGTAAAATATTTCCCACATTCTGAACATGAATATGGCTTCTCTCCTGTGTGAGTTTTTTGATGTTCAACAAGACCTGATTTCCGAGTAAAACATTTCCCACATTCTGAACATGAATATGGCTTCTCTCCTGTGTGAGTTTTTTGATGATCAACAAGACCTGATTTCAGAGTAAAACATTTCCCACATTCTGAACATGAATATGGCTTCTCTCCTGTGTGAGTTTTTTGATGTTTAACAACACTTGATTTCTGAGAAAAACATTTCCCACATTCTGAACATGAAAATGGCTTCTCTCCTGTGTGAATTCTTTGATGAGTGACAAAATGTGATTTAGATGTACAACATTGCCCACATTCTGAACATGAATATAGCTTCTCTCCTGTGTGAGTTCTTTGATGTTTAACAAGACTTGATTTCTGAGTAAAACATTTCCCACATTCTGAACATGAAAATGGCTTCTCTCCTGTGTGAGTTCTTTGATGGTTAACAAGATTTGACTTACATGTCCAACCTTTCCCACATTCTGAACATGAATATGGCATCTCTCCTGTGTGACTTTTTTGATGATCAACAAGACTTGATTTCCGAATAAAACATTTGCCACATTCTGAACATGAATATGGCATCTCTCCTGTGTGACTTTTTTGATGATCAACAAGACTTGATTTCCGAGTAAAACATTTGCCACATTCTGAACATGAAAATGGGTTTGAACTAGTGTGAATCCTTTGATGTATAGCAAGACTTGATTTATCTATGAATGATGAATCAGAAGTCAGGACCGGTCTAACAGGATCAGATGATAGATGAATCCTCTGAAGGTCTGAGGGTATATCTGAGGTAATAACATGTTTTTCATGTGGATTTTTTGTGATACCATGATCCTCTGCTGTATAATCTGTAGATATCAGATGTCCCTCTGAGCTCCTGGTACAGTCATCTGACAAGAAGAAAACTGATTTTACCATCTTTAGATAATAAAACATTACAAATAATATTATATTAATAAATGTCCACACATATTTTAAGGCTTCTAGAAATATCCAATAATTAACCAAGACTGGTGGCAAAACAGATGACCTCAGAGCACGGACTAGTAGATCATAATGTTTGGCCACCAGGCTGTTCTCCTACAGTTTCCCACTTGTGTGGTTAGGCCAGCATCTTCATCGGTCCATGTTGCGGTGTGCCGGTCACTACTCTTATCTAATAAAATGCTCAGTGTAGGATCATAAAGGATCCTGTGAGTCAGTGCTATTAGGTGGTGTCCGTCTCACACACTCCCTGACACTTAGACGTACTTTACTACAGGGGGGGAAGCAGTATGGTTATGTATGAGGAAGCCTTGGCTTTGGGGTAAGTGTAAGGTTGGATGATGGTTTCTATCTTTAGCGGATTCTAGGAGTGGATACCAGATATATAGGAGGACGAGACCTTTACGCTTTCCTTTCTTTATAATCTTCCAAATGCCAAGCTACCTAAATTCTGTGAGTCGTCATAATTTAAGTGATGACAAATTTATATAGTTTTTGTTTTGCTTGTTAGAACTTTTTAAAAAATCAAACTTTGAAAAATAATAACATTTCCTGGTAGACTGAGATGAAGCTCAGAATATTACACAAATCATACAACAGGTGATGAAGAAATTGTCCTCATTTGCATTGACATATTTCATTATGGGGTCATATTATTTATCATATATGACCTGTATATAGCTGAATGGAGTATACAGCCGAAAAATGTAACAGGACACAGAAATCTACACAGAACTATAGTAGTCGGAGAATGAGGAGAATCTGAGACTGTTCTGTGGTGACTCCTCACCTGGGCAGTTCCCTGGAGGAATGTCCTCCTCACACTCCTCATCACCACTCACATAGGGATCTTCATTTATTGCTGCAGCCAAAACATTGTTCAGATCTTTACCCTGAAGCTGTGAAATAAATATTGTAAGTCAGCGAAAAGGGAAAGAGACACAAGGACTTCACAGCCCGTCTACACATCATAGGGAATATCTCCATCTACCTGATCATCCTGTGGAAGAAGAGGACTGGGACATCTCTCCGGTGTTGTCCTCTTACTGGATCTACCTGTAGGAAACACAGACAGGGACTGAATTCATTCTGTACATACAAATAATGGAAGTCCATGTGTATATAGTCATGTCTATTACCTGCTGATGTGAGGGACTGGTGGTCCTCCATCATCACCTCCTTGTACAGATCCTTGTGTCCTTCTAAATACTCCCACTCCTCCATGGAGAAATAGACAGCGACATCCTGACACCTTATAGGAACCTGACAACACAATGATACAGTCATCACCCCGACCCCTCCAGTTACTGTATAATGTCCCAGCATTCCCAGCAGTGTCACCTCTCCAGTCAGCAGCTCCAGCATCTTGTGGGTGAGTTCTAGGATCTTCTGTCCATTGATCTCCTCCTGTATCAGGGAGTGAGGTGGAGACCCCGGGATTGGGCTCAGGGTTCTTCCATATCCTTCATACACATGAGCCTGACAGCGCCCACTAGAGGTCTTCTTCACTACTGTGTAATCCTGGTTATGGGGAGACACATTAATAAATCTCACTCCATACATGTCCAGAGTCCATCACCTCTCCAGTCCTATCATCTGTTATTACTATAGATAAGAATGATGTCATGATGACATCATCAGAATCTCTCACCTCACCAGTAAGCTGGTAGATGATCTCTAGGGTGAGATTTAATAGACTTTCCGCCATCTTGTTCCTGTCTCTTTCCATCCTTGATGGATCAATCAGGAATATTCTCTTATATAGAAGATCCTGAGAGGATTCTATATTGTAGGAACCTGAATGGAGAGAAGATGAGACACTTTAAAAACCTCACAAGATTCCATGGAATAAATAGGATTAGTAGGGAGTATAAGGGGGGCTCCCGCTTCAGGCTCTAGTATGTGAAGATACATGGCACATTCCTCCTCAGTATCAGACTCTTCTCCTCCACTAACCTGTAATGTAGAACGAGCGCCCTACACCGGGGAGACAAACCTAGGCTGGTACAGGACATGTATATGGAGCGGTGTCTGCTGAGGGGTGAGAAGAAGGAGACCAGGACACTGATGGGGATACATTTGGGGTATATTCGGTAGTCGGTGGAGCACAGAATATAATCTACATTACATATCATTTGTTGTAGTTTCTGATTTGATTTCTTTCAGTTTCTGGTGTAAATTCTAGTAAACTTGTCAGACTGTAGGTGACCCCGCATATCGCACTTAGGGTCACTGTGCTTGCTGACGCTCGGACTCCTGACTGCCATAGCGACCCCTCGGACCCTGTGATCTTATCGAGGGGGATCTGAGGGGTGGGGGAGGGGCGATCTTGTCTCCAGACTCCCCGGACGCCATGATGAATAGCGATCCCGGTATGTGAGGGATTAATCCTCTGGAGTCGGAGTATCTTTCCTCTCCGGTGACCAGTCCCAGGTATCGGCTGTATAATACGGCTCCTGTGCTGCCACATTACAGCCATGTACTATTACAGCGCTGAGCATTAACTACACGGCCAGCGCAACGTAATAGTACGGCACCGAGCAGGAAGGGGTTAAAGCAGCCGAGTCCTGAGACAACGAGAATGGCCGGAATACACGAAATATCCAAGAAAATACTGACATTGTCCGGAGAGTTTCTCTAATTCTAATGTAACTGGGATGACGTCCTAGAATTGTCTGGTCTGAAAGGGGTTAATAAAAGCTCCAGGTCTGTGAGCGACCACCTACCTCCTCGGTAGCTGCTAAATCCTAGTGGGCTAAAGGACTTCCGGTGACGTCGTGACCATGTGACCAGCCTCTGGTGTGGGCGGAGCTATTCAACACAGTGCCGAGTTACACAGGAAGAGAAGGCTGCAGTGAATGGAGGCTGGAAGGTAAGATGGAGAGAAAGACATATCATGTGTAAGCTGGCTGTGTGTGAGTATGATAGTGGGGTTCAGGCTGTGTGTGAGCATGATAGTGGGGTTCAGGCTGTGTATGTGAGCATGATAGTGGGGTTCAGGCTGTATGTGATCATGATAGTGGGGTTCAGGCTGTGTGTGAGCATGATAGTGGGGTTCAGGCTGTATGTGATCATGATAGTGGGGTTCAGGCTGTGTGTGAGCATGATAGTGGGGTTCAGGCTGTGTATGTGAGCATGATAGTGGGGTTCAGGCTGTATGTGATCATGATAGTGGGGTTCAGGCTGTGTGTGAGCATGATAGTGGGGTTCAGGCTGTGTATGTGAGCATGATAGTGGGGTTCAGGCTGTGTGTGAGTATGATAGTGGGGTTCAGGCTGTGTGTGAGCATGATAGTGGGGTTCAGGCTGTGTGTGAGCATGATAGTGGGGTTCAGGCTGTATGTGAGCATGATAGTGGGGTTCAGGCTGTGTGTGAGCATGATAGTGGGGTTCAGGCTGTGTATGTGAGCATGATAGTGGGGTTCAGGCTGTGTGTGAGCATGATAGTGGGGTTCAGGCTGTGTGTGAGCATGATAGTGGGGTTCAGGCTGTGTATGTGATCATGATAGTGGGGTTCAGGCTGTGTGTGAGTATGATAGAGGGGTTCAGGTTGTGTATGTGAGCATGATAGTGGGGTTCAGGCTGTGTGTGAGCATGATAGTGGGGTTCAGGCTGTGTGTGAGCATGATAGTGGGGTTCAGGCTGTATGTGAGCATGATAGTGGGGTTCAGGCTGTGTATGTGAGCATGATAGTGGGGTTCAGGCTGTGTATGTGAGCATGATAGAGGGGTTCAGGCTGTGTATGTGAGCATGATAGAGGGGTTCAGGCTGTGTGTGAGCATGATAGTGGGGTTCAGGCTGTGTATGTGAGCATGATAGTGGGGTTCAGGCTGTATGTGAGCATGATAGTGGGGTTCAGGCTGTGTGTGAGCATGATAGAGGGGTTCAGGCTGTGTATGTGAGCATGATAGTGGGGTTCAGGCTGTGTGTGAGCATGATAGTGGGGTTCAGGCTGTATGTGAGCATGATAGTGGGGTTCAGGCTGTGTATGTGAGCATGATAGTGGGGTTCAGGCTGTGTGTGAGTATGATAGAGGGGTTCAGGTTGTGTATGTGAGCATGATAGTGGGGTTCAGGCTGTGTGTGAGCATGATAGTGGGGTTCAGGCTGTGTGTGAGCATGATAGTGGGGTTCAGGCTGTGTATGTGAGCATGATAGTGGGGTTCAGGCTGTATGTGATCATGATAGTGGGGTTCAGGCTGTGTGTGAGTATGATAGAGGGGTTCAGGTTGTGTATGTGAGCATGATAGTGGGGTTCAGGCTGTGTGTGAGCATGATAGTGGGGTTCAGGCTGTGTGTGAGCATGATAGTGGGGTTCAGGCTGTATGTGAGCATGATAGTGGGGTTCAGGCTGTGTATGTGAGCATGATAGTGGGGTTCAGGCTGTGTATGTGAGCATGATAGAGGGGTTCAGGCTGTGTATGTGAGCATGATAGAGGGGTTCAGGCTGTGTATGTGAGCATGATAGAGGGGTTCAGGCTGTGTGTGAGCATGATAGTGGGGTTCAGGCTGTGTATGTGAGCATGATAGTGGGGTTCAGGCTGTATGTGAGCATGATAGTGGGGTTCAGGCTGTGTGTGAGCATGATAGAGGGGTTCAGGCTGTGTATGTGAGCATGATAGTGGGGTTCAGGCTGTGTATGTGAGCATGATAGTGGGGTTCAGGCTGTGTATGTGAGCATGATAGTGGGGTTCAGGCTGTGTATGTGATCATGATAGTGGGGTTCAGACTGTGTGTGAGTATGATAGAGGGGTTCAGATTGTGTATGTGAGCATGATAGTGGGGTTCAGGCTGTGTGTGAGCATGATAGTGGGATTCAGGTTGTGTATGTGAGCATGATAGTGGGGTTCAGGCTGTGTGTGAGCATGATAGTGGGGTTCAGGCTGTATGTGAGCATGATAGTGGGGTTCAGGCTGTGTATGTGAGCATGATAGTGGGGTTCAGGCTGTGTATGTGAGCATGATAGTGGGGTTCAGGCTGTGTGTGAGTATGATAGAGGGGTTCAGGTTGTGTATGTGAGCATGATAGTGGGGTTCAGGCTGTGTGTGAGCATGATAGTGGGGTTCAGGCTGTATGTGAGCATGATAGTGGGGTTCAGGCTGTGTATGTGAGCATGATAGTGGGGTTCAGGCTGTGTATGTGAGCATGATAGAGGGGTTCAGGCTGTGTGTGAGCATGATAGTGGTGTTCAGGCTGTGTCTGAGCATGATAGTGGGGTTCAGGCTGTGTATGTGAGCATGATAGTGGGGTTCAGACTGTGTATGTGAGCATGATAGTGGGGTTCAGGCTGTGTATGTGAGCATGATAGTGGGGTTCAGGCTGTGTATGTGAGCATGATAGAGGGGTTCAGGCTGTGTGTGAGCATGATAGTGGGGTTCAGGCTGTATGTGAGCATGATAGTGGGGTTCAGGCTGTGTATGTGATCATGATAGTGGGGTTCAGGTTGTGTATGTGAGCATGATAGTGGGGTTCAGGCTGTGTATGTGAGCATGATAGTGGGGTTCAGGCTGTATGTGAGCATGATAGTGGGGTTCAGGCTGTGTATGTGAGCATGATAGAGGGGTTCAGGCTGTGTATGTGAGCATGATAGTGGGGTTCAGGCTGTGTATGTGAGCATGATAGTGGGGTTCAGGCTGTGTATGAGCATGATAGTGGGGTTCAGGCTGTGTATGAGCATGATAGTGGGGTTCAGGCTGTGTATGAGCATGATAGTGGGGTTCAGGCTGTGTGTGAGCATGATAGTGGGGTTCAGGCTGTGTGTGAGCATGATAGTGGGGTTCAGGCTGTGTGTGAGCATGATAGTGGGGTTCAGGCTGTGTGTGAGCATGATAGTGGGGTTCAGGCTGTGTATGTGAGCATGATAGAGGGGTTCAGGCTGTGTATGTGAGCATGATAGTGGGGTTCAGGCTGTGTATGTGAGCGGGTTCAGGCTGTGTATGTGAGCGGGTTCAGGCTGTGTATGAGCATGATAGGGGGGTTCAAGCTGTGTGTGGGCATGATAGTGGGGTTCAGGCTGTGTATGAGCATGATAGTGGGGTTCAGGCTGTGTATGAGCATGATAGTGGGGTTCAGGCTGTGTATGAGCATGATAGTGGGGTTCAGGCTGTGTATGAGCATGATAGTGGGGTTCAGGCTGTGTATGAGCATGATAGTGGGGTTCCGGCTGTGTATGAGCATGATAGTGGGGTTCAGTTCAGGCTCTGTGTGAGCATGATAAAGTGGTTAAGGCTGTGTATGAGCAAAAGAGGGCGTGGGGAGCACTTTGTGTGAAAAATAGAGGGGGATGTACAGAATGCTTGAGAAATAAAGAGGAGATGGGGGTGCAGGCTGCCCAAGATGGAGAATTGGGGTTGTGCTTGCGTGATAAAAGGGGTACATTGAGAGTATAGCTCTGTGTGAGAAAGGGAAACGGGGTTCAGGCTGTGTGCGGTGAGAGAGGGAGAGGTGCAGGATGGGTGACAAATGGGTCAGTCTCATGAAGGGAACACTTAACATATGGGGAGGTTATCATTGTTTTACATGAGGCTTGTGTCTCTGCTGTCACATCAAATTCCAGAATGTCCTCTGTTTTTTTTTATACATTTGACTAAAATTTAACCTCAAAACAATGTTTATCTAGGTTTTTTTTTTTTGTTTCTAGGTTTATGTGAGATCTCAATGGTGTGAAGACCCCGCTACAAGATCATTAGGTGCCAGTGCTCTAGACCAAGCGAAGTGCCCCCTAGTGATCAAATGTCTCAACCGGGCACCTCCAAATAGGCAACACTTGTAAAGGTTTATAAAATACGGCTTTGTTTGGAGCCTTCAGTAACAGTTATTTGATGGTCCCCTCAGTGCCCCCCCCCTTTCAGTGCCCACATGTTATATAATGGCCCCACAGCGACCAACATGTTATATAATGGCCCTTACTCTGCCTCTACATGTATGCAGCCTGCAGTAGAAGTGCCAATATTTTGTAATGCATTACATTAGGGATCAGACTCCCTGGGTTCAAGGCCCCCCGGGGGTACACCTGCCCTATGCACCCCCATACACAGAATTAGAAAAAAGTTATGGGTGTCATAATATGGCGACTTAAAGAAGAAAAAATTTTGGCACAGTTTTGGATTTTTGTTAAGGGATTAAAATGTAAATAAAACCATGTAAATTTGTTTTCCCTGGAATTGTACCGAAACATAGAATACAGGTGACACACATATAATACGGGGGGACACATAGAATACAGGGGGGACACATATAATACGGGGGAGACACATAGAATACAGGGGGGACACATATAATACGGGGGGACACATATAATACGGGGGAGACACATAGAATACAGGGGGGACACATATAATACGGGGGGACACATAGAATACAGGTGACACATATAATACGGGGGGACACATAGAATACAGGGGGGACACATATAATACGGGGGAGACACATAGAATACAGGTGACACACATATAATACGGGGGAGACACATAGAATACAGGTGACACATATAATACGGGGGAGACACATAGAATACAGGGGGGACACATATAATACGGAGGAGACACATAGAATACAGGTGACACACATATAATACGGGGGAGACACATAGAATACAGGGGGGACACATATAATACGGGGGAGACACATAGAATACAGGGGGACACAGAATACAGGGGGACACATAGAATACAGGTGACACACATATAGTACATATTTACCCATATCCCTGTGGCGATCATGTGACCGCTCCAGGGACATTTTCTGGTTACTGGTGACGTTCCGTTTCCGGAAACAGAACGTTAGTACTACTCCCCCCCACCCCTTTTCCCTCCACCCCATCATACTTGCCTCTCTCCTTTTAGACTTCCTCCTGTGGGATGTCTCCTCCCTCTTTGCTGTCAATCCACCTCTACTATGCAGGTGTGGGAGCAATAGCCTCTGATGCCTGCGTTGTAGAGTTGGATTGCCGACTGCAGAGCAAAGAGCAGCGGCGGAACTATTTCGTGCTTCGGCAGAGTCAGAAAAGAGGGAGGAGCTGTCTCGCTGGAGGAAGTCTGGAAGTAAGAGAGAGGCAAGTATGATGGGGCGGGGCGGCGGGCTAAGTTAGTTGGGAAGGTCTAGTAGTGGGCGGGATAGCTAGAGAGACGGAGGTTGAGGTAGTGCGAGTCAGCCTACACGTACCATGATGCATTTGCTAGGGCCTGGTTCACATCTGTGTTCGGTATTCCATTCAGGGAGTCCGCTTGGGGATGCCCTCTGAACGTAATATTGAACGCATTAAAAAGCGATAAGCAATGAAACCACACGGACCCCATAGGCTATAATGGGGTCTGTGTATTTTCCACACGAATCATGCGGAGAGAAAAGTGCTGCTTGTAGGATTTTTCTCTCCACATTTCCCCTAAAGGAAATATCGCAGGTGTGAATCCACCTATTGCTAGTAACAACCAATCCCAGTGCAGTGTAGGCGTGGCCCCTCAGGATCTGACACTAGCTGTTACCACGGCCCCATGAGATGTCCATTATTATTACAGTGTTGGCCAAAAGTATTGGCCCCCTGCAGTTCTGTCAGATAATACTCGTGTTCTTCCAGATAATGATTTCAAGCACAAACTCTTTGGTATTAATCTCTTCAGTTATTTTGCTTGCAATGAAAAAACACAAAAGAAAATGGAAAAAAAAGTCACATCATTGATCATTTTACACAAAACTCCAATAATGGGCCGGACAAAAGTATTGGCGCCCTCAGCCTAATACTTGGTAGCACAACCTTTAGACACAATAACTGCGCACAACCGCTTCCGCTAACCAGCAATGAGTTTCTTACAAGGCTCTGCTGGAATCTTAGACCATTCTTCTTTGGCAAACTGCTCCAGGTCCCCCCTGAGATGTGAAGGGGGCCTTCTCCAAACTGCCACCAAGAGATCTCTCCCCCTCCCCCACAGGTGTTCTATGGGATTCAGGGCTGGACTCATTGCTGCCACTTTACAAGTCTCCAGGGCTTTCTCTCACCACCATTCTCTAGTGCTGACCTGAAGTGTGTTTTGGGTCCTTGTCCTGCTGGAAGACCCCTGACCTCTGAGGGAGACCCCGCTTTCTCACACTGGGCCCTACATTATGCTGCACAATGTGTTGGTAGTCTTCAGACTTCATAATGCCATGCACACGGTTAAGCAGTCCAGTGCCAGAGGCAGCAAAGCAACCCCAAACCATCAGGGACCTCCGCCATGTCTGACTGTAGGGGGCGTCTTCTTTTCTTTGAAGGCCTCTTTTTTCCTGTAATCTCTATGTTGATGCTTTTTCCTACTTTTGTCTCATCTGACCAGAGAACATTCTTTCAAAACGTTTTTGGCTTTCTCAGGTAAGTTTTGGCAAACTCCAGCCTGGCTTTTTTTATGTCTCTGGGTAAGAAGTGGGGTCTTCCTGGGTCTCCTACCATACAGTCCCTTCTCATTCAGACGCTGACGGATAGTACGGGGTGACACTGTTGTACCCTCGCACTGCAGGGCAGCTTGGACTTGTTTGGATGTTAGTCGAGGTTCTTTATCCGCCATCCACACAATCTTGCGGTGAAATCTCTGGTCAATGTTTCTTTTGCGTCCACATCTCGGGAGGTTAGCCACAAGGCCATGGGCTTTACACTTCTTGATGACACTGCACACGGTAGACACAGGAACATTCAGGTCTTTGGAGATGGACTTGTAGCCTTGAGATTGCTCATGCTTCCTCACAGTTTTGCTTCTCAAGTCCTCAGACAGTTCTTTGGTCTTCTTTCTTTTCTCCATGCTCAATGTGGTCACACAAGGACACAGGACAGAGGTTGAGTGAACTTTAATCCATTTCAACTGGCTGCAAGTGTGATTTAGTTATTGCCACCACCTGTTAGGTGCCTCAGGTAAGTAACAGGTGCTGTTAATTACACAAATTAGAGAAGCATCACATGATTTTTCAAACAGTGCCAATACTTTTGTCCACCCCCTTTTTTATGTTTGGTGTGGAATTATATCCAATTTGGCTTTTTGACAATTCTTTTTGTGGTTTTCCATTGAAGACAAATTAAATGAAGATAATACCAAAGAATTTGTGATTGCAATCATTTTCTGGAAGAAAGTGAGTATTATCTGACAGAATTGCAGGGGTGCCAATACTTTTGGCCAACACTGTAAGTATATACTATATAATCTTTCAACGTGATGTGGTCTAGAATTCCCTTCCCCCGCCTCTCCCCTTCCTATTTCCATTCCTTGTTTGGGTCTTCCCCATCTCCTTGGTCTTTCTTTTGTAGGTTTTTAATTTTTTTTACCTTAAATTATGCTATACATTATGAGTTTTTATATGTGATCTTTATTTTATGCCCCCTGCACAGGGTTTTCTATATTTTTTACATATATAATGTTTTCTTTGTATTTTAATGAATACCTTTTTGATACTAAATATGAAATTAAAATTGATTTTTAACTAAATATATTCATTGTCCTGTTTTCATTTTGATGCCCCCCCCCCCCCCTTAGTCACCAATATTTGATCAGTGGGGCCCAGCACTCAGCACTTCCAGCCAGTCTCCAGTGCTAGAACCTAGAAGGCTCTGTAGACTGTATATAGGCGGGGTAGAATACTACAGCTCTGATCGCTGTATATAGGCGGTGGTTAATACTACAGTTCTGTTCACTGTATGGCTGGTCTTACACGGCTGTAATGTAAGTCCGCAAATGGTCAAGGGTTTTCAATTGCGGACACATTATACTCAATGTGGCCTCTTACACCACCGGATATTTTATCCGTGGTGTGGCAGGGCTGAAACCGTGGTCTGCAATTTATAGAGCATGTCCGTAATGCCCGTGAATTGCGGCACTGCACGGACTCGCCCATAGAACTGTATGGGCGAGTGCAGCAGGACATCTGCGGAGTGTATGTTGCTGATCAGCAACTAGTGTCTACTAGTGGCGGACCGTAGAATCATTACGGTCGTGTAAGACCAGCCTAAATAGGCAGTGGTTAATACTACAGCTCTGTACACTGAATATAGGTGGTGGTTAATATTACAGCTCTGTACACTGTATATAGGCAGTGGTGAATACTGCAGCTGTGTTCCCAGTCATTGGGGGCAGGGCTGTAGTACTCCAGCACCACCGCTATACCAGGAATACAGATGTCGGCTTCCAGCACCAGAGGCAACAAGCTATTCCCTCTAGGAATAAGAAGTAGATCACTGGGGATCGGTCTATTGGGACCCCACTGATCACATGTCCTGTTTCTGCCCTATATGATCCACAATGTGCGCTGCTGATTCGTTCGTCTCTGAGATGCCAGAGATAATTCTGATCTCTACTTCTTTTCAGCAGTCCCGTAGAGATGAATGGCGCAGTAGTACAAATGTAGGACCCCTGTTTTGATGATGGTGGGGGTCCTTGTGGTCAGGATAGATTAAAGTCAGAGCTGTGGGGATTGGCTGCTGTAATAGGTACTAAGCTTAAAATAAAACCCTGTAAATAGGATTATGCCATGAAAAGTATTTATCTGTCCACAGGATAGGTGACAAATATCTGATCGGTGTGGGTCTGACGGCTGCGTCCCCCACCAGTCCTGAGAGTTCAGGGGGTTCTTTTCAACCTGCTTTACATTGATCCTGATCAAAGTCAGGCTGAATGTAGTTGTATCTGGTGGTGGACGGCGTCAGATATCACTGAATGCTGGACTTTGGCTATCTCCGGTGCACCCACTGAAGAGAATGGGGGCGCCGGCCAATACCAGTCATGAGGGGACAATAATCTCCTGATCTTGGGATAAGTGGGGGTCTCAGTGTTCAGACCCCACTGATCAGGTATTTATTCTCTATACCAGGGATAAGGAACCTTCCAGCTGCTGTGAAACTACAACTCCCAGCATGCTCCATTCACCTCCATGGGAGTTCCAAGAACAGCAGAGCAAGTGTGCATGCTGGGAGTTGTAGTTTTGCACCAGCTGGAGAGCCGTACGTTCCCTACCCCTGCTCTATACTATAGATGGGGCCTCTATTGGGAAACAAAGTGGGAGAGACATTCCCTTTAAGATCCTTATAAGGAGGGTTTTGATGACCAGGCATCTTTTACTGTTCCATCATACACTTCTGATGACGATGGACAGAAGACATTATGGTCAGTATGATCAGGCACTCCTCGTAGATAAGGCACGATTCAGGGGAAATGTGCGCCATCTTGTAGCCGCCATACGTTTCTCCCATCATTTACGCCACATTTCAGGTGTAAATGATGGTAAATCTGATGGGGCCTCCTTGGAAAAGTGGCACGGGCGGCACAGAACCAAATTAAAAAAAAATATTTTTTTGTGCTAATTGCCTTTTAACACGGTTGCTATTTTTATGCCTTGTATGCCAGAAAACTGCCACAGTTGTGTTTAACTGAAACAGGCAACATGGTGTGAATGCAGCCCAGCCGACCGACATGTTACAGCAGCTTGTGCTCCAGGGGGTTTTATCTGCGGTCAGACCAGGCGAGCGAACCTTCACTCCTCACATCCATTGATGAGCTTTAGGCTTGTATGACCCTGTTGCTGGTTCATTGGTTGTCCTTACTTGGAGCACTTTTGGTAGGTTCTAACTAAAATATACCATGAACATCCCACAAGACCAGCCATATTGGAGATGCCCTCCACCCCCATAAATGTGGTCACCACAGTTTGACCCAAGTCAGTCTGTGTTTTTACTCTTGCTTTTTTCTTGCTTTGAACTCACTGGGAAATTCATCAACCCCTTGTGCTTATGGCAAAAAAAAAGTCGCAAATTTTTTTTATTTGCAAATAGCCTCTTTGACACCACTATTAGCACTTTCTGGAAAGAAGGCAAGGTGTGGATAGGTCATCAATATTATAGCAGCGGTATGACACTGGGTTCCCTCACATCTTGGCAGTATGACACCGGGCCCCCCCACACACACACACACATATATTGGCAGTATGACACCGGGTCCCCCAATATATATCGGCGATATGACACCGGGCCCCAACTTACATATCAGCGATATGGGTGGTATGACACCGGGCCCCAACTCACATATCAGCGGTATGACACCAAGTTACCACCCTCCCCCTCACATATCAGCGGTATGACACCGGTCATCACATCAATCACATGGCCTGGTTACAGTTCACTCCTATTCAAGTGGCTGAGGCTGAGCTGCAATTCATCTGAACTAAACTTACTGTGTCATAGTGATGTATATTAGAGGAGTTCTGCTCATCTGACCCATGGTCACTCACTGAAATGCGGCCAATACATCGGCCATTTTGTCCAGACCATATTTGGACATCTAAATCTGCCAATAGGCTCAAATTGTGAGAGGAGATGCAGATACGGAGCAAGAAGAAGGAGACAAACGGAAGTAGTAGGATTTATCTTATCTATATAGAGCAGGCTAAATCCAAGAGGGCAGAGGGACCTGGTCCTTCTACTCAAGACTACCTATCTCTAGTGGGTAAAGGCACCTGGTCCTTCAGCCTCCATAGGATTTACCATTCTTAAATAGAGCCGGGTAAATCCTAGTGGGCTGAGGGACCTGGTGCCTTTACCCACTAGAGATAGCTAGATTTGAGTAGAAGGACCAGGTCCCTTAGCCCACTAGGATGTAGTCTGAAAACTATCTCTAGTTGGCAAATACAGATTGACAGAAGTCCACAGCGGATCAGCGTTCACATGATTTCACAGCTCAGCTCATTTATTTGAATGGGACTGAGCTGCGATCAAGTCATGTGACTTACGTCATAGGGTCAATAAGATGAAAACAGTTTCTGCGAGTGTCACTGCAGCTTCAAACTGCTGATGAAAGCCCCATGGAATATAAAGTGATCAGATAAGGCATCAATAAAATGGACCAAGAACCTGAAAAATGTATTGGAATACGTCAGCGCTATCAAATATATAAATAAATCAAAATAAACCATTTTTATATTTAAATAAAAAAACAATAAAAAAAATTAGATTTCTGTATATATTACATGTCCTTTAGCCGAATAGGATTTATCTTTCTTATATAAAACAGGCAAAATGCTAGTGGGCTAAAGGACCTGGTCCTTCTACTGAAAACTGTGTATCTCTAGGGGGCTGAGGGACCTGGTCCTTTAGCCCACTAGGATTTAGCATCCTTATATAAAGCCGGCTAAATCCTAGTGGGCTGAAGGACCTGGTCCATCTACTCAAAACTGTGTATCTCTAGGGGGCTAAGGGACCTGGTCCTTCTACTCAAAACTAGATACATCTAGTGGGCTAAGGGACCTGGTCCTTCTACTCAAAACTGTGTATCTCTAGGGGGATGAGGGACCTGGTCCTTCTACTGAAAACTGTGTATCTCTAGGGGGATGAGGGACCTGGTCCTTTAGCCCACTAGGATTTAGCATCCATATATAGAGCCGGCTAAATTCTAGTGGGCTAAGGGACCTGGTCCTTCTACTCAAAATTAGCTATATCTAGTGGGCTGAAGGACCTGGTCCTTTAGCCCACTAGGATTTAGCATCCTTATATAGATCTGGCTAAATCCTAGTGGGAGAAGGGACCTGGTCCTTCTACTGAAAACTGTGTATCTCTATGGGGCTAAGGGACCTGGTCCTTCTTCTCAAAACTAGCTATATCTAGGGGGCTGAGGGACCTGGTCCTTTAGCCCACTAGGATTTAGCATCCTTATATAAAGCCGGCTAAATCCTAGTGGGCTGAAGGACCTGGTCCATCTACTCAAAACTGTGTATCTCTAGGGGGCTAAGGGACCTGGTCCTTCTACTCAAAACTAGATACATCTAGTGGGCTAAGGGACCTGGTCCTTCTACTCCAAACTGTGTATCTCTAGGGGGAAATTATAGATTGACAGGAGTCCACAGCGGATCAGCGTTCACGTGCTTGATTTTACAGCTCAGCTTATTTATTTGAATGGGACCGAGTTGCAATCAAGTCACGTGACTTACGTCATACGGCCAATAAATTGTAAACGGTTTTCGCGAACGTCACTGCAGGTCCAAAATGCTGATGGAAGTCCCATGAAATATAAATTGCTCAGATAATCCATCAATAAAATGGACCAAGGACGTGAAACAAATGTGTTGGAATACATTGGCGCTATCAAAAAATATAAATAAATGAAAATAAAACATTTTTATATTTAAATAAAAAAAATAAAAAAAAATAGATTTCTGTATATATTACATGTCCTTTTGCCACATAGGATTCAGCTTTCTTATATAAAACAGGCAAAATCCTAGTGGGCTAAAGGACCTGGTCCCTCTGCTCACTAGGATTTAGCTTTCTTATATAGAGCTGGCTAAAAGCTAGTGGATAGAAGGACCTGGTCCCTCAGCCCACCAGGATATAGCCAGCTCTATATAGAACAAGCTAAATCCAAGTGGCCAGAGGGACCAGGTCCTTTAGCCCACTAGGATTTAGACTCTACCCTACCTCCTCCTGTACAGTGACTGTGGTGACAGGACCTGTGGTGAGGTCACATGTGTGGGAGGAGTCAGCGAGTCACATGATCAGGTCTTGCTGTTACAGCTTCATACGCTCAGGATAAAGGACCTGTGGTGATGTCACATGTGTGGGCGGAGTCTGCGAGTCACATGACCCAGTGTTTCAGGTCTCTGCTGCATGAGCTGCGGTGACGTGTCTGGATCAGGATGTGTTTACATTATTATTATCATTATTGTTTATTTATTTATATAGCACCATTAATCCCATGGTGCTGTACATTATTATATTAATCCCACGGTGCTGTACATTATTATATTAATCCCACGGTGCTGTACATTATTATATTAATCCCACGGTGCTGTACATTATTATATTAATCCCATGGTGCTGTACATTATTATATTAATTCCATGGTGCTGTACATTATTATATTAATTCCATGGTGCTGTACATTATTATATTAATCCCACGGTGCTGTACATTATTATATTAATCCCATGGTGCTGTACATTATTATATTAATTCCATGGTGCTGTACATTATTATATTAATCCCACGGTGCTGTACATTATTATATTAATCCCACGGTGCTGTACATTATTATATTAATCCCACGGTGCTGTACATTATTATATTAATCCTACGGTGCTGTACATTATTATATTAATTCCATGGTGCTGTACATTATTATATTAATCCCACGGTGCTGTACATTATTATATTAATCCCACGGTGCTGTACATTATTATATTAATCCCATGGTGCTGTACATTATTATATTAATTCCACGGTGCTGTACATTATTATATTAATTCCATGGTGCTGTACATTATTATATTAATCCCACGGTGCTGTACATTATTATATTAATCCCACGGTGCTGTACATTATTATATTAATCCCACGGTGCTGTACATTATTATATTAATCCTACGGTGCTGTACATTATTATATTAATTCCATGGTGCTGTACATTATTATATTAATCCCACGGTGCTGTACATTATTATATTAATCCCACGGTGCTGTACATTATTATATTAATCCCATGGTGCTGTACATTATTATATTAATTCCACGGTGCTGTACATTATTATATTAATTCCATGGTGCTGTACATTATTATATTAATCCCACGGTGCTGTACATTATTATATTAATCCCATGGTGCTGTACATTATTATATTAATTCCATGGTGCTGTACATTATTATATTAATCCCACGGTGCTGTACATTATTATATTAATCCCATGGTGCTGTACATTATTATATTAATCCCATGGTGCTGTACATTATTATATTAATCCCACGGTGCTGTACATTATTATATTAATCCCACGGTGCTGTACATTATTATATTAATCCCACGGTGCTGTACATTATTATATTAATCCCACGGTGCTGTACATTATTATATTAATCCTACGGTGCTGTACATTATTATATTAATTCCATGGTGCTGTACATTATTATATTAATCCCACGGTGCTGTACATTATTAGATTAATCCCACGGTGCTGTACATTATTATATTAATCCCATGGTGCTGTACATTATTATATTAATTCCATGGTGCTGTACATTATTATATTAATCCCACGGTGCTGTACATTATTATATTAATCCCATGGTGCTGTACATTATTATATTAATCCCATGGTGCTGTACATTATTATATTAATCCCACGGTGCTGTACATTATTATATTAATCCCACGGTGCTGTACATTATTATATTAATCCCACGGTGCTGTACATTATTATATTAATCCCATGGTGCTGTACATTATTATATTAATCCCACGGTGTTGTACATTATTATATTAATCCCACGGTGCTGTACATTATTATATTAATCCCATGGTGTTGTACATTATTATATTAATCCCATGGTGCTGTACATTATTATATTAATCCCATGGTGTTGTACATTATTATATTAATCCCATGGTGCTCTGTACATTATTATATTAATCCCATGGTGCTGTACATTATTATATTAAACCCCTCGGTGCTGTACATTATTATATTAATCCCATGGTGCTCTGTACATTATTATACTAATCCCATGGTGCTGTACATTATTATATTAATCCCACGGTGCTGTACATTATTATATTAATCCCACGGTGCTGTACATTATTATATTAATTCCATGGTGTTGTACATTTGGGGGTCACATACAATACACAGAATATACAGGTAGATATAATACTAACAGTGACTGACTGGCACAGTGGGGTAGAGGGCCCTGCCCGCGAGGGCTTACAATCTATAGGGGGAAGGGGGTAGAGACAGAAAGTTAGGGGAGAAACTGTACAGATGGCAGTGCGGTGATAGTGTTATTGGGGGTTGTAGGCCTTCCTGAATAGGGGAGTCTTCAGGGCCTTCTTGAATCCTGTGATTGTGGGGGTCAGTCTTATGTGTCTTGGTAAGGAGTTCCAGAGTATGGGGGATGCACAGGAGAAATCTTGGAGACGGTTGTGTGATAAGAGCAGAGTGGAGAAGGAGGTTTTTGGAGGATCGGAGGTTACGTGTGGGCAGGTAGCGGGAGATTAGGTCAGAGATATATGGAGGGGACAGGTTGTGGATGGCTTTGTATGCTAACGTTAGTAGCTTGTATTCTATTAGCTGGGCAATGGGTGGCCAGTGGAGGGACTGGCAGAGGGGAGCAGCTGATGAGAAACGGGGAGTGAGGTGAAGTAAGCGAGAAGCGCAGTTTAAGGTGGACTGGAGGGGGGCGAGGGTATTAGCTGGGAGTCCATGGAGAAGGGTGTTGCAGTAGTCTAAGTGGGAGATTATGAGGGCCTGGACGAGCGTCTTAGTAGCTTCAGGGGTGAAGAAGGAGTGGAATCGATGGATGCTCTTGAGTTGGAGGCGGCAGGAAGTGTTAAGGGTTTGAACGTGTGACTTGAAGGATAGGTCAGCATCCAGGGTTATCCCAAGACATCGGACCTGAGGGATAGGGGTTAGAGTGGTTTCATTAACTTTAATAGATGGGTCAGGTGGAGGGGCCATGTGAGGAGGGGGGCGAAGATGATGAACTCCATTTATTCCATGTTGAGTTTGAGAAAGGTTGAGGAGAGAAAGGAGGCTACAGCCGCTAAACATTCTGGAACTCTGGCCAGCAGGGAGGTAATGTCTGGTCTAGAGATGTATATTTGAGTGTCATCAGCACAGCAATGGTATTGAAAGCCATGAGATTCTATAAGTTGGCCCAGGCCAAGGGTGTAGATGGAGAACAGGAGGGGTCCTAGGACGATAGTTGGCTGGAGTGGATGGGTCAAGGGATGGTTTTTTGAGTATAGGAGTAACAGTGGCGTGTTTGAAGGCAGAAAGGAAGGATCCATTGGCTGGGGATAGGTTGAAGAGATGTGTTAGGGCTGGGGTAATGACTTCAGTGAGTTTGGGGAGGAGATGTGACTGGATTGGGTCAAGCGTGCAGGAGATGGACTTAGAAATTGGGATTTAGAAATTAGGGTGGAGAACTTTTCATCAGTGATGGTGCAGAAACAGGTTAAGGATGAGGAGCAGCAAACAATTGGGTAGAGGGGTTGCTTGCTGAGACTGTCTCTGATGGTGTCAATTTTACTTTTGAAATAAGAGGCAAAGTTGTCAGCTGAGATAAGTGATGTGGGGGGGGGCACAGGAGGATGGAGGAGGGAGCGGAAGGTGGTGAATAGCTGTTTTGGGTTGCGGGACAGGGCAGATATGAGTGTGGTGAAGTAGACCTGCTTAGCAGAGGTGTGTTCTTTTTTTATGTACATTGTGAGCCCCATGTAGGGATCACAATGTACATTTTTTCCGCCCTATCAGTATGTCTTTGTAGAATGGGAGGAAATCCATGTAAACACAGGGAGAACATACAAGCTCCTTGCAGGTGTTGTTCCTGGCGGATTTGAACCCAAGGCTGCAGTGCTAACCACTAAGCCACTGCCTTGCCCCTTAGGTGAATGCGTTCTTGAATATGAGAACCTTATATTTGATGAATGGAGAAGAACCCTGAACCCATTCCCAGGACCTCCACCTCACCCCCTGATACTGGAGGAGATCAATGGACAGAAGATCCTAGAACTCACCAACAAGATGCTGGAGCTGCTGACTGGAGAGGTGACACTGCTGGGAATGCTGGGACATTATACAGTAACTGGAGGGGTCGGGGTGATGACTGTATCATTGTGTTGTCAGGTTCCTATAAGGTGTCAGGATGTCGCTGTCTATTTCTCCATGGAGGAGTGGGAGTATTTAGAAGGACATGAGGATCTTTACAAGGAGGTGATGATGGAGGACCACCAGCCCCTCACATCAGCAGGTAATAGACATGACTATATACACATGGACTTCCATTATTTGTATCTACAGAATGAATTCAGTCCCTGTCTGTGTTTCCTACAGGTACAGGGTCAGACTGGGATGTCTAGGGCCCACCAGTGGAATTGTTTCTAGGGGCCCACCGCCAGGACCTTGCAGATCAGCGGTACCGAGACAGGGTGGTTAAAGGTAATAACATGTTGGGAGCCATGCTACTCACCCCCTATACCATGTGCACTACATATACCTACTGCTACAGCCTGTATGGCAAGTGAACAGCATGGCTCCTAGAAATGTTACCATTACCCGTAGCTGAAGTGTCCTGGAAAAGCTGATCTGCAGAGGTCCTGGCTGTTGTATCATCACAGATGTAATATTGATGGCCTATCCTAAGGACAGACCATCAATATTAGAAAGATGGATAAATCCTTTAAAGTGGTTGTCCAGGAATTGGAGCAACTCATGTGGTGGGCGGGAGGTGTAAAATAAAAAACAAATAAATAAAAAAAGAATACTCATCTGTCCTTGGCGCGCCGTTGTCCGCAGGTAGTGTCTATTCGGTCTCGTACTGGCACTACTTTCTGGGAGTCCTGCACCTCATGTGATCGCTGAGACCAATTAGGTACAGGAACTCCAGAAATGAGGCCATGAGCCCAAACACAGGCGGGGATAACGGGGGGCGGGGACAGGTGAGAAGGCTCTTTTTAAAAAAAATATATATATTTTTACACCTCCCTGGCGGCCCAGTGATCACTCCAGTTTATAGACAACCTGTTTTAAGGGGTTGTCTGGGCCAAATATTTTATGGCCACTTCACTGGTCCCCCATAATGTATGGGATACAGTGATGGGGCCATTATACTGTGTGGGAGCAGTGATGGGGCTAACATTGTGCGGAAGGGGGATGTTAAAATGTGTGTGGCATATTAAAGGGGTTTCCAGGGTTAAACTTTTTTTATGGCCTATACTCAGAATAGGCCATAAATACCTCAAACCCCACATTGCAGAAACACAACGTCTTTGGATACTACAGACAAAAAAAATGTGTTTTACGGAACCAGCAAAGTGAATGAAATGTAATCAGATTTACCTCATCTGCACACTGCAGGAAAAAGATGTGGAACAGCCACAAACTCTAAAATGTGAGCGATTTCCATTTCCTGCACAAAACAGAGGCAGATGACGGAAACCTGCAGGAGGCTCTCTCACCCATTCATTTGAATGGGTGAGAAAGATGTCCGGCTGTGAGCGTTTTATGCTCTCCGCCATGAAACCGTTTTTTTAAAATCGGACACAGAGTCGAACACGCAGTACTCTGTGTCTGATTTTTTTAAAAAAACGGTTTTGTGGAGGAGAGCATAAAACACTCACCGCCGCACCCGATCTGAAAGCTTTCCGTCTTCTACATGCAGAAGACGGAAAGCTGAGAACGGACTGCCGAACGCTAGTGTGAACCTAGCGTCAGCCTAAAGCCCCATGTAGCAAGACAAAGCAAAAAGCGCTGCGGGAAAAACCCCGGCGGCAACACATCAGTTTTTCCTGCAGCGCTTATTGCAGAAACTCTGCTGAGGTTTCCTCTGAGGACTTTGTTTCCTTTAGGGTAAGTTCACGCTGGGATTTTTGGTCAGGATTTTGAGGCCGTATCTGCCTCAAAATCCTGACCAAAAAGACGGCTCCCATTGAAATCAATAGGAGCCGGTCAGTTCTTTTTTTTCCGGGAGCCGTTTTGTTCCAGCTCCTGGAAAAAGAAGCGAGGTGCTCATTCTTCAGGTCGTTTCGCCTCACGATTCAGCCTGAAGACACTCCCTCCTCCCATCTAGGCCCATTTATTGGGCCTAATCTGGAGCAGAGTGCGTGACCGGATGCCGGTGCAGTGCACCGGCATTCAGTCGCGGCTACCCGTTTTTTGGTCCGGAACCTGAGGCGGCCTCCGCCTCAGGTTCCGAACCAAAAAACCCCGTGTGAACTTATCCTTATGCCTATAGGGAAACTGCAGGTGTTTCTGTAGATATAAGTGACATGCTGCAATTTCCAAAACCGCAACAGTTTTGGAAATTGCAGCGTGTCCGCCGTGTGTGTTTTTCTGCAATGTGTGGATGGGACTGCACTCACTGCGTTCAGTAATGCATTCGGGGAGTCCGCATGGGGACCCTCCCAAACAGACTACCGAACGCATTAGCAAGCAGTGTGCAGTGAAAGCACACAGACTATAATGGGGTCCATGTGCTTTCCGTGCGGTGTCCGCATAGAACATGCGGACAGAAAAGTACTTTACAATCTACTTTCCTGTCCACATGACTCGTGTGGACACCGCGTGGAAAGCACACGGACCCTATTATAGTCTATGGGGTCCATGTACTTTCACTGCACACCGCTTGCTAATGCGTTTGGTAATCCGTTCGGGGGGAAGGGGGAGGGGGTTCCCATGCAGACTCCCCAAACAGATCACCGAACGCAGATGTGAACCAGGCCTTATACATATACCATATATACTCACACATATACAGTACAATATACATATACAATACTATAGCACATATACAGTACATTTATATACAGTACATTCATATACCATATATGTCATATATATACACTTGTATGAATACTATATATACACACATATATACATACACATTATAGCATACTGTACATACTCACACATATCTGTATACAAACATACAGTACTCACACAGTATACAAGACACATACTGTACACAAATGTACATACATACATATTAAACATACAGATTTTACAAAAAGAATTTACTCACCATTGCAGCAGTCGGCTCCTGTCTTCCCCACAAGCTGCGATGTAAGAGCATTCAGTGTGAGGAGGAGGGGGAGGAAGTGCGTGCGGGCAGCAGGGGGAGACCTCACAGGAGAGCAGCATAGCAGCTGCAGGTAAGTGAAGGGAGAGGCCATTAGCTGATGCTGAAGAAGATACACTCGCTGTCCTCCGATGTTTACAGCTTCAGCATCAGCTAATGGGGGCCCCTGTGTGTGGAGGCAGATGCATTGGCCAGGAGCCTGGGTGGGGCCCCTGGCCATCCCGATCGGGCCCCGACCAATGCATCTGCATTGGTAAAATCAAAACTTTCAGTCAGGGCTCGGGGGCCCACCGGGGGATTCCCCGATTACCCGGCGAGCCAGTCCGAGCCTGTACAGGTATATCCAGTAAGAGGACAACACCGGAGAGATGTCCCAGTCCTCTTCTTCCACAGGATGATCAGGTAGATGGAGATATTCCCTATGATGTGTAGACGGGCTGTGAAGTCCTTGTGGTCAGTCTTGGGTTCTCCAGCAGTATTAGATGGTTTATACTTGTGTAATGAGAGGTGGAGATGGAGGATAAAGCTGACCATAGACATTACATGTTGTCTGGATCTTCTCACAATCTTCTGGCTATGGAGACTGCTGGTTGGAATAAGGAACCATCAGGTTGGATTTCTACCGATCTGATCCTTTATTTTCCCTGAGACAAACAACCCCGGATGTGTCTGGTAGAATCTGATCTCCTCCACCTGAGCCATTCTTGATATACATTTATAAGAGATTCTTGAGGTTCTCTTTGATCTGTCATCTATAATTTATTTACGTGTTCTAGGACAGTGGTCCCCAACCTTTTTTTCATCAGAGACCGGCATCAAGCAAGACCATTTTTCCACGGCCCGGCAGGCAGGGTGGCACTTTGGTCATATGGGAGCGGGGTTATAGGCGAACTTCACAGTGTGCTCTGCAGGGTAGGCAGGCGTGACACAAGCATTTAAGCGGACATGGTGAATCCTAAGAGGCTGGATACTTTGCGTTAAGCCATTTAGCTATGGTAACGTGTAAACTATCGTGTAGTGTGGTGTCCATAGCAGCTACAGGACGCTGCACTTCCCGATAGTTCACACTTTACCATAGCTATGTGGCCTAGCATGAAGTATCCAGCTATGATACGATCAGTGGTTCGGGACCCTGTTCTAGCTATTTGGCTCAGACGAATCTTTTGCTCATCCAGAATGTTCTCCTGACTTTTAATTTATTTGTTTGACATCTTTTCTATCAGGATAAAGAGCTGAACAATATTAATGCTATAGACGTAAAGATAGAAGAAGATCCCTATGTGAGTGGTGATGACTAGAGATGAGCGAACACTAAAATGTTCGAGGTTCGAAATTCGATTCGAACAGCCGCTCACTGTTCGAGTGTTCGAATGGGTTTCGAACCCCATTATAGTCTATGGGGAACATAAACTCGTTAAGGGGGAAACCCAAATTCGTGTCTGGAGGGTCACCAAGTCCACTATGACACCCCAGGAAATGATACCAACACCCTGGAATGACACTGGGACAGCAGGGGAAGCATGTCTGGGGGCATAAAAGTCACTTTATTTCATGGAAATCCCTGTCAGTTTGCGATTTTCACAAGCTAACTTTTCCCCATAGAAATGCATTGGCCAGTGCTGATTGGCCAGAGTACGGAACTCGACCAATCAGCGCTGGCTCTGCTGGAGGAGGCGGAGTCTAAGATCGCTCCACACCAGTCTCCATTCAGGTCCGACCTTAGACTCCGCCTCCTCCGGCAGAGCCAGCGCTGATTGGCCGAAGGCTGGCCAATGCATTCCTATGCGAATGCAGACTTAGCAGTGCTGAGTCAGTTTTGCTCAACTACACATCTGATGCACACTCGGCACTGCTACATCAGATGTAGCAATCTGATGTAGCAGAGCCGAGGGTGCACTAGAACCCCTGTGCAAACTCAGTTCACGCTAATAGAATGCATTGGCCAGCGCTGATTGGCCAATGCATTCTATTAGCCCGATGAAGTAGAGCTGAATGTGTGTGCTAAGCACACACATTCAGCACTGCTTCATCACGCCAATACAATGCATTAGCCAGTGCTGATTGGCCAGAGTACGGAATTCGGCCAATCAGCGCTGGCTCTGCTGGAGGAGGCGGAGTCTAAGGTCGGACCTGAATGGAGACTGGTGTGGAGCGATCTTAGACTCCGCCTCCTCCAGCAGAGCCAGCGCTGATTGGTCGAGTTCCGTACTCTGGCCAATCAGCGCTGGCCAATGCATTCTATTAGCCCGATGAAGTAGAGCTGAATGTGTGTGCTTAGCACACACATTCAGCTCTACTTCATCAGGCTAATAGAATACATTGGCCAATCAGCGCTGGCCAATGCATTCTATTAGCTTGATGAAGCAGAGTGTGCACAAGGGTTCAAGCGCACCCTCGGCTCTGATGTAGCAGAGCTGAGGGTGCACAAGGGTTCAAGTGCACCCTCGGCTCTCCTACATCAGATCCGAGGGTGCGCTTGAACCCTTGTGCGCACTCTGCTTCATCAAGCTAATAGAATGCATTGGCCAGCACTGATTGGCCAGAGTACGGAATTCGGCCAATCAGCGCTGGCCAATGCATCCCTATGGGAAAAAGTTTATCTCACAAAAATCACAATTACACACCCGATAGAGCCCCAAAAAGTTATTTTTAATAACATTCCCCCCTAAATAAAGGTTATCCCTAGCTATCCCTGCCTGTACAGCTATCCCTGTCTCATAGTCACAAAGTTCACATTCTCATATGACCCGGATTTGAAATCCACTATTCGTCTAAAATGGAGGTCACCTGATTTCGGCAGTCAATGACTTTTTCCAATTTTTTTCAATGCCCCCGGTGTCGTAGTTCCTGTCCCACCTCCCCTGCGCTGTTATTGGTGCAAAAAAGGCGCCAGGGAAGGTGGGAGGGGAATCGAATTTTGGCGCACTTTACCACGTGGTGTTCGATTCGATTCGAACATGGCGAACACCCTGATATCCGATCGAACATGTGTTCGATAGAACACTGTTCGCTCATCTCTAGTGATGAGGAGTGGGAGGAGGACATTCCTACAGGGAACCACCCAGGTGAGGAGTCACCACTGAATATACCACAGAACAGTCTCAGATTCTCCTCATTCCTGACTGTTACAATTGTGTGTCCTAATTTTTCAGCTGAATACAAGTAATACATGAATGTAGATGTGATACCGCTATAGGTGATAACACGCTGCACATATATAATATGATGTAGAAATAGAACAACAATAATGAAATATGTCTATGTGAATGAGGACAACTTCTTCTTCATCACATCCCCCTTGGATAAAAGCTACCACTAGACGTGTCTTGCAGCGATTTAATCCCCTCTCCCCATTGAAATCAGATACATGTGCCGTTGAAATGAAGAGCTCATAGATCCGAGAGCTATTGAAGGTGATTGTCCTCCTCCATGGTGGCCGGACACATAAGATGTAGATTGAATGTTCAGCCACATTTCCTGTAAACCTCTCCATATACGTATATACCGAAATCGACTGAGCTGTTTGGGTTTTTAGTGGGGAGAATGAAGTAAACTGTTGTTAGATTTTTGCCACCGTCAGCCTGATTCATGAAAAAATTGTAATAAAACATTAATTTTATAACTCTATTTCCACTTATTTTGAGGTATTGCCTTATTTAACATAGTTACCTAAATTGTCAGGAAATCTGATGTCCTGTGACAAAATGGAGGTCTTTTTCGGATTCAGAATACCAAAAAACAGAAAGATTACGTAGAATAACCAAAACAGCTCTTGAAAAAATTTTCTTTGCAGACCTGTGTTATTATACTCAGGGTTCTTTTCAGACCCCTGAGTATAATAATCAGAGACCTAGGGGAGGTGAGGGAACATAATAAAAAGTTTTACTCACTTGTCCGGGATCCGATGTTAATCCTAGCAGACTTCAGGCCCGTATGGTAATGTCTCAGGTGGCCTGTATGGTACTGCTAGCACAGGGTTTGGGCCTGTAGGGTACTGTCCCAGTATCCTAGCAGGCTTCAGGCCTGTCAAGTCTGGGACATTACTATACAGGCCCAAAGCCTGTGCTAGCAGTAACAGGTTGTTATTGCTAATGCAGGCTTCGGGCCTGTATGGTAATGTCCTAGACCACGTGATGTCTGGGACATTACCATACAGGCCGAAAACTGCTAGGATTAACATTGGATCCTGGAGAGGTGAGTAACACTGTTTATTATGTTCCCTCACCTCCCCTGGGGCTCCAATTATTATACTCGAGGGACTGAAAAGACCCCTGAGTATAATAATAGCAGTAGTGGGTTCGCGGCCTGGGCTCGGGCTTGCTCACAGCCGACCTCCGCATCCTATAGCAGAAGTTGAAGTGAAGGGTGGTCATGAACAGGCCCGGGGAGGTAGGTAAATAGGCCTCTACCTGCTCTGTATACTCCAGCAGGTAGCAGTCTATTATAAAACAAAGAAAAACGTATGTTACTCACTGAACTCGCCGCTGCTCCCACTGCTGTCGCCTGTTCAATTCACCCGGCAATAAAGCATCTGCATATCAGAGCAGGAGGCGTGATGAGCACTGAGACGCGAGAGGTCTAAACCAGAAGAGGGCCACTCAGATTGTTTTCAGAAAGTTTAGAAAAAAAATAAAAAATCTAATTGCCGTGGTTGCTGCCCCCTCCAGATTGCTGCCTGAGGCCACTGCCGCCTCACCATGCCTCATTAGAGGTGTGGCCCTGCTTTAGAGTATCTGAGTGGTGCTGGGTATTAATAGCACTTAAATTCCTATATGTATGATGGGTATGATGGGCCCTGATAGCGTCATATACTATGTTTTATAGATAGGTTCCGTATCGATCTTCTTTTACCCAAAACATATCAGGGACTCGAACCATTTGAACCCGAAATTAAACAAATTTTGAGAAAAAGAGAAACTGATCTGGGTGTATAAATGGCAATTTTTATGTGCTGAATGTAATTTGAGCAAAGAGATCTACCAGGGAAAGGCAACCATGTTTAGTGACGGCAGCCACAACCAGTTACTTACCCTAGAAGTGTCACATTTATATAGAATTGTTATATAATATCAATTGAATTGTTGAGATTAATTTAAAAACAGTAAGATCCTTTTTATCACAGATGACTGTAACAGGAGCTCAGAGGGACATCTGATATCTACAGATTGTAAAGCAGTGGATCATGGTATTAGACAAGATACATATGAAGAACATGTCATTACCCCAGATATACCCTCAGTCCTTCACAGCAGAGAGATATCATATGATCCTGGTAAACAGGTCCTATCTCCTGATTCATCACAGACTGTTAAGGAGTAGAGATGAGCGAACACTAAAATCTTCGAGGTTCGAAATTCGAATCGAACAGCCGCTCACTGTTCGTGTGTTCGAACGGGTTTCGAACCCCATTATAGTCTATGGGGAACATATACTCGTTAAGGGGGAAACCCAAATCCGTGTCTGGAGGGTCACCAAGTCCACTATGACACCACAGGAAATGATGCCAACACCTCTGGAATGACACTGGGACAGCAGGGGAAGCATGTCTGGGGGCATCTAACACACCAAAGACCCTCTATTACCCCAACATCACAGCCTAACAACTACACACTTTACACACTCAATACCACCTCTCAGACAGTAGGAAAACACCTTGAAACATGTGTATTTGGCACTTGCAGTGAGTAGATCTTGTCACCAGCAGTGAATTTGGCCCTTGTAGTAAGTTGAGGTTGGCACCAACATTTGTTTTGAAAATCAGGGTGGATTGAGCCTCTAACCAGCAGAGTTTGGGCAAATTCATGGTGGAGGGAGCCTCTAAAAACCCCAGTTTGGACCAATTCATGGTGGAGGGAGCCTCTAAACAGCCCAGTTTGGACCAATTCATGGTGGAGGGAGCCTCTAAACAGCCCAGTTTGGGCAAATTCATGGTGGAGGGAGCCTCTAAAAACCCCCGTTTGGACCAATTCATGGTGGAGGGAGCCTCTAAAAACCCCAGTTTGGACCAATTCATGGTGGAGGGAGCCTCTAAACAGCCCAGTTTGGACCAATTCATGGTGGAGGGAGCCTCTAAACAGCCCAGTTTGGGCAAATTCATGGTGGAGGGAGCCTCTAAAAACCCCCGTTTGGACCAATTCATGGTGGAGGGAGCCTCTAAACAGCCCAGTTTGGGCAAATTCATGGTGGAGGGAGCCTCTAACCAGCCCAGTTTGGACCAATTCATGGTGGAGGGAGCCTCTAAAAACCCCAGTTTGGACCAATTCATGGTGGAGGGAGCCTCTAAAAACCCCAGTTTGGACCAATTCATGGTGGAGGGAGCCTCTAAAAACCCCAGTTTGGACCAATTCATGCTGGAGGGAGCCTCTAAACAGCCCAGTTTGGACCAATTCATGGTGGAGGGAGCCTCTAAAAACCCCAGTTTGGACCAATTCATGGTGGAGGGAGCCTCTAAAAACCCCAATTTGGACCAATTCATGGTGGAGGGAGCCTCTAAACAGCCCAGTTTGGGCAAATTCATGGTGGAGGGAGCCTCTAAAAACCCCAGTTTGGACCAATTCATGGTGGAGGGAGCCTCTAAAAACCCCAGTTTGGACCAATTCATGGTGGAGGGAGCCTCTAAAAACCCCAGTTTGGACCAATTCATGGTGGAGGGAGCCTCTAAAAAACCCAGTTTGGACCAATTCATGGTGGAGGGAGCCTCTAACCAGCCCAGTTTGGACCAATTCATGGTGGAGGGAGCCTCTAAACAGCCCAGTTTGGACCAATTCATGGTGGAGGGAGCCTCTAAAAACCCCAATTTGGACCAATTCATGGTGGAGGGAGCCTCTAAACAGCCCAGTTTGGGCAGATTCATGGTGGAGGGAGCCTCTAAACAGCCCAATTTGGACCAATTCATGGTGGAGGGAGCCTCTAACCAGCCCAGTTTGGGCAAATTCATGGTGGAGGGAGCCTCTAAAAACCCCAATTTGGACCAATTCATGGTGGAGGGAGCCTCTAAACAGCCCAGTTTGGGCAAATTCATGGTGGAGGGAGCCTCTAAAAACCCCAGTTTGGACCAATTCATGGTGGAGGGAGCCTCTAAAAAACCCAGTTTGGACCAATTCATGGTGGAGGGAGCCTCTAACCAGCCCAGTTTGGACCAATTCATGGTGGAGGGAGCCTCTAACCAGCAGAGTTTGGGCAAATTCATGGTGGAGGGAGCCTCTAAAAACCCCAGTTTGGACCAATTCATGGTGGAGGGAGCCTCTAAAAACCCCAGTTTGGACCAATTCATGGTGGAGGGAGCCTCTAAACAGCCCAGTTTGGACCAATTCATGGTGGAGGGAGCCTCTAAACAGCCCAGTTTGGGCAAATTCATGGTGGAGGGAGCCTCTAAAAACCCCCGTTTGGACCAATTCATGGTGGAGGGAGCCTCTAACCAGCCCAGTTTGGGCAAATTCATGGTGGAGGGAGCCTCTAACCAGCCCAGTTTGGACCAATTCATGGTGGAGGGAGCCTCTAAAAACCCCAGTTTGGACCAATTCATGGTGGAGGGAGCCTCTAAAAACCCCAGTTTGGACCAATTCATGGTGGAGGGAGCCTCTAAAAACCCCAGTTTGGACCAATTCATGCTGGAGGGAGCCTCTAAACAGCCCAGTTTGGACCAATTCATGGTGGAGGGAGCCTCTAAAAACCCCAGTTTGGACCAATTCATGGTGGAGGGAGCCTCTAAAAACCCCAATTTGGACCAATTCATGGTGGAGGGAGCCTCTAAACAGCCCAGTTTGGGCAAATTCATGGTGGAGGGAGCCTCTAAAAACCCCAGTTTGGACCAATTCATGGTGGAGGGAGCCTCTAAAAACCCCAGTTTGGACCAATTCATGGTGGAGGGAGCCTCTAAAAACCCCAGTTTGGACCAATTCATGGTGGAGGGAGCCTCTAAAAAACCCAGTTTGGACCAATTCATGGTGGAGGGAGCCTCTAACCAGCCCAGTTTGGACCAATTCATGGTGGAGGGAGCCTCTAAAAACCCCAGTTTGGACCAATTCATGGTGGAGGGAGCCTCTAAACAGCCCAGTTTGGACCAATTCATGGTGGAGGGAGCCTCTAAAAACCCCAATTTGGACCAATTCATGGTGGAGGGAGCCTCTAAACAGCCCAGTTTGGGCAAATTCATGGTGGAGGGAGCCTCTAAACAGCCCAATTTGGACCAATTCATGGTGGAGGGAGCCTCTAACCAGCCCAGTTTGGACAAATTCATGGTGGAGGGAGCCTCTAAAAACCCCAATTTGGACCAATTCATGGTGGAGGGAGCCTCTAAAAAACCCAGTTTGGACCAATTCATGGTGGAGGGAGCCTCTAACCAGCCCAGTTTGGACCAATTCATGGTGGAGGGAGCCTCTAAAAACCCCAGTTTGGACCAATTCATGGTGGAGGGAGCCTCTAAAAACCCCAGTTTGGACCAATTCATGGTGGCGGGAGCCTCTAAAAACCCCAATTTGGACCAATTCATGGTGGAGGGAGCCTCTAAACAGCCCAGTTTGGGCAAATTCATGGTGGAGGGAGCCTCTAAACAGCCCAATTTGGACCAATTCATGGTGGAGGGAGCCTCTAACCAGCCCAGTTTGGGCAAATTCATGGTGGAGGGAGCCTCTAAAAACCCCAATTTGGACCAATTCATGGTGGAGGGAGCCTCTAAACAGCCCAGTTTGGGCAAATTCATGGTGGAGGGAGCCTCTAAAAACCCCAGTTTGGACCAATTCATGGTGGAGGGAGCCTCTAAAAAACCCAGTTTGGACCAATTCATGGTGGAGGGAGCCTCTAACCAGCCCAGTTTGGACCAATTCATGGTGGAGGGAGCCTCTAAAAACCCCAGTTTGGACCAATTCATGGTGGAGGGAGCCTCTAAACAGCCCAGTTTGGACCAATTCATGGTGGAGGGAGCCTCTAAAAACCCCAATTTGGACCAATTCATGGTGGAGGGAGCCTCTAACCAGCCCAGTTTGGACCAATTCATGGTGGAGGGAGCCTCTAACCAGCCCAGTTTGGGCAAATTCATGGTGGAGGGAGCCTCTAAAAACCCCAATTTGGACCAATTCATGGTGGAGGGAGCCTCTAAACAGCCCAGTTTGGGCAAATTCATGGTGGAGGGAGCCTCTAAAAACCCCAGTTTGGACCAATTCATGGTGGAGGGAGCCTCTAAAAACCCCAGTTTGGACCAATTCATGGTGGAGGGAGCCTCTAAAAACCCCAGTTTGGACCAATTCATGGTGGAGGGAGCCTCTAAAAAACCCAGTTTGGACCAATTCATGGTGGAGGGAGCCTCTAACCAGCCCAGTTTGGACCAATTCATGGTGGAGGGAGCCTCTAAACAGCCCAGTTTGGGCAAATTCATGGTGGAGGGAGCCTCTAACCAGCCCAGTTTGGACCAATTCATGGTGGAGGGAGCCTCTAAAAACCCAAGTTTGGACCAATTCATGGTGGAGGGAGCCTCTAAAAACCCCAGTTTGGACCAATTCATGGTGGAGGGAGCCTCTAAACAGCCCAGTTTGGGCAAATTCATGGTGGAGGGAGCCTCTAAAAAACCCCAGTTTGGACCAATTCATGGTGGAGGGAGCCTCTAAACAGCCCAGTTTGGGCAAATTCATGGTGGAGGGAGCCTCTAAACAGCCCAGTTTGGGCAAATTCATGGTGGAGGGAGCCTCTAAAAACCCCAGTTTGGACCAATTCATGGTGGAGGGAGCCTCTAAAAACCCCAGTTTGGACCAATTCATGGTGGAGGGAGCCTCTAAAATACCCAGTTTGGACCAATTCATGGTGGAGGGAGCCTCTAAAAAACCCAGTTTGGACCAATTCATGGTGGAGGGAGCCTCTAAACAGCCCAGTTTGGGCAAATTCATGGTGGAGGGAGCCTCTGAAAACCCCAGTTTGGACCAATTCATGGTGGAGGGAGCCTCTAAAAACCCCAGTTTGGACCAATTCATGGTGGAGGGAGCCTCTAAAAACCCCAGTTTGGACCAATTCATGGTGGAGGGAGCCTCTAAAAAACCCAGTTTGGACCAATTCATGGTGGAGGGAGCCTCTAACCAGCCCAGTTTGGACCAATTCATGGTGGAGGGAGCCTCTAAAAACCCCAGTTTGGACCAATTCATGGTGGAGGGAGCCTCTAAACAGCCCAGTTTGGACCAATTCATGGTGGAGGGAGCCTCTAAAAACCCCAATTTGGACCAATTCATGGTGGAGGGAGCCTCTAACCAGCCCAGTTTGGACCAATTCATGGTGGAGGGAGCCTCTAACCAGCCCAGTTTGGGCAAATTCATGGTGGAGGGAGCCTCTAAAAACCCCAATTTGGACCAATTCATGGTGGAGGGAGCCTCTAAACAGCCCAGTTTTGGCAAATTCATGGTGGAGGGAGCCTCTAAAAACCCCAGTTTGGACCAATTCATGGTGGAGGGAGCCTCTAACCAGCCCAGTTTGGGCAAATTCATGGTGGAGGGAGCCTCTAACCAGCAGAGTTGTGGGAAAGCAGGGTGGAGGGAGCCTCTAACCAGCAGAGTTGGTGGAAATCAGGGTGGAGGGAGCCTCTAACCAGCAGAGTTGGGGGAAATCATGTTGGAGGGAGCCTAGTATTAGCAGAATTGTGCAACGCTTATGGTGGATGAGTATGAGGATGCGGAGGAATTGGAGAGGTTGAGTACAGACATGGAGTTTCATGTTGGGGTGCTTTACACAGGTGGGCACAAAAATGAAGGCTCTATCCAGTGGTGGTTCATTTTTATCAAAGTGAGCCGGTCGGCACTCTCAGCTGACAGACGGGTGCGCTTGTCAGTGATGATGCCACCGGCTGCACTGAACACCCTCTCAGATAGGACGCTGGTGGCAGGACAGGACAGCACCTCCAAGGCATATAGGGCAAGTTCAAGCCACAGGTCCAACTTCGACACCCAATACGTGTAGGGCGCAGAGGGGTCGGAGAGGACAGGGCTGTGGTCGGAAAGGTATTCCCGCAACATGCGCCTATACTTCTCACGCCTGGTGACACTAGGACCCTCTGTGGCGGCACTTTGGCGAGGGGGTGCCATCAAGGTGTCCCAGACCTTAGACAGTGTGCCCCTCGTTTGTGTGGACCGGTGAGAACTTGGTCGCCTACTGGAGGAACTGTCCTCCCTGCCGCCAACGTCACATGCTGGAAACATCTCCATCATATTCTGCACCAATTGCCTGTGGCAATCATTGATGCGATTGGCCCTCCCCTCTACCGGAATAAAAGACGAGATGTTGTTTTTATACCGGGGGTCAAGGATAGCAAAGATCCAGTACTGGTTGTCCTCCATGATTTTGACAATACGCTTGTCGGTTGTAAAGCACCCCAACATGAACTCAGCCATGTCTGCCACAGTGTTAGTTGGCATGACTCCTCTGGCCCCACCGGAAAGTTCAATCTCCATTTCCTCCTCATCCTCCATGTCTACCCATCCGCGCTGCAACAATGGGACGATTCGAAGTTGCCCGGAAGCCTCCTGTATCACCATCACATCATCGGACAACTCTTCTTCCTCCTCCTCCTCCTCCTCCTCCTCCTCCTCCATTAAACGCAGTGAAGCGGACAGATGTGTGGACCTACTCTCCAGCTGTGACGGATCGGATGCTATCCCTGACTCCTCTGTGTGATCTGAGTTATCCCTGATGTCAATCAGGGATTCTCTCAGAACACACAAGAGCGGGATTGTAAGGCTCACCATCGCATCCTCAGAGCTCACCCTCCTTGTGGACTCCTCAAACACCCGTAGGATGTCACAAAGGTCTCTCATCCATGGCCACTCATGGATGAGAAACTGAGGCAGCTGACTTTGTGGCACCCTAGGGTTTTGTAGCTGGTATTCCATCAAAGGTCTCTGCTGCTCAACCACTCTATTCAACATCTGAAACGTTGAGTTCCAGCGTGTGGGGACGTCGCACAAAAGCCGGTGTTGTGGCACATGCAGGCGTTGCTGGAGAGATTTTAAGCTAGCAGCGGCTACTGTCGACTTGCGAAAGTGGGCGCACATGCGCCGCACTTTCACCAGTAGCTCTGGAACATTGGGGTAGCTCTTTAGGAAACATTGCACCACTAGGTTGAAGACGTGGGCCAGGCATGGAACATGTTGGAGTCCGGCAAGCTCCAGAGCTGCTACCAGGTTCCGGCCGTTATCACAAACGACCATGCCTGGGCCCAGGTGCAGCGGCTCAAACCATATTGCCGTCTCATCGAGGAGGGCATCCCTCACCTCGGAGGCAGTGTGCTGTCTGTCCCCCAAGCTGATCAGCTTCAGCACAGCCTGCTGACGTCTACCAACGCCAGTGCTGCAACGTTTCCAACTCGTAGCTGGGGTCAATATAACAGCGGAGGAGGAGGCGGTGGCGGAGGAGGAGGCGGTGGCGGAGGAGGAGGCGGTAGAGGAGGAGGGGGGTGTTCTTCTCGTGTCCCTGCCAGGAATGTTAGGCGGGGAGACGAGGTACACCGGGCCAGTTTGGGAAGCAGTCCCAGCCTCAACTACATTCACCCAGTGTGCCGTCAGTGAAATGTAGCGTCCCTGTCCGCATGCACTTGTCCACGCGTCGGTGGTCAAGTGGACCTTTGTGCAAAGCGCGGAACTAAGGGCCCGCCTGATGTTGAGTGACACGTGCTGGTGCAAGGCGGGGACGGCACACCGGGAGAAGTAGTGACGGCTAGGGACGGCATAGCGAGGTGCCGCAGTTGCCATCAGGTCCAGGAAGGCGGGAGTTTCAACAAGCCGGAACGCCAACATCTCCTGGGCCAGCAGTTTAGCGATGTTGGCGTTCAAGGCTTGCGCGTGTGGGTGGTTAGCAGTGTATTTCTGCCGCCGCTCCAATGTCTGAGAGATGGTGGGTTGTTGTAAAGAAGCGCCTGATGGTGCCTTTGATGGTGCAGGAGAAGGAGATAAGACAGGAACAGGGGAGGATGAGGGAGAAGTCAACAAAGTGGCGGAGGCAGATGAAGTGGTGTCCTGGCTCGTCCTCTGGAGTGCATCGCCAGCACAGTCAGCAGTGGCAGTGGCAGAGGCAGAGGCAGTGGCAGAGGCAGTGGCAGTGGCGTGAACGGCAGGCGGCCTTTGTCCTGCCGTTGCTGCCTGCCACTGATTCCAGTGCTTGGATTCCAAATGACGGCGCATTGAAGTGGTGGACAGGTTGCTCTTCTCAGAGCCCCTAATCAATTTCGAGAGGCAAATTGTGCAGACAACACTATATCTGTCCTCGGCGCATTCCTTGAAAAAACTCCACACCTTCGAGAAACGTGCCCTCGAGGTGGGAGTTTTTCGGGGCTGGGTACGAACTGGAACATCTTGGGAGATTCCGGGTGTGGCCTGGCTTCGCCTAAGCTGCTGACCTCTGCCTCTGCCTCTAGCTACCCTTTTTGGTGCTGCACTTGCCTCAACATCCACACTACTTTCCCCGCTTGACATCCCCCCTGTCCAGGTCGGGTCAGTGTCCTCATCATCCACCACTTCCTCTTCCAACTCCTGTCTCATCTCCTCCTCCCGCACAATGCGCCGGTCAACTGGATGCCCTGACGGCAACTGCGTCACATCATCGTCGATGAGGGTGGGTTGCTGGTCATCCACCACCAAATCGAACGGAGATGGAGGAGACTCTAGTGTTTGAGCATCTGGACACAGATGCTCCTCTGTTAGGTTCGTGGAATCGTGACGTGGAGAGGCAGGTTGAGGGACAATGAAAGGAGCGGAGAACAGCTCTGGGGAGCAGGGACAGTTGGGGTTATTGTTCTGTGAAGCTTGGGAATTTTGGGAGGAAGGAGGACAAGACTGTTGGGTAATAGGAGGAGAGGAGGCAGAGTCTGACTGGCTGCTGGACAATGTGCTGTAAGCGTTCTCTGACAGCCATTGCAAGACCTGTTCCTGGTTCTCGGGCCTACTAAGGTTTGTACCCTGCAGTTTAGTTAATGTGGCAAGCAACCCTGGCACTGTGGAGTGGCGCAATGCTTGCTGCCCCACAGGAGTAGGCACGGGACGCCCTGTGGCTTCACTGCTACCTTGCTCCCCAGAACCATTCCCCCAACCTCGCCCACGGCCTCATCCACGTCCCTTTCCGGGAGCCTTGCGCATTTTGAATTCCCAGTTAGAAATTGGCACTATATACCAGTAGCAAAAATTGTGGGTGCACGTAACCCCAATATATTCTTTGAATTCCCAGTCAGACAATGGCACTATATACCAGTAGCAAGAAATGAGGGTATTTATAACCCCAATATATTCTTTGAATTACCAGTCAGAAACTGGCACTATATGGCAGTAGCAAGAAATGAGGGTATTTATAACCCCAATATATTCTTTGAATTCCCAGTCAGACAATGGCACTGTATACCAGTAGTAAAAATTGTGGGTGCACGTAACCCCAATATATTCTTTGAATTCCCAGTCAGACAATGGCACTATATACCAGTAGCAAGAAATGAGGGTATTTATAACCCCAATATATTCTTTGAATTACCAGTCAGAAACTGGCACTATATGGCAGTAGCAAGAAATGAGGGTATTTGTATTCCCAATATATTCTTTGAATTCCCAGTCAGACAATGGCACTGTATACCAGTAGTAAAAATTGTGGGTGCACGTAACCCCAATATATTCTTTGAATTACCAGTCAGAAACTGGCACTATATGGCAGTAGCAAGAAATGAGGGTATTTGTATTCCCAATATATTCTTTGAATTCCCAGTCAGACAATGGCACTGTATACCAGTAGTAAAAATTGTGGGTGCACGTAACCCCAATATATTCTTTGAATTCCCAGTCAGAAACTGGCACTATATGGCAGTAGCAAGAAATGAGGGTATTTATAACCCCAATATATTCTTTGAATTCCCAGTCAGACAATGGCACTGTATACCAGTAGTAAAAATTGTGGGTGCACGTAACCCCAATATATTCTTTGAATTACCAGTCAGAAACTGGCACTATATGGCAGTAGCAAGAAATGAGGGTATTTGTAACCCCAATATATTCTTTGAATTCCCAGTCAGAAACTGGCACTGTATACCAGTAGTAAAAATTGTGGGTGCACGTAACCCCAATATATTCTTTGAATTCCCAGTCAGACAATGGCACTATATACCAGTAGCAAGAAATGAGGGTATTTATAACCCCAATATATTCTTTGAATTCCCAGTCAGACAATGGCACTATATGGCAGTAGCAAAAATAGTGGGTGTATATAGCCCCAATTCTATTGCTAGGGGACTTGCAGGGTATTTCTGGGGTGAAGGTGGGGGGGCACACCGTTGGAACGGGTATCGGGGGTATATATCGGGTATACGGGAATACACTGACAGTGTATTCCATTCAGGATCCTGGGAAAGCTGGGTTGCGGCGATTGAGCCCGTCAGTGCCACGTTACACTGACAAGCTTCTCCCTGGAATTTAGCTCTTACAAGAGCTGTTGTGGTTGTCTTCTCCTTCCTATCCTAGCCTGTCCCTGCCTACCCAGAATCTAAGCCCTAGCTAGCTGGACGGAAACCTCCGTCCTCGGTGAATTGCAAGCTCAGAATGACGCGAACCTGGGCGGCGCTGTTCTTTTAAATTAGAGGTCACATGTTTTTGGCAGCCAATGGGTTTTGCCTACTTTTCTCAACGTCACCGGTGTCGTAGTTCCTGTCCCACCTACCCTGCGCTGTTATTGGAGCAAAAAAGGCGCCAGGGAAGGTGGGAGGGGAATCGAGTAATGGCGCACTTTACCACGCGGTGTTCGATTCGATTCGAACATGCCGAACAGCCTAATATCCGATGGAACATGAGTTCGATAGAACACTGTTCGCTCATCTCTATTAAGGAGAAGAAAAGTCACCAAAGGAGTGATGTACATCAGAGAACTCACACAGAAGAGAAGCCATATTCATGTTCAGAATGTGGGAAATGTTTTACTCGTAACTCAGATCTTGTTTTACACCAAAGAGCTCACACAGGAGAGAAGCCATATTCATGTTCAGAATGTGAGAAAGGTTTTGCAGATAAATCAGATCTTGTTAAACATCAAAGAACTCACACAGGGGAGAAGCCATATTCATGTTCAGAATGTGGGAAATATTTTACTCAGAAAAGAAATCTTGTTATACATCAAAAAAATCACACAGGAGAGAAGCCATATTTATATTCTGAATGTGGTCTGTAACGGTCTTTTCATACTACTTTTCTGTCAATGTGATAGTTGTGAAAAATATCTAACATCACATGGACTCATTGTACTCAATGGTGTCATTCACACATTCAATTTTTTTTCCTCGATGTCCTTTCATTCATGAAGAACAATAGGTGTGAAAGACTACAATGAGTCCATGTGATGTCCAATATTTTTCACGAATAGCATATGGATAGAAAAGTAGTGTGGGGAAAAAAAGGGCATCGCATGTTTTTTTTTATCAATGTCTCTTCATCCATGAAAATTATGTTATGGATGGATGGAATGTCATGTATATTTTGCTTGGTGGAAAAAAAAAACGGACGGTAGGCGTAAATACACGAGGATTAACAACACCTGTTGTTCTCTAGTCCACAAAATGGATAGTTAGTGTCAATCCAGTCTTAGAAATCAAACCGGAAGAAGCTGATTTATCATAACCAACTCATCTTTATGTGCACATCAAAAAACTTGAAGGAAAAAGGATTTTCTTGTCTAGATTGTGAATATTATTCTTATGCACCTCTGAAAGAGGTTATCACACAAATATAGGTTTTTTTAAATTTTATGAGGTAACCATTAAAATACATGTGTATAGCGCCTCCTGCTGTTGGATTTGTTTCTTGGTCGTTCAGTAATAATTGGCAAGTGGATGACCTCCTCCAACAACCAGAGAAGAAAGTGCGGTCAGTGTGTCAGAGTTCCTCTGTATAATGGATCCATATAGCAAGTGGACAATCGTCAATTATGTTAATCTGTTTTCCCTTAATCCTAACAGCAGCACAATATGGGGTATTTCTGCCCTTGTGTGTTGATAGGACAGGCGGAATTTTTAGTTTGCATAATTACTTAAGTGATAACGTCCCCCCCCCCCACCCCACTGTGTTGGTCATGAAGAAAAAACAATAATCTTCTAAGGAGGGGGAGCTTGTGCTGCTGTTAGGACTGACTACGTGTAAAAAGATTAATAACATAATTGATAACTCCCTTATGTGCTACAGGCAGCTCAATATGGGGATGTAGCAAGCAGACCGCTTAGGGAGGGTCCTCTCATATTACAGCCCTCAATACTGAATGCCCAAAGGCTGTGGACTCTGAGCTATGCACATCTAACCTACAATGTCTTACAAAGGTCAGCTAGGAGCCCCAAAAGATGGAAACACAGATTTTCTCAAGGGAAATAGAAAGACTTTCTAACCAAGAGGCAGAAACAACCCTGGTTGAATGGGCTTAGACAAACTCAAGTGGTGAACCTATGCGCATGCCAGTCCTATAGACTGCAATGAGAACCTTCGGGAAAAGTGCATTGCAGGACCGGGTGAGAAAGCGGCAGCTAGGCGAGGAGAGAAAAGATTGAGGAGCGGATGGACGATTGCAACCGGTGAGAGCAGAGATTTCAACGAGGTTCCGCACTCCTGGGTTTGCTGTGGGTGGGAAGGGGGACTGGGTTCCCCTGGCCACATAATCAGGAGAGAAGGTATTGCTCATCGCGATGTCTGAGAGGCATGGTAGCCACCACCTGTGAAGGCTGTTGGGCTCTGTCAGCTCTCCTCTTCAGGTGGCTGTTCATCCTGCAGGCTCGCGTAGTCTCTGCTCATGGTTAAGTCTTGGTTGTCTTGGGCTCTATTGAGCAGACTTATGGTCAGACCGGTTAGAGAAGAGATTTCGATGCATTGGCCAGGAGCCTGGGTGGGGCCCCTGGCCATCCCGATCGGGCCCCGACCAATGCATCTGCATTGGTAAAATCAAAACTTTCAGTCAGGGCTCGGGGGCCCACCGGGGGATTCCCCGATTACCCGGCGAGCCAGTCCGAGCCTGTACAGGTATATCCAGTAAGAGGACAACACCGGAGAGATGTCCCAGTCCTCTTCTTCCACAGGATGATCAGGTAGATGGAGATATTCCCTATGATGTGTAGACGGGCTGTGAAGTCCTTGTGGTCAGTCTTGGGTTCTCCAGCAGTATTAGATGGTTTATACTTGTGTAATGAGAGGTGGAGATGGAGGATAAAGCTGACCATAGACATTACATGTTGTCTGGATCTTCTCACAATCTTCTGGCTATGGAGACTGCTGGTTGGAATAAGGAACCATCAGGTTGGATTTCTACCGATCTGATCCTTTATTTTCCCTGAGACAAACAACCCCGGATGTGTCTGGTAGAATCTGATCTCCTCCACCTGAGCCATTCTTGATATACATTTATAAGAGATTCTTGAGGTTCTCTTTGATCTGTCATCTATAATTTATTTACGTGTTCTAGGACAGTGGTACCCAACCTTTTTTTCATCAGAGACCGGCATCAAGCAAGACCATTTTTCCACGGCCCGGCAGGCAGGGTGGCACTTTGGTCATATGGGAGCGGGGTTATAGGCGAACTTCACAGTGTGCTCTGCAGGGTAGGCAGGCGTGACACAAGCATTTAAGCGGACATGGTGAATCCTAAGAGGCTGGATACTTTGCGTTAAGCCATTTAGCTATGGTAACGTGTAAACTATCGTGTAGTGTGGTGTCCATAGCAGCTACAGGACGCTGCACTTCCCGATAGTTCACACTTTACCATAGCTATGTGGCCTAGCATGAAGTATCCAGCTATGATACGATCAGTGGTTCGGGACCCTGTTCTAGCTATTTGGCTCAGACGAATCTTTTGCTCATCCAGAATGTTCTCCTGACTTTTAATTTATTTGTTTGACATCTTTTCTATCAGGATAAAGAGCTGAACAATATTAATGCTATAGACGTAAAGATAGAAGAAGATCCCTATGTGAGTGGTGATGACTAGAGATGAGCGAACACTAAAATGTTCGAGGTTCGAAATTCGATTCGAACAGCCGCTCACTGTTCGAGTGTTCGAATGGGTTTCGAACCCCATTATAGTCTATGGGGAACATAAACTCGTTAAGGGGGAAACCCAAATTCGTGTCTGGAGGGTCACCAAGTCCACTATGACACCCCAGGAAATGATACCAACACCCTGGAATGACACTGGGACAGCAGCGGAAGCATGTCTGGGGGCATAAAAGTCACTTTATTTCATGGAAATCCCTGTCAGTTTGCGATTTTCACAAGCTAACTTTTCCCCATAGAAATGCATTGGCCAGTGCTGATTGGCCAGAGTACGGAACTCGACCAATCAGCGCTGGCTCTGCTGGAGGAGGCGGAGTCTAAGATCGCTCCACACCAGTCTCCATTCAGGTCCGACCTTAGACTCCGCCTCCTCCGGCAGAGCCAGCGCTGATTGGCCGAAGGCTGGACAATGCATTCCTATGCGAATGCAGACTTAGCAGTGCTGAGTCAGTTTTGCTCAACTACACATCTGATGCACACTCGGCACTGCTACATCAGATGTAGCAATCTGATGTAGCAGAGCCGAGGGTGCACTAGAACCCCTGTGCAAACTCAGTTCACGCTAATAGAATGCATTGGCCAGCGCTGATTGGCCAATGCATTCTATTAGCCCGATGAAGTAGAGCTGAATGTGTGTGCTAAGCACACACATTCAGCACTGCTTCATCACGCCAATACAATGCATTAGCCAGTGCTGATTGGCCAGAGTACGGAATTCGGCCAATCAGCGCTGGCTCTGCTGGAGGAGGCGGAGTCTAAGGTCGGACCTGAATGGAGACTGGTGTGGAGCGATCTTAGACTCCGCCTCCTCCAGCAGAGCCAGCGCTGATTGGTCGAGTTCCGTACTCTGGCCAATCAGCGCTGGCCAATGCATTCTATTAGCCCGATGAAGTAGAGCTGAATGTGTGTGCTTAGCACACACATTCAGCTCTACTTCATCAGGCTAATAGAATACATTGGCCAATCAGCGCTGGCCAATGCATTCTATTAGCTTGATGAAGCAGAGTGTGCACAAGGGTTCAAGCGCACCCTCGGCTCTGATGTAGCAGAGCTGAGGGTGCACAAGGGTTCAAGTGCACCCTCGGCTCTCCTACATCAGATCCGAGGGTGCGCTTGAACCCTTGTGCGCACTCTGCTTCATCAAGCTAATAGAATGCATTGGCCAGCACTGATTGGCCAGAGTACGGAATTCGGCCAATCAGCGCTGGCCAATGCATCCCTATGGGAAAAAGTTTATCTCACAAAAATCACAATTACACACCCGATAGAGCCCCAAAAAGTTATTTTTAATAACATTCCCCCCTAAATAAAGGTTATCCCTAGCTATCCCTGCCTGTACAGCTATCCCTGTCTCATAGTCACAAAGTTCACATTCTCATATGACCCGGATTTGAAATCCACTATTCGTCTAAAATGGAGGTCACCTGATTTCGGCAGTCAATGACTTTTTCCAATTTTTTTTCAATGCCCCCGGTGTCGTAGTTCCTGTCCCACCTCCCCTGCGCTGTTATTGGTGCAAAAAAGGCGCCAGGGAAGGTGGGAGGGGAATCGAATTTTGGCGCACTTTACCACGTGGTGTTCGATTCGATTCGAACATGGCGAACACCCTGATATCCGATCGAACATGTGTTCGATAGAACACTGTTCGCTCATCTCTAGTGATGAGGAGTGGGAGGAGGACATTCCTACAGGGAACCACCCAGGTGAGGAGTCACCACTGAATATACCACAGAACAGTCTCAGATTCTCCTCATTCCTGACTGTTACAATTGTGTGTCCTAATTTTTCAGCTGAATACAAGTAATACATGAATGTAGATGTGATACCGCTATAGGTGATAACACGCTGCACATATATAATATGATGTAGAAATAGAACAACAATAATGAAATATGTCTATGTGAATGAGGACAACTTCTTCTTCATCACATCCCCCTTGGATAAAAGCTACCACTAGACGTGTCTTGCAGCGATTTAATCCCCTCTCCCCATTGAAATCAGATACATGTGCCGTTGAAATGAAGAGCTCATAGATCCGAGAGCTATTGAAGGTGATTGTCCTCCTCCATGGTGGCCGGACACATAAGATGTAGATTGAATGTTCAGCCACATTTCCTGTAAACCTCTCCATATACGTATATACCGAAATCGACTGAGCTGTTTGGGTTTTTAGTGGGGAGAATGAAGTAAACTGTTGTTAGATTTTTGCCACCGTCAGCCTGATTCATGAAAAAATTGTAATAAAACATTAATTTTATAACTCTATTTCCACTTATTTTGAGGTATTGCCTTATTTAACATAGTTACCTAAATTGTCAGGAAATCTGATGTCCTGTGACAAAATGGAGGTCTTTTTCGGATTCAGAATACCAAAAAACAGAAAGATTACGTAGAATAACCAAAACAGCTCTTGAAAAAATTTTCTTTGCAGACCTGTGTTATTATACTCAGGGTTCTTTTCAGACCCCTGAGTATAATAATCAGAGACCTAGGGGAGGTGAGGGAACATAATAAAAAGTTTTACTCACTTGTCCGGGATCCGATGTTAATCCTAGCAGACTTCAGGCCCGTATGGTAATGTCTCAGGTGGCCTGTATGGTACTGCTAGCACAGGGTTTGGGCCTGTAGGGTACTGTCCCAGTATCCTAGCAGGCTTCAGGCCTGTCAAGTCTGGGACATTACTATACAGGCCCAAAGCCTGTGCTAGCAGTAACAGGTTGTTATTGCTAATGCAGGCTTCGGGCCTGTATGGTAATGTCCTAGACCACGTGATGTCTGGGACATTACCATACAGGCCGAAAACTGCTAGGATTAACATTGGATCCTGGAGAGGTGAGTAACACTGTTTATTATGTTCCCTCACCTCCCCTGGGGCTCCAATTATTATACTCGAGGGACTGAAAAGACCCCTGAGTATAATAATAGCAGTAGTGGGTTCGCGGCCTGGGCTCGGGCTTGCTCACAGCCGACCTCCGCATCCTATAGCAGAAGTTGAAGTGAAGGGTGGTCATGAACAGGCCCGGGGAGGTAGGTAAATAGGCCTCTACCTGCTCTGTATACTCCAGCAGGTAGCAGTCTATTATAAAACAAAGAAAAACGTATGTTACTCACTGAACTCGCCGCTGCTCCCACTGCTGTCGCCTGTTCAATTCACCCGGCAATAAAGCATCTGCATATCAGAGCAGGAGGCGTGATGAGCACTGAGACGCGAGAGGTCTAAACCAGAAGAGGGCCACTCAGATTGTTTTCAGAAAGTTTAGAAAAAAAATAAAAAATCTAATTGCCGTGGTTGCTGCCCCCTCCAGATTGCTGCCTGAGGCCACTGCCGCCTCACCATGCCTCATTAGAGGTGTGGCCCTGCTTTAGAGTATCTGAGTGGTGCTGGGTATTAATAGCACTTAAATTCCTATATGTATGATGGGTATGATGGGCCCTGATAGCGTCATATACTATGTTTTATAGATAGGTTCCGTATCGATCTTCTTTTACCCAAAACATATCAGGGACTCGAACCATTTGAACCCGAAATTAAACAAATTTTGAGAAAAAGAGAAACTGATCTGGGTGTATAAATGGCAATTTTTATGTGCTGAATGTAATTTGAGCAAAGAGATCTACCAGGGAAAGGCAACCATGTTTAGTGACGGCAGCCACAACCAGTTACTTACCCTAGAAGTGTCACATTTATATAGAATTGTTATATAATATCAATTGAATTGTTGAGATTAATTTAAAAACAGTAAGATCCTTTTTATCACAGATGACTGTAACAGGAGCTCAGAGGGACATCTGATATCTACAGATTGTAAAGCAGTGGATCATGGTATTAGACAAGATACATATGAAGAACATGTCATTACCCCAGATATACCCTCAGTCCTTCACAGCAGAGAGATATCATATGATCCTGGTAAACAGGTCCTATCTCCTGATTCATCACAGACTGTTAAGGAGTAGAGATGAGCGAACACTAAAATCTTCGAGGTTCGAAATTCGAATCGAACAGCCGCTCACTGTTCGTGTGTTCGAACGGGTTTCGAACCCCATTATAGTCTATGGGGAACATATACTCGTTAAGGGGGAAACCCAAATCCGTGTCTGGAGGGTCACCAAGTCCACTATGACACCCCAGGAAATGATGCCAACACCTCTGGAATGACACTGGGACAGCAGGGGAAGCATGTCTGGGGGCATCTAACACACCAAAGACCCTCTATTACCCCAACATCACAGCCTAACAACTACACACTTTACACACTCAATACCACCTCTCTGACAGTAGGAAAACACCTTGAAACATGTGTATTTGGCACTTGCAGTGAGTAGATCTTGTCACCAGCAGTGAATTTGGCCCTTGTAGTAAGTTGAGGTTGGCACCAACATTTGTTTTGAAAATCAGGGTGGATTGAGCCTCTAACCAGCAGAGTTTGGGCAAATTCATGGTGGAGGGAGCCTCTAAAAACCCCAGTTTGGACCAATTCATGGTGGAGGGAGCCTCTAAACAGCCCAGTTTGGACCAATTCATGGTGGAGGGAGCCTCTAAACAGCCCAGTTTGGGCAAATTCATGGTGGAGGGAGCCTCTAAAAACCCCCGTTTGGACCAATTCATGGTGGAGGGAGCCTCTAAAAACCCCAGTTTGGACCAATTCATGGTGGAGGGAGCCTCTAAACAGCCCAGTTTGGACCAATTCATGGTGGAGGGAGCCTCTAAACAGCCCAGTTTGGGCAAATTCATGGTGGAGGGAGCCTCTAAAAACCCCCGTTTGGACCAATTCATGGTGGAGGGAGCCTCTAAACAGCCCAGTTTGGGCAAATTCATGGTGGAGGGAGCCTCTAACCAGCCCAGTTTGGACCAATTCATGGTGGAGGGAGCCTCTAAAAACCCCAGTTTGGACCAATTCATGGTGGAGGGAGCCTCTAAAAACCCCAGTTTGGACCAATTCATGGTGGAGGGAGCCTCTAAAAACCCCAGTTTGGACCAATTCATGCTGGAGGGAGCCTCTAAACAGCCCAGTTTGGACCAATTCATGGTGGAGGGAGCCTCTAAAAACCCCAGTTTGGACCAATTCATGGTGGAGGGAGCCTCTAAAAACCCCAATTTGGACCAATTCATGGTGGAGGGAGCCTCTAAACAGCCCAGTTTGGGCAAATTCATGGTGGAGGGAGCCTCTAAAAACCCCAGTTTGGACCAATTCATGGTGGAGGGAGCCTCTAAAAACCCCAGTTTGGACCAATTCATGGTGGAGGGAGCCTCTAAAAACCCCAGTTTGGACCAATTCATGGTGGAGGGAGCCTCTAAAAAACCCAGTTTGGACCAATTCATGGTGGAGGGAGCCTCTAACCAGCCCAGTTTGGACCAATTCATGGTGGAGGGAGCCTCTAAACAGCCCAGTTTGGACCAATTCATGGTGGAGGGAGCCTCTAAAAACCCCAATTTGGACCAATTCATGGTGGAGGGAGCCTCTAAACAGCCCAGTTTGGGCAGATTCATGGTGGAGGGAGCCTCTAAACAGCCCAATTTGGACCAATTCATGGTGGAGGGAGCCTCTAACCAGCCCAGTTTGGGCAAATTCATGGTGGAGGGAGCCTCTAAAAACCCCAATTTGGACCAATTCATGGTGGAGGGAGCCTCTAAACAGCCCAGTTTGGGCAAATTCATGGTGGAGGGAGCCTCTAAAAACCCCAGTTTGGACCAATTCATGGTGGAGGGAGCCTCTAAAAAACCCAGTTTGGACCAATTCATGGTGGAGGGAGCCTCTAACCAGCCCAGTTTGGACCAATTCATGGTGGAGGGAGCCTCTAACCAGCAGAGTTTGGGCAAATTCATGGTGGAGGGAGCCTCTAAAAACCCCAGTTTGGACCAATTCATGGTGGAGGGAGCCTCTAAAAACCCCAGTTTGGACCAATTCATGGTGGAGGGAGCCTCTAAACAGCCCAGTTTGGACCAATTCATGGTGGAGGGAGCCTCTAAACAGCCCAGTTTGGGCAAATTCATGGTGGAGGGAGCCTCTAAAAACCCCCGTTTGGACCAATTCATGGTGGAGGGAGCCTCTAACCAGCCCAGTTTGGGCAAATTCATGGTGGAGGGAGCCTCTAACCAGCCCAGTTTGGACCAATTCATGGTGGAGGGAGCCTCTAAAAACCCCAGTTTGGACCAATTCATGGTGGAGGGAGCCTCTAAAAACCCCAGTTTGGACCAATTCATGGTGGAGGGAGCCTCTAAAAACCCCAGTTTGGACCAATTCATGCTGGAGGGAGCCTCTAAACAGCCCAGTTTGGACCAATTCATGGTGGAGGGAGCCTCTAAAAACCCCAGTTTGGACCAATTCATGGTGGAGGGAGCCTCTAAAAACCCCAATTTGGACCAATTCATGGTGGAGGGAGCCTCTAAACAGCCCAGTTTGGGCAAATTCATGGTGGAGGGAGCCTCTAAAAACCCCAGTTTGGACCAATTCATGGTGGAGGGAGCCTCTAAAAACCCCAGTTTGGACCAATTCATGGTGGAGGGAGCCTCTAAAAACCCCAGTTTGGACCAATTCATGGTGGAGGGAGCCTCTAAAAAACCCAGTTTGGACCAATTCATGGTGGAGGGAGCCTCTAACCAGCCCAGTTTGGACCAATTCATGGTGGAGGGAGCCTCTAAAAACCCCAGTTTGGACCAATTCATGGTGGAGGGAGCCTCTAAACAGCCCAGTTTGGACCAATTCATGGTGGAGGGAGCCTCTAAAAACCCCAATTTGGACCAATTCATGGTGGAGGGAGCCTCTAAACAGCCCAGTTTGGGCAAATTCATGGTGGAGGGAGCCTCTAAACAGCCCAATTTGGACCAATTCATGGTGGAGGGAGCCTCTAACCAGCCCAGTTTGGACAAATTCATGGTGGAGGGAGCCTCTAAAAACCCCAATTTGGACCAATTCATGGTGGAGGGAGCCTCTAAAAAACCCAGTTTGGACCAATTCATGGTGGAGGGAGCCTCTAACCAGCCCAGTTTGGACCAATTCATGGTGGAGGGAGCCTCTAAAAACCCCAGTTTGGACCAATTCATGGTGGAGGGAGCCTCTAAACAGCCCAGTTTGGACCAATTCATGGTGGCGGGAGCCTCTAAAAACCCCAATTTGGACCAATTCATGGTGGAGGGAGCCTCTAAACAGCCCAGTTTGGGCAAATTCATGGTGGAGGGAGCCTCTAAACAGCCCAATTTGGACCAATTCATGGTGGAGGGAGCCTCTAACCAGCCCAGTTTGGGCAAATTCATGGTGGAGGGAGCCTCTAAAAACCCCAATTTGGACCAATTCATGGTGGAGGGAGCCTCTAAACAGCCCAGTTTGGGCAAATTCATGGTGGAGGGAGCCTCTAAAAACCCCAGTTTGGACCAATTCATGGTGGAGGGAGCCTCTAAAAAACCCAGTTTGGACCAATTCATGGTGGAGGGAGCCTCTAACCAGCCCAGTTTGGACCAATTCATGGTGGAGGGAGCCTCTAAAAACCCCAGTTTGGACTAATTCATGGTGGAGGGAGCCTCTAAACAGCCCAGTTTGGACCAATTCATGGTGGAGGGAGCCTCTAAAAACCCCAATTTGGACCAATTCATGGTGGAGGGAGCCTCTAACCAGCCCAGTTTGGACCAATTCATGGTGGAGGGAGCCTCTAACCAGCCCAGTTTGGGCAAATTCATGGTGGAGGGAGCCTCTAAAAACCCCAATTTGGACCAATTCATGGTGGAGGGAGCCTCTAAACAGCCCAGTTTGGGCAAATTCATGGTGGAGGGAGCCTCTAAAAACCCCAGTTTGGACCAATTCATGGTGGAGGGAGCCTCTAAAAACCCCAGTTTGGACCAATTCATGGTGGAGGGAGCCTCTAAAAACCCCAGTTTGGACCAATTCATGGTGGAGGGAGCCTCTAAAAACCCCAGTTTGGACCAATTCATGGTGGAGGGAGCCTCTAAAAAACCCAGTTTGGACCAATTCATGGTGGAGGGAGCCTCTAACCAGCCCAGTTTGGACCAATTCATGGTGGAGGGAGCCTCTAAACAGCCCAGTTTGGGCAAATTCATGGTGGAGGGAGCCTCTAACCAGCCCAGTTTGGACCAATTCATGGTGGAGGGAGCCTCTAAAAACCCAAGTTTGGACCAATTCATGGTGGAGGGAGCCTCTAAAAACCCCAGTTTGGACCAATTCATGGTGGAGGGAGCCTCTAAACAGCCCAGTTTGGGCAAATTCATGGTGGAGGGAGCCTCTAAAAAACCCCAGTTTGGACCAATTCATGGTGGAGGGAGCCTCTAAACAGCCCAGTTTGGGCAAATTCATGGTGGAGGGAGCCTCTAAACAGCCCAGTTTGGGCAAATTCATGGTGGAGGGAGCCTCTAAAAACCCCAGTTTGGACCAATTCATGGTGGAGGGAGCCTCTAAAAACCCCAGTTTGGACCAATTCATGGTGGAGGGAGCCTCTAAAATACCCAGTTTGGACCAATTCATGGTGGAGGGAGCCTCTAAAAAACCCAGTTTGGACCAATTCATGGTGGAGGGAGCCTCTAAACAGCCCAGTTTGGGCAAATTCATGGTGGAGGGAGCCTCTGAAAACCCCAGTTTGGACCAATTCATGGTGGAGGGAGCCTCTAAAAACCCCAGTTTGGACCAATTCATGGTGGAGGGAGCCTCTAAAAACCCCAGTTTGGACCAATTCATGGTGGAGGGAGCCTCTAAAAAACCCAGTTTGGACCAATTCATGGTGGAGGGAGCCTCTAACCAGCCCAGTTTGGACCAATTCATGGTGGAGGGAGCCTCTAAAAACCCCAGTTTGGACCAATTCATGGTGGAGGGAGCCTCTAAACAGCCCAGTTTGGACCAATTCATGGTGGAGGGAGCCTCTAAAAACCCCAATTTGGACCAATTCATGGTGGAGGGAGCCTCTAACCAGCCCAGTTTGGACCAATTCATGGTGGAGGGAGCCTCTAACCAGCCCAGTTTGGGCAAATTCATGGTGGAGGGAGCCTCTAAAAACCCCAATTTGGACCAATTCATGGTGGAGGGAGCCTCTAAACAGCCCAGTTTTGGCAAATTCATGGTGGAGGGAGCCTCTAAAAACCCCAGTTTGGACCAATTCATGGTGGAGGGAGCCTCTAACCAGCCCAGTTTGGGCAAATTCATGGTGGAGGGAGCCTCTAACCAGCAGAGTTGGTGGAAATCAGGGTGGAGGGAGCCTCTAACCAGCAGAGTTGGGGGAAATCATGTTGGAGGGAGCCTAGTATTAGCAGAATTGTGCAACGCTTATGGTGGATGAGTATGAGGATGCGGAGGAATTGGAGAGGTTGAGTACAGACATGGAGTTTCATGTTGGGGTGCTTTACACAGGTGGGCACAAAAATGAAGGCTCTATCCAGTGGTGGTTCATTTTTATCAAAGTGAGCCGGTCGGCACTCTCAGCTGACAGACGGGTGCGCTTGTCAGTGATGATGCCACCGGCTGCACTGAACACCCTCTCAGATAGGACGCTGGTGGCAGGACAGGACAGCACCTCCAAGGCATATAGGGCAAGTTCAAGCCACAGGTCCAACTTCGACACCCAATACGTGTAGGGCGCAGAGGGGTCGGAGAGGACAGGGCTGTGGTCGGAAAGGTATTCCCGCAACATGCGCCTATACTTCTCACGCCTGGTGACACTAGGACCCTCTGTGGCGGCACTTTGGCGAGGGGGTGCCATCAAGGTGTCCCAGACCTTAGACAGTGTGCCCCTCGTTTGTGTGGACCGGTGAGAACTTGGTCGCCTACTGGAGGAACTGTCCTCCCTGCCGCCAACGTCACATGCTGGAAACATCTCCATCATATTCTGCACCAGTTGCCTGTGGCAAGCATTGATGCGATTGGCCCTCCCCTCTACCGGAATAAAAGACGAGATGTTGTTTTTATACCGGGGGTCAAGGATAGCAAAGATCCAGTACTGGTTGTCCTCCATGATTTTGACAATACGCTTGTCGGTTGTAAAGCACCCCAACATGAACTCAGCCATGTCTGCCACAGTGTTAGTTGGCATGACTCCTCTGGCCCCACCGGAAAGTTCAATCTCCATTTCCTCCTCATCCTCCATGTCTACCCATCCGCGCTGCAACAATGGGACGATTCGAAGTTGCCCGGAAGCCTCCTGTATCACCATCACATCATCGGACAACTCTTCTTCCTCCTCCTCCTCCTCCTCCTCCATTAAACGCAGTGAAGCGGACAGATGTGTGGACCTACTCTCCAGCTGTGACGGATCGGATGCTATCCCTAACTCCTCTGTGTGATCTGAGTTATCCCTGATGTCAATCAGGGATTCTCTCAGAACACACAAGAGCGGGATTGTAAGGCTCACCATCGCATCCTCAGAGCTCACCCTCCTTGTGGACTCCTCAAACACCCGTAGGATGTCACAAAGGTCTCTCATCCATGGCCACTCATGGATGAGAAACTGAGGCAGCTGACTTTGTGGCACCCTAGGGTTTTGTAGCTGGTATTCCATCAAAGGTCTCTGCTGCTCAACCACTCTATTCAACATCTGAAACGTTGAGTTCCAGCGTGTGGGGACGTCGCACAAAAGCCGGTGTTGTGGCACATGCAGGCGTTGCTGGAGAGATTTTAAGCTAGCAGCGGCTACTGTCGACTTGCGAAAGTGGGCGCACATGCGCCGCACTTTCACCAGTAGCTCTGGAACATTGGGGTAGCTCTTTAGGAAACATTGCACCACTAGGTTGAAGACGTGGGCCAGGCATGGAACATGTTGGAGTCCGGCAAGCTCCAGAGCTGCTACCAGGTTCCGGCCGTTATCACAAACGACCATGCCTGGGCCCAGGTGCAGCGGCTCAAACCATATTGCCGTCTCATCGAGGAGGGCATCCCTCACCTCGGAGGCAGTGTGCTGTCTGTCCCCCAAGCTGATCAGCTTCAGCACAGCCTGCTGACGTCTACCAACGCCAGTGCTGCAACGTTTCCAACTCGTAGCTGGGGTCAATCTAACAGCGGAGGAGGAGGCGGTGGCGGAGGAGGAGGCGGTGGCGGAGGAGGAGGCGGTAGAGGAGGAGGGGGGTGTTCTTCTCGTGTCCCTGCCAGGAATGTTAGGCGGGGAGACGAGGTACACCGGGCCAGTTTGGGAAGCAGTCCCAGCCTCAACTACATTCACCCAGTGTGCCGTCAGTGAAATGTAGCGTCCCTGTCCGCATGCACTTGTCCACGCGTCGGTGGTCAAGTGGACCTTTGTGCAAAGCGCGGAACTAAGGGCCCGCCTGATGTTGAGTGACACGTGCTGGTGCAAGGCGGGGACGGCACACCGGGAGAAGTAGTGACGGCTAGGGACGGCATAGCGAGGTGCCGCAGTTGCCATCAGGTCCAGGAAGGCGGGAGTTTCAACAAGCCGGAACGCCAACATCTCCTGGGCCAGCAGTTTAGCGATGTTGGCGTTCAAGGCTTGCGCGTGTGGGTGGTTAGCAGTGTATTTCTGCCGCCGCTCCAATGTCTGAGAGATGGTGGGTTGTTGTAAAGAAGCGCCTGATGGTGCCTTTGATGGTGCAGGAGAAGGAGATAAGACAGGAACAGGGGAGGATGAGGGAGAAGTCAACAAAGTGGCGGAGGCAGATGAAGTGGTGTCCTGGCTCGTCCTCTGGAGTGCATCGCCAGCACAGTCAGCAGTGGCAGTGGCAGAGGCAGAGGCAGTGGCAGAGGCAGTGGCAGTGGCGTGAACGGCAGGCGGCCTTTGTCCTGCCGTTGCTGCCTGCCACTGATTCCAGTGCTTGGATTCCAAATGACGGCGCATTGAAGTGGTGGACAGGTTGCTCTTCTCAGAGCCCCTAATCAATTTCGAGAGGCAAATTGTGCAGACAACACTATATCTGTCCTCGGCGCATTCCTTGAAAAAACTCCACACCTTCGAGAAACGTGCCCTCGAGGTGGGAGTTTTTCGGGGCTGGGTACGAACTGGAACATCTTGGGAGATTCCGGGTGTGGCCTGGCTTCGCCTAAGCTGCTGACCTCTGCCTCTAGCTACCCTTTTTGGTGCTGCACTTGCCTCAACATCCACACTACTTTCCCCGCTTGACATCCCCCCTGTCCAGGTCGGGTCAGTGTCCTCATCATCCACCACTTCCTCTTCCAACTCCTGTCTCATCTCCTCCTCCCGCACAATGCGCCGGTCAACTGGATGCCCTGACGGCAACTGCGTCACATCATCGTCGATGAGGGTGGGTTGCTGGTCATCCACCACCAAATCGAACGGAGATGGAGGAGACTCTAGTGTTTGAGCATCTGGACACAGATGCTCCTCTGTTAGGTTCGTGGAATCGTGACGTGGAGAGGCAGGTTGAGGGACAATGAAAGGAGCGGAGAACAGCTCTGGGGAGCAGGGACAGTTGGGGTTATTGTTCTGTGAAGCTTGGGAATTTTGGGAGGAAGGAGGACAAGACTGTTGGGTAATAGGAGGAGAGGAGGCAGAGTCTGACTGGCTGCTGGACAATGTGCTGTAAGCGTTCTCTGACAGCCATTGCAAGACCTGTTCCTGGTTCTCGGGCCTACTAAGGTTTGTACCCTGCAGTTTAGTTAATGTGGCAAGCAACCCTGGCACTGTGGAGTGGCGCAATGCTTGCTGCCCCACAGGAGTAGGCACGGGACGCCCTGTGGCTTCACTGCTACCTTGCTCCCCAGAACCATTCCCCCAACCTCGCCCACGGCCTCATCCACGTCCCTTTCCGGGAGCCTTGCGCATTTTGAATTCCCAGTTAGAAATTGGCACTATATACCAGTAGCAAAAATTGTGGGTGCACGTAACCCCAATATATTCTTTGAATTCCCAGTCAGACAATGGCACTATATACCAGTAGCAAGAAATGAGGGTATTTATAACCCCAATATATTCTTTGAATTACCAGTCAGAAACTGGCACTATATGGCAGTAGCAAGAAATGAGGGTATTTATAACCCCAATATATTCTTTGAATTCCCAGTCAGACAATGGCACTGTATACCAGTAGTAAAAATTGTGGGTGCACGTAACCCCAATATATTCTTTGAATTCCCAGTCAGAAACTGGCACTGTATACCAGTAGTAAAAATTGTGGGTGCACGTAACCCCAATATATTCTTTGAATTCCCAGTCAGACAATGGCACTGTATACCAGTAGCAAGAAATGAGGGTATTTATAACCCCAATATATTCTTTGAATTCCCAGTCAGACAATGGCACTGTATACCAGTAGTAAAAATTGTGGGTGCACGTAACCCCAATATATTCTTTGAATTCCCAGTCAGACAATGGCACTATATACCAGTAGCAAGAAATGAGGGTATTTATAACCCCAATATATTCTTTGAATTACCAGTCAGAAACTGGCACTATATGGCAGTAGCAAGAAATGAGGGTATTTGTATTCCCAATATATTCTTTGAATTCCCAGTCAGACAATGGCACTGTATACCAGTAGTAAAAATTGTGGGTGCACGTAACCCCAATATATTCTTTGAATTACCAGTCAGAAACTGGCACTATATACCAGTAGCAAGAAATGAGGGTATTTGTATTCCCAATATATTCTTTGAATTCCCAGTCAGAAACTGGCACTATATGGCAGTAGCAAGAAATGAGGGTATTTGTAACCCCAATATATTCTTTGAATTCCCAGTCAGAAACTGGCACTGTATACCAGTAGTAAAAATTGTGGGTGCACGTAACCCCAATATATTCTTTGAATTCCCAGTCAGACAATGGCACTATATACCAGTAGCAAGAAATGAGGGTATTTATAACCCCAATATATTCTTTGAATTCCCAGTCAGACAATGGCACTATATGGCAGTAGCAAAAATAGTGGGTGTATATAGCCCCAATTCTATTGCTAGGGGACTTGCAGGGTATTTCTGGGGTGAAGGTGGGGGGGCACACCGTTGGAACGGGTATCGGGGGTATATATCGGGTATACGGGAATACACTGACAGTGTATTCCATTCAGGATCCTGGGAAAGCTGGGTTGCGGCGATTGAGCCCGTCAGTGCCACGTTACACTGACAAGCTTCTCCCTGGAATTTAGCTCTTACAAGAGCTGTTGTGGTTGTCTTCTCCTTCCTATCCTAGCCTGTCCCTGCCTACCCAGAATCTAAGCCCTAGCTAGCTGGACGGAAACCTCCGTCCTCGGTGAATTGCAAGCTCAGAATGACGCGAACCTGGGCGGCGCTGTTCTTTTAAATTAGAGGTCACATGTTTTTGGCAGCCAATGGGTTTTGCCTACTTTTCTCAACGTCACCGGTGTCGTAGTTCCTGTCCCACCTACCCTGCGCTGTTATTGGAGCAAAAAAGGCGCCAGGGAAGGTGGGAGGGGAATCGAGTAATGGCGCACTTTACCACGCGGTGTTCGATTCGATTCGAACATGCCGAACAGCCTAATATCCGATGGAACATGAGTTCGATAGAACACTGTTCGCTCATCTCTATTAAGGAGAAGAAAAGTCACCAAAGGAGTGATGTACATCAGAGAACTCACACAGAAGAGAAGCCATATTCATGTTCAGAATGTGGGAAATGTTTTACTCGTAACTCAGATCTTGTTTTACACCAAAGAGCTCACACAGGAGAGAAGCCATATTCATGTTCAGAATGTGAGAAAGGTTTTGCAGATAAATCAGATCTTGTTAAACATCAAAGAACTCACACAGGGGAGAAGCCATATTCATGTTCAGAATGTGGGAAATATTTTACTCAGAAAAGAAATCTTGTTATACATCAAAAAAATCACACAGGGGAGAAGCCATATTTATATTCTGAATGTGGTCTGTAACGGTCTTTTCATACTACTTTTCTGTCAATGTGATAGTTGTGAAAAATATCTAACATCACATGGACTCATTGTACTCAATGGTGTCATTCACACATTCAATTTTTTTTCCTCGATGTCCTTTCATTCATGAAGAACAATAGGTGTGAAAGACTACAATGAGTCCATGTGATGTCCAATATTTTTCACGAATAGCATATGGATAGAAAAGTAGTGTGGGGAAAAAAAGGGCATCGCATGTTTTTTTTTATCAATGTCTCTTCATCCATGAAAATTATGTTATGGATGGATGGAATGTCATGTATATTTTGCTTGGTGGAAAAAAAAAACGGACGGTAGGCGTAAATACACGAGGATTAACAACACCTGTTGTTCTCTAGTCCACAAAATGGATAGTTAGTGTCAATCCAGTCTTAGAAATCAAACCGGAAGAAGCTGATTTATCATAACCAACTCATCTTTATGTGCACATCAAAAAACTTGAAGGAAAAAGGATTTTCTTGTCTAGATTGTGAATATTATTCTTATGCACCTCTGAAAGAGGTTATCACACAAATATAGGTTTTTTTAAATTTTATGAGGTAACCATTAAAATACATGTGTATAGCGCCTCCTGCTGTTGGATTTGTTTCTTGGTCGTTCAGTAATAATTGGCAAGTGGATGACCTCCTCCAACAACCAGAGAAGAAAGTGCGGTCAGTGTGTCAGAGTTCCTCTGTATAATGGATCCATATAGCAAGTGGACAATCGTCAATTATGTTAATCTGTTTTCCCTTAATCCTAACAGCAGCACAATATGGGGTATTTCTGCCCTTGTGTGTTGATAGGACAGGCGGAATTTTTAGTTTGCATAATTACTTAAGTGATAACGTCCCCCCCCCCACCCCACTGTGTTGGTCATGAAGAAAAAACAATAATCTTCTAAGGAGGGGGAGCTTGTGCTGCTGTTAGGACTGACTACGTGTAAAAAGATTAATAACATAATTGATAACTCCCTTATGTGCTACAGGCAGCTCAATATGGGGATGTAGCAAGCAGACCGCTTAGGGAGGGTCCTCTCATATTACAGCCCTCAATACTGAATGCCCAAAGGCTGTGGACTCTGAGCTATGCACATCTAACCTACAATGTCTTACAAAGGTCAGCTAGGAGCCCCAAAAGATGGAAACAGATTTTCTCAAGGGAAATAGAAAGACTTTCTAACCAAGAGGCAGAAACAACCCTGGTTGAATGGGCTTAGACAAACTCAAGTGGTGAACCTATGCGCATGCCAGTCCTATAGACTGCAATGAGAACCTTCGGGAAAAGTGCATTGCAGGACCGGGTGAGAAAGCGGCAGCTAGGCGAGGAGAGAAAAGATTGAGGAGCGGATGGACGATTGCAACCGGTGAGAGCAGAGATTTCAACGAGGTTCCGCACTCCTGGGTTTGCTGTGGGTGGGAAGGGGGACTGGGTTCCCCTGGCCACATAATCAGGAGAGAAGGTATTGCTCATCGCGATGTCTGAGAGGCATGGTAGCCACCACCTGTGAAGGCTGTTGGGCTCTGTCAGCTCTCCTCTTCAGGTGGCTGTTCATCCTGCAGGCTCGCGTAGTCTCTGCTCATGGTTAAGTCTTGGTTGTCTTGGGCTCTATTGAGCAGACTTATGGTCAGACCGGTTAGAGAAGAGATTTCGATGAGGCGCCAAGCTCCTGGGGGTTCCTCACAGGCAGGATGGGGACTGGTAGCCACCACCAACAGAAGACACTTGGGTTTTTTCAGCTTTCCCAGTCAGGCGGCTCATCACACTGTTGTTATGTGTTAGTGACAACCACCCAGGTGGATGTGAGTGGACGGGAGCACCCCCAGTCAGGGTGGGCCCCAGTAGTTGACGCCGTGGATGTTAAACGCAAGGTGGTGGACCCCCAGCAGCCAGGCGACGTGGATGCTGGCCCTGGAACCTGCTTGCGCGTCATGCCTTATGGATGCAATGGAAGGAAGGAAGAACATCTCTGCTGCTTTCTCGTTTTCGAAGCCGTTTGGCCAGAGCAGGAAACACCTACCATTGTTGGCATCCACCGCTGGAATCAAACGAAAAGGGAGGGTCTTATGGGGCTGAGGAAGTGAAACTGTGCACTGCGGCCGGATGCCGTCAAGCAGCCGAAGTGGGTGAGAGGCTAGATTGGGGAGACCAATTGGGAGGGGGGAATGCAGGTTGTTCACGAACACGAGGTGGTCAGAGTGGCCTATGTTATGGAACTCCAACCTGGATGCAGTGTTAAAATTCAATCTCATACAGGATGTTTGCCCATATTCCTCAGCGGGAGGCCGCAAGGGCAACGACCGTGATCGCAATGAACTTCCTGGATGCCTGGCAGGCAGTCCGCAGGAGAGTGGTTCCCTCTGTGAGATTAGAGCCTTCTCGATAGCAAATCCCTGGGGCAAGGGCAATTGCCTTGGTCCGTGTGGGAATCAAGGCGTCTGATGGCAAAGTGTGGTCACCAAAACTGAGATCCCGTCTGCCAGTGGCTACCCTTGCATGTGCATGCCCACCTTGCAGAACCATAAGAGCAGAAATGTGAATAGGACCCGTGGTGCTGCGCTCAGGCGACCTGCTGGAACGCCAGTGTCAGTTACTGTGTGGCAGGCTTCACCCTGGCTTGAACACAGTTCTTCCAGGGGGCTGTTGAAAAATAGGTCAGCCTTTGTATGTCAATTGTCCCATTTTATGAAGACAAGGTAATCAAAGTGTCTTTTGCGATCCTGGACTGGGCCCTCGAGGACCAGATGCTGGTCAGAGGGAGGAAGTGCATGGCCCCAGCGACCGCCGACATCTATTGCTGCCGTAGGCTCTGGACTTACAACCGCAGATGTCTTGGGACTTTAAGTCCACAGGAGCTGGACTTCTGCTTGCAAGTTTCTTGGGACTGTTAGTCTGCAGGAGCAGGACTTGTCACCTTGCCTTCCCTTGTCTCTGCAGCTTTGGCTGGATTTATGCTGGCAGGCATCTCAGGACTTAAGCCCGCAGGAGCTGAACTTGTCTTTGCAGCTTTAGCTTGACTTGACCCATGAGCATTGGCTGTACTCATATGTTCAAAGCTAGTCGGGACCCGAGGTGCTCGTGCCGATCGACCTCCTGGAATTCTAGGATGGGCCACTTGCTGCAAGCCTGCGCCTCTGAGGCCTGGGCGACGTTCTCGCGGGGGGTGTTCAAAAGCAGGTCACCCTTTTTATGTCATCGATTACATTTTATGAGGACAAGTTAGTCAAAGTGGCTGACTTTATGGAACTCTGGCCTGACTGCAGCGTCCCGACCTCGTCCCCACCCGGCCGCATGCTCCCTTCTCCCTCGCCGACAGTGAAACCGACACTTGTGGGCCGGGGTGACTGCGGCTCTTCTCAGCCGCAGGAGAAGGCCGGGGGAGAGACTCTGGGGCTTCTATCACCTCATGAGTGCAGGGGAAGTACAGGTTCAACACCAGGTGGGACCAATCCACCTCCTTCGGTTCCTACACACTGGACTATTTCCCACCCACAACGGCACCTGGGCAAACGATTGCTTACACTCACCGTTCGTCATTTCATGATTGTAAGGTGTAGAGCACATTGAGTGTGACTTTTGCCCATGTTGTACTGTATATGGTGAATGGTAACTGCATGCAGCAATCCACAGGGACAATAATCACTTATGGAATATAGTCCAGACTTCTCGTCTGACTCACATACAGAGATAACCAGATAATTCAAGTTCTTTTCTGCCTCCCAAGTGTTGTTCTCAGGACACCTCCAGACATTACACTAACACAGTCTTTCTCAAAGTGGACGATAACGCCCCCTTGTGGGCGCTGGAGGCCTATAGGGGGCAGTAAAGGGCACAGAGAAGATTGGGGGGGCGTTGAAGCGGTTTAGGGGGGCGATGGCTAATTTAAAGGAGTGGTATCATAACAATGATTCTATCTATACTACTTGTTAATTTGGATTTAAGACTTTTCCTAAATACACTGCTTCAGCAAAACTGCTTTGTTTGTCCACTATCTTACTTTATTCACTTCATTGTGGAAACTAGCACCTGGCCCCCTGCTCATTGCTGAGGGAGCCACATGACGTAGCTCCCTGCTGTGTGGGGGCTGAGTGTACGGAGCCAGCCTGTGTCTGCACCACACATACACATCACATACACATCACCTAGCTCCCTGCTGTGAGATAGAGGGGTGTGTGTGGAATAAGTGCTGCTTTCTTATATAAAGCAGTCTAAATCCTACTGGGCTAAAGGACCTGGTCTCTCTGTTCACTAGGATAAAGCTTTATTATATAGAGCAGGCTGCTAGTGGGCAGAGGAGCCAGGTCCTTTAGGAAACTCCGTACAAGGTAAATCCAAGTCTACAGGACCTTTTGATGACATCACAGGCCCTTCAGTCATCCCATAGGATCACGCTATGTGGTGGGCGGAGCTACACGCTAATTTGGGGGCGGGGCTAATTGACGCGAGCAAACAGGAAGAAAAGATTTTTAGGCAGCTTAGAAGGCAGATCAAGCTTCATGAGGCTACCCCTTTAAATTTTTTTTTTTGCTTTTAACACAAACTTTACCGCTCCTTTACGCTTAACGTGCGTTTCCTTGTGTAACGCCATCTAGGGGACTAGACAGTAACTATTTCCTGTCCAAAAGTTGTCAAACTGTACCATACTGTAGATGCAATGCGAAGCGAGAAGTTTCTAGTCCATTCTTGAAAGTACTAGGCCCGCCCGCTGCCTCATATAAAAGCGCACGTGCCATCATGTCACAGCCAGTCATGTCATTCGACGATAATACGAAAACAAGTGAATTTAGCCGCTAAAAAAATTTGGGGGGGGCGCTACAAAATAATTAATTCTCGAAGTGGGCGGTAGACAAAATAAGTTTGAGAACCTCTGTACTAACATGTCTTACCCTAAGCTCTCGTTCCTCAGATCCTGATCCCTCCATCTAGAAGTATCCTGCACTTAGTATATGTATAGTCACAAATACCGACTGGTGCCGACTCAGACAGCTTCAGTTATATGACCTAATGTATTTATAGATGGCTGGACCATTGTACTAAACAAGACCTCTGACCTCGTGTGTCACCCTCGCAGACTGAAAGCTCTTGTAATCGGGCCCTCACTCCTATTATTTGATAATTTAATTTCTTTGTCACATTGTAATGTCTCATATTGTCCGTTCATGTGTCCTCTGATGTGTAAGTGCTGCGGAATATATCGGCGCTATATAAAATTATTATTATTTTTATAGAATTCTTTCCAATTCAGAAGATATTTTAGCTTTCTCAACTACCAGACCAGCCACATCTCCCTTTATCATCATCTTCCATTTACTGTACTAAAGGGTGGGATAGAAGGATTGCATAGAGGAGGATATGCAAAAAAATCTATTATGTGTACAGTTTTGGAGTGGTAAGATGACTTTGGGTGATTGTGCAAAACATGATCGTCGCATAGGATGGGTGTGGGGCCTGTAATTGTCAGGCATGGGTTTGGGTGAGGAATTGGGGCACCTGTCAATTTACATTAAAATCCCAACGTTGATGAATAATATCTAGGTTTCTCCACATTACACAGCCTGGTATTGGATTATGGCACTGGGTACAAAGGTAATAATTGGGGGATAATCAATGCCTTTTCACCAGCTATCCCTAAACCACGCCTTAGTAATGAACGCTGTTGATCAGGAAAAGGCCATTACTAAGTTAGTAAAAGAGGTATAAAAAACACGCAGACATACAATTTTTAAAATAATAAAAACTCCATTGCACAACAGTTTTTGTCCATTTTATTAAAAAAATGAAAACAAAAACAATGATCATCAACTTCATCCAACTGATGTAGCATAACATGAAAGGCAAGAAGCAAAAACACAAAAAATGCAGTATAAAAAAAAATAAAAAAATTTATACTCACCTACAGTAGTGCAGGGACTCCTAAGGCTACATTAGAGTCTCTGCACTAGTTATGTGGCTTGGCATTCTCCCAATCACATTAAAAGTAAGCCACAGAAGTGATCTACTGGGAAAATATCTTCGTCCTTGTGTGAATCTTTTGATGTTTAACAAGACTTGATTTATCTGTAAAACTTTTCCCACATTCTGAACATGAATATGGCTTTTCCCCTGTGTGAGTTCTCTCATGTCTAATAAGATGTGACTTCCCTTTAAAACATTTCCCACATTTTGGACATGAATATGGCTTCTCCCCTGTGTGAATTCTCAGATGTTTAACAAGACCTGATTTGTAAGTAAAACGTTTTCCACATTCTGGGCATGAATATGGCTTCTCCCCTGTGTGAGTTTTTTGATGATCAACAAGACTGGATTTCCGAGGAAAACATTTCCCACATTCTGAACATGAATATGGCTTCTCTCCTGTGTGAGTTTTTTGATGATCAACAAGGCTTGACTTCTGAGTAAAACAGCTCCCACATTCAGAGCATGTATATGGCTTCTCTCCTGTGTGAGTTCTTTGATGTTTAACAAGATGTGATTTAAATGTACAATATTTCCCACATTCTGAACAGGAAAATGTCTTCTCTCCTGTGTGAGTTTTTGCATGATCAACAAGACTTGATTTCTGAGTAATACATTTGCCACATTCTGAACATGAAAATGTCTTCGTCCATGTGTGAATCCTTTCATATTTAACAAGAATTGATTCATCTGTAAAACTTTTACCACATTCTGGACATGAATATGGTTTCTCCCCTGTGTGAGTTCTCTGATGTTCATCACTCGTTCGGTAACTTGTATTTTGCTTAGCAATTTGTGATGAATCAGAAGACAGGACCTGTCTAATAGGATCAGATAATAGATGAATCGTATGAAGGGCTGAGGGTATATCAGGGGTAATGACATGTTCTTCATATGGATCTTGTGTGATACCATGATCCTCTGCTTTATAATCTGTAGATATCAGATGTCCCTCTGAGCTCCTGGTACAGTCATCTGACAAGAAGAAAATGGATTTTACCATCTTTAGATAATAGAACATTTATATACAGATATACAGTTATATTAATATTTTATAGCATATATATATATATATATATATATATATATATATATATATATATATATATAAATTTCCACTCACGATATTCAATAATCAACCAAGACTGGTGGCAAGACATAAACAATCTAGCAGTAGATCTCAGAGAAACAGACCAGTAGATCATGATGTTCGGCCACCAGGCTGTTCTCCTCCAGTTTCCCACTTGTGTGGTGAGGCCAGCATCTTCATCGGTCCATGTTGCGGTGTGTCGGTCACCACTCTTTTCTAGTGAAATGCTCAGTGTAAGATCATAAAGGAGCCTGTGAGTCAGTGCTATTAGGTGGTGTCCGTCTCACACACTTCCTGACACCTAGATGTACTTTACTACAGGAGGAGGAACAGTATGGTCATGTATGAGGAAGCCATGGCTTTGGGGTAAGTGTAAGATCGGATTCGCAGAAGATTTCTATTTTTAGCTGATTCTAGGAATGTAAACTAAATATATAGGATGACAAGACTTTTACACTTTCTTTTCTTTGTAATGTTCAAAATGCAAAATTAACTGAATTCTGCAGGTCGTAATGATTTGATGTGATGCCAAATTTATGTAGTTTTTCTTATTCTTTAACTTCGTAACAAAAATCAAACATTTCTTGACAGATACAATGAGATGATGCTCATAATATTAACAATACACAAATCATACATATCCCCATTGAGAGGTCCAAAAATGGGACTCCTCCCATCGGACACTTCTTTGTTACATTGTCTATGGGCTTGTGGGGATGGTTCAGTCCATCTGCAGACAGTTAGAATCCTTCACAAAAACACACTTTAATCACATCCCATTTAATGCTTGTTAGGACTTATTTGGCTGGAAAAAAACCCAGAAATGTGATTGGGGGCTCTCATGTAATATCAGAAGCAGCCCACAAAACAATTCCACAAGAATGGATCACCCCAAGTCCGCTCTCGAGATATCTATCGTATATACTCGAGTATAAGTCGACCCGAATATAAGCCAAGGCCCCTAATTTTACCACAAAAAACTGACTCGAGTATAAGCCTGGGGGGGGGGGGATTGCAGCAGCTACTGGAAAATTTCAAAAATTAAAATGGTCTGAGTTTTTGGGTGCAGTAGATGCTGGGGAAGGGGAGGGGGTGTTTTGGTTGTCTGTCTGCTCCTTCCCTGAGCTTGAGGACTGTTTTTTTTCTCTCACTTGTAATTCAGCCTGGCTGAATATAGGGTATCTGCGGTGCTCCTATTAAGCCCTTCCCGACGGAACAGGAGCACTGTAGATACCCTATATTCAGTAGACCGGGCACTTTCAGACACAGGGATACCTAATGTGTATGTGTTTCACAATCTTTTTGTACTTTCATATGTATTCTAGGGAAAGGAGTGATTTAGAACTTTTTTAGGCCATTTTTAAAGCTTCTTTTTTTTCACTATTTTATGGGAGATTCTATACATTACTATTGCAGCTGGCCATAGACCCCCCTCCCCCCAAAAAAAAAAAAATAATAATTTTTTTTTTTTGCTTTACTCGTTTATAAGCCGAGGGGGGCTTTTTCAGCACAAAAACTGCTGAAAAATTCGGCTTATACTCGAATAATCTGGCTTATTTATTTGAAATGGGCGGAGGCAGCTGTAATGAAAGAGGATAGAGTAGCAAAATTTTGAAGGCCTGGGAGTGAATATCCATATTACCCACTAGAATTCAACAGAAAATCTGGGATATATTTGGAAACACTACTTAATATTAACAGGAGTCTCACCAATTCAATCCTAAACAGAGAGGTGTCTTTACGGAGCACCCGGGACACCACATTAAACTTAAACCCCCACTCCGGGCCACTGGCTACCTGGTTTGTTGAAGGCTGACTCCTGCGCAACGAGATTGCAGGAGCCAACCTGTTTCTGTCACAGCCGGGAGTCTTAAAAAGGCTCCCAGGCCTGTCATAGCAATATTACTATTGCGGCTGGTCTATGACCAGCTTCAGTAGTAATCTACAGAATATCCCATAGACTGCAATATAAATCAATATCTCATCTGCCTATAAACAAATCTTTGTAGTCTCTTTATATATATTGTCTGTGATAATAGCATGGTTCCTTATCAATATCTCTATCCGGGAAATAAAAATTGAAGAGCGTAAGGGCAACAATGGAAAACCCTGGCGAGTTCCTCTCTATAGCTCATACGCCACGTTCCAAATTATTATGCAGAACAGATTTAAGTGTTATAAAGATGTAATTTTTTTTGTTTTAAATTAAACTCATGGTTGGTCTTTTGTCTAGGGGCTCTTAGGATAACTGAAATTAAACTCCTGTGACTATTAGTTTGCCAGATGATCCCAATTAAAGGAAACTACTTAAGAAGGATGTTCCACATTATTAAGCAGGCCACGGGTTTCAAGCAATATGGGAAATAATAAGGATCTCTCTGCTGTCATAAAGCTTCAAATAGTGCAATGTCTTGGCCAAGGTGTGAAAGCATTAAGTATTTCACAAAAACTTAAGAGTGATCATCGTACTGTGAAGAGATTTGTAGCTGATTCAGAGCACAGATGGTTTAGTGCAGACAAAAGCAGAATGAGGACTCTTCATGCCAGACAACTCATCGGATTAAGACAACTGGTGCTAAAATACCATTATAATTGAATAGAAAGAATGAACTACGTCGCTGCAAGACATGTTTGTTGCCAGATTTTATCCAGGGAGACAGCCGGTGATGAAGAAATTGTCTTTGTTCACATTGAAATATTTCATTATGGGGTCACATTATTTATCATGTATGACTTGTATATAGCTGAATGGGGGAATATACAGCCAACAAATCTAACAGTACACAGAATAATACACAGCATTGTAGCAGTCAGGAATAAGGAGAATCTGAGACTCTTCTCTGCACTATATAGTGGTGACTCCTCACCTGGGCGGTTCCCTGTAGGAATGTCCTCCTCACACTCCTCATCACCACTCACATAGGGATCTTCCTTTATTGTTCTGGAGATAGCATCAATATCATCAAGGTATTTATCTAGTTTCAAAAGCTGTGAAACAAATATGAAAGGTCAGTAGACGGGTAGAGAAGTTACAGTGGGAATTATCTGAGCTAAAAAGTTGCAGGTCTAGAAGCTGGTCATAGATATTAGATGACACCTCAATAACAACCCCAAGAACCTCATACACATGTATACTCGGTATGGCTAGACCTGCTTCAGGTTGTCAATGGAGGAGATCAGATTCTACCAGATACATCCGGGGTTGTTTGTCTCAGGGGAAATAAAGGACCAGATCGGTAGAAATCCAACCTGATGGTTCCTTATTCCAACCAGAAGTCTCCATAGCCAGAAGATTGTGAGAAGATCCAGACAACATGTAATGTCTATGGTCAGCTTTATCCTCCATCTCCACCTCTCATTACACAAGTATAAACATCTAATACTGCTGGAGAACCCAAGACTGACCACAAGGACTTCACAGCCCGTCTACACATCATAGGGAATATCTCCATCTACCTGATCATCATCCTGTGGAAGAAGAGGACTGGGACATCTCTCCGGTGTTGTCCTCTTACTGGATCTACCTGTAGGAAACACAGACAGGGACTGAATTCATTCTGTACATACAAATAATGGAAGTCCATGTGTATATAGTCATGTCTATTACCTGCTGATGTGAGGGGCTGGTGGTCCTCCATCATCACCTCCTTGTACAGATCCTTGTGTCCTTCTAAATACTCCCACTCCTCCATGGAGAAATAGACAGCGACATCCTGACACCTTATAGGAACCTGACAACACAATGATACAGTCATCACCCCGACCCCTCCAGTTACTGTATAATGTCCCAGCATTCCCAGCAGTGTCACCTCTCCAGTCAGCAGCTCCAGCATCTTGTTGGTGAGTTCTAGGATCTTCTGTCCATTGATCTCCTCCTGTATCACGGGGTGAGGTGGAGGTCCTGGGATTGGGCTCATAGTTCCTCCATATCCATCATATTCATGAGCCTGACAGCGCCCACTAGAGGTCTTCTTTACTACTGTGTAATCCTGGTTATGGGGAGACACATTAATAAATCTCACTACATACATGTCCAGAGTCCATCACCTCTCCAGTCATATCATCTGTTATTACTAGAGATAAGAATGATGTAATGATGACATCATCAGAATCTCTCACCTCTCCAGTAAGCTGGTAGATGATCTCTAGGGTGAGATTTAATAGACTTTCCGCCATCTTGCTCCTGTCTCTTTCCATCCTTGATGGGACAATCAGGAATATTCTCTTATATAGAAGATACTGAGAGGATTCTATATTGTAGGAACCTGAATGGAGAGAAGATGAAACAATGTAATGAATTTACAATATTACATGTAAATAAATACAATTATTGGAGATATTAAGAGGTCGGGTTCGGCAATTCTTCAAAAAATAACAAACTAAACGTCAACCCAGATAACTGATGTGTTCATGTTGTTTTTTGGGGGTCAGTTATTACAATATATACATGAGGTTACACCTGCAGTTTTTCTTCTCTTCATCTCTCGGCATCTGAGGATGCAGATCTGAATTGAACACATACGCGGCTACAGCAAGGAGCTGTCACAGTTTAGCTCCTTGCCTCGCCGCTGCACGCTGTCTACTGGCTGTGTAAACGCGATGTGATGACGTCACATCATGTCTACAACTGTGTGAGAGAGAGAGAGCGGCGGGGGAGCGAGGAGAAGGTAAGTGTAATGTGTACACTGAAGTGGAACGTGAAACTGGGGGCAGATGAATGAGAGGACGGCATGACACTGGGGGCAGAGATGGAGGGGACATGAATCTGGGGGCAGAGATGGAGGGCCCCCAGTTTCATGTCCCCCTTTAACTGAACTTGAATTGTTTTGTAAAGAGGAATGGTCCAAAATCCCTTCATCCAGGATCCAGGAACTGATTAAAAGCTACAGGAAGCAACTAGAGGCAAAAGGAGGATCTACTAAATATTAATGTCACTTTTCTGTTGAGGTGCCCATACTTTTGCACCGGTCAAATTTTGGTTTAATGCATATTGCACATTTTCTGTTAGTACAATAAACCTCATTTCAATCCTGAAATATTACTGTGTCCATCAGTTATTAGATATATCAAACTGAAATGGCTGCTGCAAATACCAAAATATTTAGAACTAAAAATGATTAAGATTAATAGGGGGGCCCAAACTTTTTCATAGGACTGTATATGTGTATGGTATTTACTGTATATACATGAGTAAATATACAGTCCCATGTAAAATACATCAGTCCCCCGATATACAGTCCTATGTAAAATACATCAATCCCCGATATACAGTCCCATGTAATATACATCAGTCCCTCCGATATACAGTCCCATGTAAAATACATCAGCCCCCCGATATACAGTCCCATGTAAAATACATCAGCCCCCCGATATACAGTCCCATGTAAAATACATCAATCCCCGATATACAGTCGCATGTAAAATACATCAGTCCCCCTATATACAGTCCCATGTAAAATACATCAGTCCCTCCGATATACAGTCCCATGTAAAATACATCAGTCCCTCCGATATACAGTCCCATGTAAAATACATCAGTCCCCCTATATACAGTCCCACGTAAAATACATCAGTCCCCCGATATACAGTCCCATGTAAAATACATCAGTCCCCGATATACAGTCCCATGTAAAATACATCAGTCACCGATATACAGTCCCATGTAATATACATCAGTCCCTCCGATATACAGTCCCATGTAAAATACATCAGTCCCCCTATATACAGTCGTACGTAAAATACATCAGCCCCCTATATACAGTCCCATGTAAAATACATCAGTCCCCCCGATATACAGTCCCATGTAAAATACATCAGTCCCTCCGATATACAGTCCCATGTAATATACATCAGTCCCCCTATATACAGTCCCATGTAATATACATCAGTCCCTCCGATATACAGTCCCATGTAAAATACATCAGTCCCCCTATATACAGTCCCATGTAAAATACATCAGTCCCTCCAATATACAGTCCCATGTAAAATACATCAGTCCCCCTATATACAGTCCCATGTAATATACATCAGTCCCTCCGATATACAGTCCCATGTAAAATACATCAGTCCCCCTATATACAGTCCCGTGTAATATACATCAGTCCCCCTATATATAGTCCCATGTAATATACATCAGTCCCTCCGATATACAGTCCCATGTAAAATACATCAGTCCCCCTATATACAGTCCCATGTAAAATACATCAGTCCCCCTATATACAGTCCCATGTAAAATACATCAGCCCCCCGATATACAGTCCCATGTAAAATACATCAGTCACCGATATACAGTCCCATGTAATATACATCAGTCCCTCTGATATACAGTCCCATGTAAAATACATCAGCCCCCCGATATACAGTCCCATGTAAAATACATCAGCCCCCCGATATACAGTCCCATGTAAAATACATCAATCCCCGATATACAGTCCCATGTAAAATACATCAGCCCCCCGATATACAGTCCCATGTAAAATACATCAGTCACCGATATACAGTCCCATGTAATATACATCAGTCCCTCCGATATACAGTCCCATGTAAAATACATCAGTCCCCCTATATACAGTCGTACGTAAAATACATCAGCCCCCTATATACAGTCCCATGTAAAATACATCAGTCCCCCCGATATACAGTCCCATGTAAAATACATCAGTCCCTCCGATATACAGTCCCATGTAATATACATCAGTCCCTCCGATATACAGTCCCATGTAAAATACATCAGTCCCCCTATATACAGTCCCATGTAAAATACATCAGTCCCTCCAATATACAGTCCCATGTAAAATACATCAGTCCCCCTATATACAGTCCCATGTAATATACATCAGTCCCTCCGATATACAGTCCCATGTAAAATACATCAGTCCCCCTATATACAGTCCCATGTAATATACATCAGTCCCCGATATACAGTCCCATGTAATATACATCAGTCCCCCTATATATAGTCCCATGTAATATACATCAGTCCCTCCGATATACAGTCCCATGTAAAATACATCAGTCCCCCTATATACAGTCCCATGTAAAATACATCAGTCCCCCTATATACAGTCCCATGTAATATACATCAGTCCCTCCGATATACAGTCCCATGTAAAATACATCAGTCCCCCTATATACAGTCCCATGTAAAATACATCAGTCCCTCCAATATACAGTCCCATGTAAAATACATCAGTCCCCCTATATACAGTCCCATGTAATATACATCAGTCCCTCCGATATACAGTCCCATGTAAAATACATCAGTCCCCCTATATACAGTCCCATGTAATATACATCAGTCCCCGATATACAGTCCCATGTAATATACATCAGTCCCCCTATATATAGTCCCATGTAATATACATCAGTCCCTCCGATATACAGTCCCATGTAAAATACATCAGTCCCCCTATATACAGTCCCATGTAAAATACATCAGTCCCCCTATATACAGTCCCATGTAAAATACATCAGTCCCCGATATACAGTCCCATGTAATATACATCAGTCCCTCTATATACAGTCCCATGTAATATACATCAGTCCCTCCGATATACAGTCCCATGTAAAATACATCAGTCCCCCTATATACAGTCCCATGTAAAATACATCAGTCCCTCCGATATACAGTCCCATGTAATATACATCAGTCCCCCTATATACAGTCCCATGTAATATACATCAGTCCCCCTATATACAGTCCCATGTAATATATATCAGTCCCCCTATATACAGTCCCATGTGATATACATCAGTCCCCCTATATACAGTCCCATGTAATATACATCAGTCCCTCCGATATACAGTCCCATGTAAAATACATCAGTCCCCCTATATACAGTCCCATGTAAAATACATCAGTCCCTCCGATATACAGTCCCATGTAATATACATCAGTCCCCGATATACAGTCCCATGTAAAATACATCAGTCCCCCTATATACAGTCCCATGTAAAATACATCAGTCCCTCCGATATACAGTCCCATGTAATATACATCAGTCCCCGATATACAGTCCCATGTAAAATACATCAGTCCCCCTATATACAATCCCATGTAATATACATCAGTCCCTCCGATATACAGTCCCATGTAATATACATCAGTCCCCGATATACAGTCCCATGTAAAATACATCAGTCCCCCTATATACAGTCCCATGTAATATACATCAGTCCCTCCGATATACAGTCCCATGTAATATACATCAGTCCCCGATATACAGTCCCATGTAAAATACATCAGTCCCCCTATATACAATCCCATGTAAAATACATCAGTCCCTCCGATATACAGTCCCATGTAATATACATCAGTCCCCCCATATACAGTCCCATGTAAAATACATCAGTCCCCGATATACAGTCCCATGTAAAATACATCAGCCCCCCATATACAGTCCCATGTAATATACATCAGTCCCCCTATATACAGTCCCATGTAATATACATCAGTCCCCCTATATACAGTCCCATGTAATATACATCAGTCCCCCTATATACAGTCCCATGTAAAATACATCAGTCCCCCTATATACAGTCCCATGTAAAATACATCAGTCCCCGATATACAGTCCCATGTAATATACATCAGTCCCCCTATATACAGTCCCATGTAATATACATCAGTCCCTCCGATATACAGTCCCATGTAAAATACATCAGTCCCCCTATATACAGTCCCATGTAAAATACATCAGTCCCTCCGATATACAGTCCCATGTAATATACATCAGTCCCCCTATATACAGTCCCATGTAATATACATCAGTCCCCCTATATACAGTCCCATGTAATATATATCAGTCCCCCTATATACAGTCCCATGTAATATACATCAGTCCCCCTATATACAGTCCCATGTAATATACATCAGTCCCTCCGATATACAGTCCCATGTAATATACATCAGTCCCCCTATATACAGTCCCATGTAATATACATCAGTCCCCCTATATACAGTCCCATGTAATATACATCAGTCCCCCATATACAGTCCCATGTAATATACATCAGCCCCCCTATATACAGTCCCATGTAATATACATCAGCCCCCCTATATACAGTCCCATGTAAAATACATCAGTCCCCCGATATACAGTCCCATGTAAAATACATCAGTCCCCCGATATACAGTCCCATGTAATATACATCAGTCCCCCTATATACAGTCCCATGTAAAATACATCAGTCCCCCTATATACAGTCCCATGTAATATACATCAGTCCCCCTATATACAGTCCCATGTAAAATACATCAGTCCCCCTATATACAGTCCCATGTAATATACATCAGTCCCCCTATATACAGTCCCATGTAATATACATCAGTCCCCCATATACAGTCCCATGTAATATACATCAGCCCCCCTATATACAGTCCCATGTAATATACATCAGCCCCCCTATATACAGTCCCATGTAATATACATCAGCCCCCCTATATACAGTCCCATGTAATATACATCAGCCCCCCTATATACAGTCCCATGTAATATACATCAGCCCCCCTATATACAGTCCCATGTAATATACATCAGCCCCCCTATATACAGTCCCATGTAATATACATCAGCCCCCCTATATACAGTCCCATGTAATATACATCAGTCCCCCATATACAGTCCCATGTAATATACATCAGCCCCCCTATATACAGTCCCATGTACACCCCTCCCCCACCCCTCTCTCTTCCGCTCACTACTCACATAGACTATTATACGGCTGCTGCAGCTTCTTGTACAGAAACCATGGTTACAGGACCTGTGATGATGTCATAGTCATGTGATCAACCACACGTGTGGGTGGAGTTGAGGAGTCACATGACCAGATGTTACGACTCTCTACTAAGGCAGATTTGCATATTCTTCCCATAGTTCCTTGCAAAGTGGAGTGTTAAAGGCTTAACAAGTCTCCACACACCTATATGGTGGTCTCTCCCTAAGGAGTGACAATATCCCCTTAACCCTTACTAGATGTAGAGTGAAGGAATCAATTATTTCCTCTCCTCCTTTATGGCCATTTGGGCCTCTACTTGTAAATGTCCATGTAGGGAAAGGTGCAAACACCCCCAGTATATGGAGCATCAATTATGGGCAGAAACAATACATTAGCCGTCATGGCCACTGGGTCAGTTATCAGCATCAGAGGCTACAACATAGAAATGCAGCAAGGCCCGCTGCTTTCTAGTACTGACATCACCTCATGGGTGCAGGTACAGGTTCACACCAGGCCGGACCCAGCCACCTCCTTCGGTTCCTACACACTGGACCATTTCCCACCCCCAACTTCACCTGGACAAGCCATTGCTTACACTCACCGTCCGTCGTTCCATGTTTGTAAGGTGTAGAGCACATTGAGTGTGACTATTGCCCATGTTGTATATGGTGAATGGTAACTGCATGCAGCAATCCACAGGGACAATAATCACTTATGGAAGATAGTCCAGACTCTTCATCTGGCAGCCAGGTCAGGCCCCAAATTATTCGGGAAATTTTGGCAAATGTTGATCTGGCATTTTCTCGCATACAGAGGTAATCGGCTCATCCAAGTTCCTTTCTGCCTCCCAAGTGTTGTCCTCAGGACACCCCCAGACATTACACTAACATGTCTTATCCTTGAGCATTGAGATAGTCAGGACCTATAAGTATCTGGGTGTGCTCCTCAATAATAAGCTGGACTAGGCCGATCACCTGGAGGCGCTGCACAGAAAGGGCCACAGCAGACTCTACCTGCTCAGGAGGCTGAGGGCCTTCGGAGTCCAGGGGACACTTCTTAGGGCCTTTTTAAACTCTGTGGTGGCTTCAGCCATCTTTTTCGGTGTAGCCTGCTGGGGGAGCAGTATATCAACCAGGGACAGAAATAGACTTGACAGGCTGATCAGAAGGGCCAGCTCTGTCCTGGGGAGCCCCCTAGACCCAGTACAGGTGGTGGGTGACAGAAGGATACTGTTCATGGTGACCTCCATGCGGGAGAACAAATCCCACCCCATGTATGAGACCTTGGCAGCATTGTCAGTGACCGACTGCTTCACCCCAAGTGTGAGAAAGAGCGCTATTGCAGGTCCTTCCTCCCACCCGCGATCAGACTACATAATGTACATCAGGCCAAGCGAAGATCACTCTGTACAGAAAACAAAATGATCCTGAAGTCTTCCTTCTTTCTTTTCTTCCTAGCTGCTATGGATTCCTAGTATTTTTTCTCAGCTTATGTGTTTCTCCTTTTGTAATACATTACTGTGTATTATCCTGTATCTGTATTACTATGCTGCTGTAACACACTGAAATTTCCCCACGGTGGGACTATTAAAGTATTATCTTATCTTATATAGTCACTAGAGATGAGCGAACACTAAAATGTTCGAGGTTCGAAATTCGATTCGAACAGCCGCTCAATGTTCGTGTGTTCGAACGGGTTTCGAACCCCATTATAGTCTATGGGGAACAGATACTCGTTAAGGGGGAAACCCAAATCCATGTCTGGAGGGTCACCAAGTCCACTATGACACCCCAGGAAATGATGCCAACACCTCTGGAATGACACTGGGACAGCAGGGGAAGCATGTCTGGGGGCATCTAACACACCAAAGACCCTCTATTACCCCAACATCACAACCTAACAACTACACACTTTCTACATTCAAAAAAACCTCTATCAAAGTGGGAAAATACCTGGAAACCTTCTTTACTCCCCAAATGGATGGACACAAACCCCAATTTAAGCTCAACAAACAGTAACAACCACCCCTTTAAATCACGTTCCCCATGACAACCACAAATGGAATAGGCAATGGGAATTCCAAAAGCCCTCACCCTTAACTGTCATTTTGAGTGTGTGTGTGTGTGTGTGTGTGTGTGTGTGATGTGGTAAGACCTTCCAAAATTCACTTTTCTAGCCCTTAACATGAGCCCTTCCAAACAAAGTTACAGGACCTTAAGCTGAGCTACCAGCAGAGATTGAGGCCCTTGGCATGAGTAGAGCCTTGCACCAGCAGTGTTTTTGGCACTTAGGGTGAGTTGAGCCTTGTACCAGCGTGTGTCCCTTAACATCAGGCGGGCCCTAAGTTCTGCGCTTTGCACAAAAGTTCCACATTAACTAGGCTGAATGGTACAAAGATTAGTAGGCCCGAGAACCAGGAACAGGTCTTGCAATGGCTGTCGGATAACGCTTAAAGCACATTGTCCACCAGCCAGTCAGCCTCTACCTCCTCTTACCCAACAGTCTTGTCCTCCTTCCACCCAAAATTCCCAATCTTCCCAGAACAATAACCCCAACTGTCCCTGCTCCCCAGAGCTGTTCTCCCTTCCTTTGACTGTACCGCAACCTGCCCCTCCATTTCGCGATTCCACGGACCTAACAGACGAGTATCTGTGTCCAGATGCTCAAACACTAGAGTCTCCTCCATCTCCGGTCGATTTGGTGGCGGATGACCAGCAACCCACCCTCATCGACGACGATGAGACGCAGTTGCTGTCAGGGCAGCCAGTTGACATGCGCATTGTGCAGGAGGAGGAGGCGAGACAGGAGTTGGAAGAGGAGGTGGTGGACGACGAGGACACCGACCCCACCTGGACAAGGCGGATGTCAAGCTGGGAAAGTAGTGTGGATGTTGAGGCAAGTGCAGCACCAAAAAGGGTAGCTAGAGGCAGAGACATGTCCAGAGGCAGAGGTCAGCTGCTTTGCCGAAGCCAGGCCAGACCCGGAATGTCCCAAGATGTTCCCTTTTGTACCCAGCCCAGAAAAACTCCCCCATAGAGGGCACCTTTCTTGAAGGTGTAGAGTTTTTTCAAGGAATGCGCCGAGGACAGATATAGTGTCGTCTACACAATTTGCCTCTCGAAATCGAGTAGGGGCCCTGAGAAGAGCAACCTGTCCACCACTTCAATGCACCGTCATTTGGAATCCAAGCAATGGAATCAGTGGCAGGCAGCAACGGCAGGACAAACGTCGCCCGCCGTTCATGCCACTGCCTCTGCTCACAGTGCTGGCGATGCACTCCAGAGGACGAGCCAGGACATCACTTCATCTGCCTCCGCCACTTTGTTGACTTCTCCCTCATCCTCCCCTGTTTCTGTCTTATCTCCTTCTCCTGCACCATCAAAGGCACCATCAGGCGCTTCTTTACAACAACCCACCATCTCTCAGACATTGGAGCGCCGGCAGAAATACACCGCTAACCACCCACCCACGCAAGCCTAGAACGCCAACATCGCTAAACTGCTGGCCCAGGAGAGGTTGGCGTTCCGGCTTGTTGAAACTCCCGCCTTCCCGGACCTGATGGCAACTGTGGCACCTCACTATGCCGTCCCTAGCCGTCACAACTTCTCCCGGTGTGGCGTCCCTGCCTTGCACCAGCACGTGTCACTCAACATCAGGTGGGCCCTTAGTTCCGCGCTTTGCTGCAAGGTCCACTTGACCATCGACACTTGGACAAGCGCCTGTGGTCAGGGATGCTGCTTATCTTTAAGGACAGGCAGGGTGAATGTGGTGGAGTCTGGTCCCGGGGTGCAAACTGAGGTACCCTATCTCCTCTCCCAGGCCAAAATTCATGGCAGGAGTAGACTGAAACCCTACGACGCTGCAACCTCCACCCCAGCTACTAGCGGCAAACGCTAAAACACTGGTGTGGGGAGACGTCAGCAGGCGGTGCTGAAGCTCATCAGCTTGGGGGACAGACAGCACAGTGCCTCCGAGGTCAGGGATGCCATCCTGGCTGAGATGGCATTTTTTTTTCCCTGCTACACCTGGGGCCTGGCATTTTTACGCCTGTGATAATGGCTGGAACCTGGTAGCGGCTCTGGAGCTTGCCAGCCTCCAACACGTTCCATGTTTGGCCCACGTCTAACCTAGTGGTGCAAAGTTTTTTGAAAACATACTCAAATGTACCGAAGCTACTGTTGAAAATGCGGCGCTTGTGCGCCCACTTTTGCAAGTGCACAGGAGTCGCTGCTAGCCTAAAAACACTCTAGCAAGGCCTACATCTGTCCAAACACAGGCTGTTGTCCGTCATTCACACACGCTGAAACCCTACAATACCATATCTTGAGCAGGGTGTGTGAGCTGCACAGACCTTTGATGGAGTTCCATCTACAAAACCCAAGGGTTCCTCAAAGTCAGCTCCCAAAGTTTCTGCACCATGAGTTTCCAGGGGTGGCAGAGTTATGGCTAGGGGCAGAGGCATGGATAGGGATGATGTCTAGGGGCAAAAGCAGTGTGGATGTGGAGGCAAGCTAAGCAGGAAAAACTGGGGGTACAAGCTAAGGCATGGACTGGGGTGATGTCTAGGGGCAAAAGCAGTGTGGATGTGGAGGCAAGCTAAGCAGGAAAAACTGGGGGTACAAGCTAAGGCATGGACTGGGGTGATGTCTAGAGGCAAAAGCAGTGTGGATGTGGAGGCAAGCTAAGCAGGAAAAACTGGGGGTACAAGCTAAGGCATGGACTGGGGTGATGTCTAGGGGCAAAAGCAGTGTGGATGTGGAGGCAAGCTAAGCAGGAAAAACTGGGGGTACAAGCTAAGGCATGGACTGGGGTGATGTCTAGGGGCAAAAGCAGTGTGGATGTGGAGGCAAGCAAAGCAGGGAAAATGGTGGCTAGAGGCAAAGGGATGTCCATAGGCAGCAAGGGCAAAGATGCAAAACTCTCCCCTGTTTCAAGAATTTTCCTGACTTGTCTCCCCACAAAACATTCCTGGGAGGAGGGCTGAAACACCACCCTCCTCCTCCTCCGCTGTTAGATTGACCCCAGCTACGAGATGAAAACACTGCAACACTGGTGTGGGGAGACGTCAGCAGGCTGGGCTGAAGCTCATCAGCTTGGGAGACGGACAGCACACTGCCTCTGAGGTCAGGGATGCCATCCTGGATGAGATGGCAATTTGTTTATCGCCGCTGCCCCTGGGGCCAGTCTTTTTTGTCTTGTTGGAGGGCTCTGGAGCTTGCCAGCCTCCAACACGTTCCATGCCTGGCCCACGTGTTCAATGTAGTGGTGCAATGATTTTTAAAAACATACCCCAAATTAGCTGAGCTAAGGGTGAAAGTGCGGCACTTGGACACCCACTTTCCCAAGTCTACAGTACCTGGAGCTAGCCGCAATACACTCCAGCAAGGCCTACATCTGCCTGAAGCACCTACTGTTGTGCGAGGTCACCACACGCTCTAACCCTAGATACCGTATGTTCAGCAGGGTGTGTGAGCAGCAGAGACCTTTGATGGAGTACCAGCTACAAAACCCAAGGGTTCCTCAGAGTCAGCTCCCTCACTTTCTGCACCATGAGTTTCCATGGGTGGCAGACTTATGGCTAGAGGCACAGACATGGATAGGGGTGATGTGTAGGGGCAAAAGCAGTGTGGATGTGGAGGCAAGTTAAGCAGCAAAAACTGGGGGTACAAGCAGCCGGTGGCATCATCACTGACAAGCACAGCTGTCTGTCAGCTGACAGGCTGACTTTCACCAAAATGAACAGACAATGGATAGACTCATCATATACATGTCAGTTACATGACAAATTTAGTGCAATTTGCAAGTCCAAGATGGGTTGGAGATCTGCAGAGAGGAATCTCACCACCTCTTGCGGGTGCCATCATTTGGAAGGCAAGCCCTGGGCTCAGTGGGTGAGAGCAAGCGCAGGATAATCGTCGTTTGGCCTGGCGGCCACTGCCTCTCCCACTGTTGACAGGGCTGGTGCTGCAGTCCAGACCAGCAGCCAGGACACCTCCACATCTGCCTCTGACACTTTGGGGAGTTCACCCTCATCCTCACCTTTTCCTGCCATTTCTCCTTTTGCCCGCGCCATCATGCGCCTCTTCCCAGCAACTCCCCATCTCCCAAGCCTTTCATTTCATGCTAAAGTACAGCGCAACCCACCCGCATGCCCAAGGCTTCAACAGCCTCATCTCAAGAAATCTGGCCCAGGAGATGTTGGAATCCCGGCTGGGGGACACTCTGCCCTTTTTGGGCAGAGTGTATACTGCGCCACCGCACTGTGCCGTCCACACCAGCACTTTCCCCCAAACATGAGGCGGTCCCTAAATTCAGCGCTTAGCCCTAAAGTTCCACGTGACCAGTTACGAATGGACAAGGGCATGCGGACAGGGACGCTACCTTTCAATTTGGGCACAGTGGTTGAATGTAGTTGAGGCGTGGACCGGGTCGCAAAATGTGGTGGCCTGACTTGTCTCCCCACACAACATTCCTGGGAGGAGGGCTGAAACACCACCCTCCTCCGCTGTTAAATTGACCCCAGCTACGAGCTGGAAACGCTGCAACACTGGTGTGGGGAGACGTCAGCGGGCCGTGCTGAAGCTCATCAGCTTGGGGGCCAGACAGCACACTGCCTACAAAGTGAGTCATGCCATCCTCGATGAGACGGCAATGTGGTTTTTGCCACTGCACCTGGGCCCAGGCATGTTGTCATGTGTGATAATGGCCGTAACCTGGGATCGGCTCTGTAGCTTGGCAGCCTGCAACATATTCCATGCCTGGGCCACGTTTTTAACTCATTGCTGCTAATCTTTTGAAAAAGGTACCCCAATGTTCCTGAGCTACTGGTGAAAGTGTGGCGCTTGTGCGGATAGTTTTTAAAGTCTATAGTTGCCGCTGCTAGCCTCTATGCACTCCTACAACGCCTGTACCTGCTGGAACAATGGCTGTTGTGCGACGTCTCCACACTGCTGGCACTAAACATATCATGTGTTGAGCAGAGTGTGTGAGCAGCACAGACCTTTGATGTAGTTCCAACTCCAAAACCCTCGGGTTCGTCTAAGTCAACTCCCTCAGTTGCTCAACCATGAGTGGCCATGGGTGGCAGACTTATGTGAAATCCCATCCCATCCATTGCACTGGACACGAAACATTAGCATGCGCTCAGCACAACTTCGGATATGGCAGCTGCGTTAAGCAGGGTGCAGGGTACAACACAGATCAGGCCCGAGCACCAGGAACAGGTGTTAGAAATACTGCAGCATCCGCCATTTCCTTCCAATTTTGGGGTTTTGGACCCGCCACCGACTTGTCTGGACCTAAGTGGGGATCATGAGACACAGTTGCCATCAGGGCAAGCTGTGGTCATGTGCGGTTTGCAGTAAGGGGCCAGTGCGCAATTGGAAGAGGAGTTGGTGGATGACGAGGCCACCGACCCCACATGGACAGGGGTGATGTCTAGGGGCTAAAGCAGTGTAGATGTAGAGGGAAGCTAAATCAACAAAAAACCTGGGTAGAAGCAAAGGCATAAACTGGGGTGATGTTTAGGGGCTAAAGCAGTGTAGATGTGGAGGGAAGCTAATTCAACAAATAAAAAACAGGGTAGAAACAAAGGCATAAACTGGGGTGATGTTTAGGGGCTAAAGCAGTGTAGATGTGGAGGGAAGCTAATTCAACAAAAAAAACAGGGTAGAAGCAAAGGCATAAACTGGGGTGATGTTTAGGGGTGAAAGCAGTGTAGATGTGGAGGGAAGCTAAGCAGCAAAAACAGTGGGTAGAAGCAAAGGCATGCAAAACTCTACCCTGTTGGAAGACTTATTCCTAGGTCTGGAACACATTAATGGCCCCCCTGGACAAATTACTGCCACTCAGGGGCCTAGTGTCACCAGGAGGGACAAGTATAGGCGCATGTTGTGGGAATACCTGGCCGACACCAGCTCTGTCCTCTCCGATCCCTCTGTGCTCTACAGCCTACACTTATTTTCTCATCTTTTTTTCTGCACTGCACATCTCTTTCCTACTTCCTTTGGGATCTTAGAAGTGGTGGTCCACTTCCAAAGATGGTAATTTCACTAGACAGTGTAACGGGAGTAGCTGAGGGATCGCTGTCTTAACCACTTTTTGGCACAAAATTAACTTCCAAAGCCAAATATGGTGCAAGTATATGATGCAAGGACACCTACACACCTATCTCTGACACATTGGGGAGTTTACCCTCATGCGCCCTTTTGGCCTGCACCATCATGCGCCTCTTCCCAGCCACTCCACATTTCCCAAGCTTTTCATTGCAGGCAGAAGTACAACACAACCCACCCCCATGCCCAAGCCTTTAACAGCCTCATCGATAAACTGCTGGCCCTGGAGATGTTGGTGTTTGTTTATGCTTCTGGAGACCCAGGCCTTCCGTCAGCAGATGGCAGGTGGGGCATCTCCCTATGCTGGGCCTAGCCGTTACTACTTCTCTTGGTGTGCTGTCCCTGCCTTGCGCCTGCATGTGTCCCATAACATCAGTCGGGCCCAGAGCTCTGCGCTTTGCTGCAAGGTCCACTTGACCACCGACACATGGACAAGCGCCTGTGGTCAGGGATGCTGCAGTGCTTATCTTTAATGACAGGCAGGGTGAATGTGGTGGAGTCTGGTCCCCGGGTGCAAACTGGGGTGGCCTATCTCCTCTCCCAGGCCAAAATTCATGGCAGGAGTAGACTGAAACCCTACGACGCTGCAACCTCCACCCCAGCTACTAGCGGAAAACGCTAAAACACTGGTGTGGGGAGACGTCAGCAGGTGGTGCTGAAGCTCATCAGCTTGGGGGACAGACAGCACAGTGCCTCCGAGGTCAGGGATGCCATCCTGGCTGAGATGGCATTTTTTTTTCCCTGCTACACCTGGGGCCTGGCATTTTTGCGCCTGTGATAATGGTTGGAACCTGGTAGCAGATCTGGAGCTTGCCAGACTCAAACACGGTCCACGCATGGCCCACGTTTTCCAACTTGTTGGTGCCATGTTTCTTTGAAACCTACACCATTGTGCCTGATATACAGGTCAAAGTGGGGCCATTTTCGTAAGTGAGAACTAGCCTCTGCTAGGCAGAAAACATTCAGAGCACACTCCTCTCATCTTCGCACCGTTGGCTGGCGGAGGAAGACGAGGGGGTTGGAGTGGCATCTGATGTCCCTGTCCCACACGAGGCTAGAGGGTGCACTTCAGTGCATCCCATTGCTTCACCACAAATGGTGTGAAGGGGAGTGGAAAATGGAGGAAATGGAGAGTGACCCTTACAGTTGGGACCAGCAAAGGCATGCCAAGTAACACACTGGCACACATGGCTGACTTCATCTTGGGTTGCTTTTCAACACATATTTCACATCATGAAGAACAAATAATACTGGATTTTTACAAGCCTCGAACCCCGGTCTAGGTCTAATGTCTGTTCCTTTCTTATATTAGGGGAGAGGGAAAAAAAATTACTTCAGTGATACGTTTAGCGTACATAGACTGACTATTAATGTGTATCCCACTTAGTGTTGTTAGGGTTACACACCGTCACAACCTGGCTAAAGCTTCTATAGCTGTTAATAAAGTCAACATAACTTTACGGTATCCAAAAAGACAGCTGGTACCGACAGAGAGCAAGACAAATGTCAACCAAAGCTGTGAGCTCTGAACACCCACAGTGACTTTGGCGTCATCATCATTATAAGGGAGCGGGTGGTAATAAATAACTTGGCAGTGCCTAAAACCCAAAAAGCTTATACAACTATATTTACATTAAGATACACAAATGACACTTTTCAGTAGCATGTCATGAGACAAGCTGATAAGATCTTCCTTTGTGCAGTGCTATTTGAAAGTTAAACGCTGCCTTTATTTTAATTCTGGAGAAGGTGCAGACATTTGATTTAGAACATGTTGTCTTCATTGTCCAAATCCTCTATATAGGTAACGTGTTTTTCGGGCCGAGCTGTCTGGGAACGAGCTGGTGCAGCACTGACAACCTGGGTGAATATGGCAAGAGCCTGAGATGTAGGGTGAATGAATCCCAAATTATTTATGGAATTCCCAGTGAGACAATGGCACTATATACCAGTAGCAGCAAAAATTGTGGGTGCACGTAACCCCCATATATTCTTTGAATTCCCAGTCAGAAACTGGCACTATATACCAGTAGCAAAAATTGTGGGTGCACATAACCCCAATATATTCTTTGAATTCCCAGTGAGACAATGGCACTATATACCAGTAGCAAAAATTGTGGGTGCACGTAACCCCAATATATTCTTTGAATTCCCAGTCAGAAACTGGCACTATATACCAGTAGCAAAAATTGTGGGTGCACATAACCCCCATATATTCTTTAAATTCCCAGTGAGACAATGGCACTGTATAGCAGTAGCAAAAATTGTGGGTGCACGTAACCCCCATATATTCTTTGAATTTCCAGTCAGAAACTGGCACTATATACCAGTAGCAAAAATTGTGGGTGCACATAACCCCAATATATTCTTTGAATTCCCAGTGAGACAATGGCACTATATACCAGTAGCAAAAATTGTGGGTGCACGTAACCCCAATATATTCTTTGAATTCCCAGTGAGACAATGGCACTATATACCAGTAGCAAAAATTGTGGGTGCACGTAACCCCCATATATTCTTTGAATTCCCAGTGAGACAATGGCACTATATAGCAGTAGCAAAAATTGTGGGTGCACGTAACCCCAATATATTCTTTGAATTCCCAGTGAGACAATGGCACTATATACCAGTAGCAAAAATTGTGGGTGCACGTAACCCCAATATATTCTTTGAATTCCCAGTGAGACAATGGCACTATATACCAGTAGCAAAAATTGTGGGTGAACATAACCCCCATATATTCTTTGAATTCCCAGTGAGACAATGGCACTGTATAGCAGTAGCAAAAATTGTGGGTGCACGTAACCCCCATATATTCTTTGAATTCCCAGTCAGAAACTGGCACTATATACCAGTAGCAAAAATTGTGGGTGCACATAACCCCAATATATTCTTTGAATTCCCAGTCAGACAATGGCACAATATAGCAGTAGCAAAAATTGTGGGTGCACTTAACCCCAATATATTCTTTGAATTCCCAGTGAGACAATGGCACTATATACCAGTAGCAAAAATTGTGGGTGCACGTAACCCCCATATATTCTTTGAATTCCCAGTCAGAAACTGGCACTATATACCAGTAGCAAAAATTGTGGGTGCACATAACCCCAATATATTCTTTGAATTCCCAGTGAGACAATGGCACTATATACCAGTAGCAAAAATTGTGGGTGCACGTAACCCCAATATATTCTTTGAATTCCCAGTCAGAAACTGGCACTATATACCAGTAGCAAAAATTGTGGGTGCACATAACCCCCATATATTCTTTAAATTCCCAGTGAGACAATGGCACTGTATAGCAGTAGCAAAAATTGTGGGTGCACGTAACCCCAATATATTCTTTGAATTCCCAGTGAGACAATGGCACTATATACCAGTAGCAAAAATTGTGGGTGCACGTAACCCCAATATATTCTTTGAATTCCCAGTGAGACAATGGCACTATATACCAGTAGCAAAAATTGTGGGTGCACGTAACCCCAATATATTCTTTGAATTCCCAATGAGACAATGGCACTATATACCAGTAGCAAAAATTGTGGGTGCACGTAACCCCCATATATTCTTTGAATTCCCAGTGAGACAATGGCACTGTATAGCAGTAGCAAAAATTGTGGGTGCACGTAACCCCCATATATTCTTTGAATTTCCAGTCAGAAACTGGCACTATATACCAGTAGCAAAAATTGTGGGTGCACATAACCCCAATATATTCTTTGAATTCCCAGTGAGACAATGGCACTATATACCAGTAGCAAAAATTGTGGGTGCACGTAACCCCAATATATTCTTTGAATTCCCAGTGAGACAATGGTACTATATACCAGTAGCAAAAATTGTGGGTGCACATAACCCCCATATATTCTTTGAATTCCCAGTGAGACAATGGCACTATATAGCAGTAGCAAAAATTGTGGGTGCACGTAACCCCAATATATTCTTTGAATTCCCAGTGAGACAATGGCACTATATACCAGTAGCAAAAATTGTGGGTGCATGTAACCCCAATATATTCTTTGAATTCCCAGTGAGACAATGGCACTATATACCAGTAGCAAAAATTGTGGGTGCACATAACCCCCATATATTCTTTGAATTCCCAGTGAGACAATGGCACTATATAGCAGTAGCAAAAATTGTGGGTGCACGTAACCCCAATATATTCTTTGAATTCCCAGTGAGACAATGGCACTATATACCAGTAGCAAAAATTGTGGGTGCACGTAACCCCAATATATTCTTTGAATTCCCAGTGAGACAATGGCACTATATACCAGTAGCAAAAATTGTGGGTGAACATAACCCCCATATATTCTTTGAATTCCCAGTGAGACAATGGCACTGTATAGCAGTAGCAAAAATTGTGGGTGCACGTAACCCCCATATATTCTTTGAATTCCCAGTCAGAAACTGGCACTATATACCAGTAGCAAAAATTGTGGGTGCACATAACCCCCATATATTCTTTGAACTCCCAGTGAGACAATGGCACTATATACCAGTAGCAAAAATTGTGGGTGCACGTAACCCCAATATATTCTTTGAATTCCCAGTCAGACAATGGCACTATATACCAGTGGCAAAAATTGTGGGTGCACGTAACCCCAATATATTCTTTGAATTCCCAGTGAGACAATGGCACTATATACCAGTAGCAAAAATTGTGGGTGCACGTAACCCCAATATATTCTTTGAATTCCCAGTGAGACAATGGCACTATATACCAGTAGCAAAAATTGTGGGTGCACGTAACCCCAATATATTCTTTGAATTCCCAGTCAGAAACTGGCACTATATACCAGTAGCAAAAATTGTGGGTGCACATAACCCCCATATATTCTTTGAATTCCCAGTGAGACAATGGCACTATATAGCAGTAGCAAAAATTGTGGGTGCACGTAACCCCCATATATTCTTTGAATTCCCAGTGAGACAATGGCACTATATACCAGTAGCAAAAATTGTGGGTGCACATAACCCCCATATATTCTTTTAATTCCCAGTGAGACAATGGCACTGTATAGCAGTAGCAAAAATTGTGGGTGCACATAACCCCAATATATTCTTTGAATTCCCAGTGAGACAATGGCACTATATACCAGTAGCAAAAATTGTGGGTGCACGTAACCCCAATATATTCTTTGAATTCCCAGTGAGACAATGGCACTATATAGCAGTAGCAAAAATTGTGGGTGCACGTAACCCCAATATATTCTTTGAATTCCCAGTGAGACAATGGCACTATATACCAGTAGCAAAAATTGTGGGTGCACGTAACCCCCATATATTCTTTGAATTCCCAGTGAGACAATGGCACTGTATACCAGTAGCAAAAATTGTGGGTGCACATAACCCCAATATATTCTTTGAATTCCCAGTGAGACAATGGCACTATATACCAGTAGCAAAAATTGTGGGTGCACGTAACCCCAATATATTCTTTGAATTCCCAGTCAGACAATGGCACTATATACCAGTAGCAAAAATTGTGGGTGCACATAACCCCCATATATTCTTTGAATTCCCAGTGAGACAATGGCACTATATACCAGTAGCAAAAATTGTGGGTGCACATAACCCCCATATATTCTTTGAATTCCCAGTGAGACAATGGCACTATATACCAGTAGCAAAAATTGTGGGTGCACGTAACCCCCATATATTCTTTGAATTCCCAGTGAGACAATGGCACTATATAGCAGTAGCAAAAATTGTGGGTGCACGTAACCCCAATATATTCTTTGAATTCCCAGTGAGACAATGGCACTATATACCAGTAGCAAAAATTGTGGGTGCACGTAACCCCAATATATTCTTTTAATTCCTAGTCAGTCAATGGCACTATATACCAGTAGCAAAAATTGTGGGTGCACGTAACCCCAATATATTCTTTGAATTCCCAGTGAGACAATGGCACTATATACCAGTAGCAAAAATTGTGGGTGCACGTAACCCCAATATATTCTTTGAATTCCCAGTCAGACAATGGCACTATATACCAGTAGCAAAAATTGTGGGTGCACGTAACCCCAATATATTCTTTGAATTCCCAGTCAGACAATGGCACTATATACCAGTAGCAAAAATTGTGGGTGCACGTAACCCCAATATATTCTTTGAATTACCAGTCAGACAATGGCACTATATACCAGTAGCAAAAATTGTGGGTGCACGTAACCCCCATATATTCTTTGAATTCCCAGTGAGACAATGGCACTATATACCAGTAGCAAAAATTGTGGGTGCACGTAACCCCCATATATTCTTTGAATTCCCAGTGAGACAATGGCACTGTATAGCAGTAGCAAAAATTGTGGGTGCACGTAACCCCCATATATTCTTTGAATTCCCAGTCAGAAACTGGCACTATATACCAGTAGCAAAAATTGTGGGTGCACGTAACCCCAATATATTCTTTGAATTCCCAGTCAGACAATGGCACTATATACCAGTAGCAAAAATTGTGGGTGCACGTAACCCCAATATATTCTTTGAATTCCCAGTGAGACAATGGCACTATATACCAGTAGCAAAAGTTGTGGGTGCACGTAACCCCAATATATTCTTTGAATTCCCAGTGAGACAATGGCACTATATACCAGTAGCAAAAATTGTGGGTGCACATAACCCCCATATATTCTTTTAATTCCCAGTGAGACAATGGCACTGTATAGCAGTAGCAAAAATTGTGGGTGCACATAACCCCAATATATTCTTTGAATTCCCAGTGAGACAATGGCACTATATACCAGTAGCAAAAATTGTGGGTGCACGTAACCCCAATATATTCTTTGAATTCCCAGTGAGACAATGGCACTATATAGCAGTAGCAAAAATTGTGGGTGCACGTAACCCCAATATATTCTTTGAATTCCCAGTGAGACAATGGCACTATATACCAGTAGCAAAAATTGTGGGTGCATGTAACCCCCATATATTCTTTGAATTCCCAGTGAGACAATGGCACTGTATACCAGTAGCAAAAATTGTGGGTGCACATAACCCCAGTATATTCTTTGAATTCCCAGTGAGACAATGGCACTATATACCAGTAGCAAAAATTGTGGGTGCACGTAACCCCAATATATTCTTTGAATTCCCAGTCAGACAATGGCACTATATACCAGTAGCAAAAATTGTGGGTGCACATAACCCCCATATATTCTTTGAATTCCCAGTGAGACAATGGCACTATATACCAGTAGCAAAAATTGTGGGTGCACATAACCCCCATATATTCTTTGAATTCCCAGTGAGACAATGGCACTATATACCAGTAGCAAAAATTGTGGGTGCACGTAACCCCCATATATTCTTTGAATTCCCAGTCAGACAATGGCACTATATACCAGTAGCAAAAATTGTGGGTGCACGTAACCCCAATATATTCTTTGAATTCCCAGTCAGACAATGGCACTGTATACCAGTAGCAAAAATTGTGGGTGCACGTAACCCCAATATATTCTTTGAATTCCCAGTGAGACAATGGCACTATATACCAGTAGCAAAAATTGTGGGTGCACGTAACCCCAATATATTCTTTGAATTCCCAGTCAGAAACTGGCACTATATACCAGTAGCAAAAATTGTGGGTGCACATAACCCCCATATATTCTTTGAATTCCCAGTGAGACAATGGCACTATATACCAGTAGCAAAAATTGTGGGTGCACGTAACCCCAATATATTCTTTGAATTCCCAGTGAGACAATGGCACTATATACCAGTAGCAAAAATTGTGGGTGCACGTAACCCCAATATATTCTTTGAATTCCCAGTGAGACAATGGCACTATATACCAGTAGCAAAAATTGTGGGTGCACGTAACCCCAATATATTCTTTGAATTCCCAGTCAGAAACTGGCACTATATACCAGTAGCAAAAATTGTGGGTGCACATAACCCCCATATATTCTTTGAATTCCCAGTGAGACAATGGCACTATATGGCAGTAGCAAAAATAGTGGGTGTATATAGCCCCAATTCTATTGCTAGGGGACTTGCAGGGTATTTCTGGGGTGAAGGTGGGGGGGCACACCGTTGGAACGGGTATCGGGAGTATATATCAGGTATACGGGAATACACTGTCAGTGTATTCCATTCAGGATCCGGGGAAAGCTGGGTTGCGGCGATTGAGCCCGTCAGTGCCACGTTACACTGACAAGCTTCTCCCTGGAATTTAGCTCTTACAAGAGCTGTTGGTTGTCTTCTCCTTCCTATCCTAGCCTGTCCCTGCCTACCCAGAATCTAACCCCTAGCTAGCTGGACGGAAACCTCCGTCCCCGGTGAATTGCAAGCTCAGAATGACGCGAACCTGGGCGGCGCTGTTCTTTTAAATTAGAGGTCCCATGTTTTCGGCAGCCAATGGGTTTTGCCTACTTTTTTCAACGTCACCGGTGTCGTAGTTCCTGTCCCACCTACCCTGCGCTGTTATTGGAGCAAAAAAGGCGCCAGGGAAGGTGGGAGGGGAATCGAGTAATGGCGCACTTTACCACGCGGTGTTCGATTCGATTCGAACATGCCGAACAGCCTAATATCCGATGGAACATGAGTTCGATAGAACACTGTTCGCTCATCTCTAATAGTCACAGATACCGACTGGAGACGGCTCAGGCAGCTTCAGTTATATGACCTTATTTATTAATAGATGGCTGGACCATTGTACTAAACAAGCCCCCTGACCTCGTATCTCCTCATAGATTATAAACTCTTGTGAGTAGGGTCGTCACTGCTATTATTTGATAGTTTAATTTGTCACATTGTAATGTTTCATATTGTCCGTTCATGTGTCCTCTGATGTGTAAGTGCTGCGGAATATATTGGCGCTATATAAAATTATTATAGTTATAGAATTCTTTCCATTTCAGAAGATATTTTAGCTTTCTCAACTACCAGACCAGCCACATCTCCCTTTATCATCATCTTCCATTTACTGTACTAAAGGGTGGGATAGAAGGATTGCATAGAGGAGGATATGCAAAAAAATCTATTATGTGTACAGTTTTGGGGTGGTGAGATGACTTTGGGGTTGATTGTGCCACCCCAGATTGCCGCACAGGGGGCCTGTAATTGTCAGGCATGGGTTTGGGTGAGGAGTTGAGGCATCTATGAGTTTACATTGAAACCCCCACTTTGATGAATAATATCTGGGTTTCTCCACATTAGACAGCCTGGTATTAGGTGATACCTACCTGGTAACACTGATGGCGTTGGGTACAAAGGTAATAATTGGGAGATAATCCATGATGCAATTAAAAACAATGATCGTCGGACACAAGTGATCTTGCATAACATGGAATACAAAAAGCAAAAACCCCAAAAATGCAGCATAAAAAATTAAAAATGTCTACTCACCTACAGTAGTGCAGGGACTCTGAAAGCTGCATATAAAGTCCCTGCACTAGATATGTGTCTGGGGAGTAACCTGATCACAATACAGAATTAGGGGTGTGGGGCGGCGGGAATAGGAGCTGCGCAGCTAATCATATCAAAGTTGGGTTTTTAATGTAAAAAGACAGGTGCCCCAACCCCTCAACCAAACTCATGCCTGATAATTATAGGAGCCCCCAATAATTCATTTGTGATGGGCCTATAGCAGCAGGGGGCGCTATACACAGGTAGTTTAATCAATATCTTACACAATTTTCAAATTGCAAATTATCTCAGATTTTGGTGCTGGATTTAAAAAAAGATTCTTGGACAACCTATGTAAGATGTGAGTGTAGGTACAAACTTGTACAATCCAGACATGATAAAGTTTTCACTGCGCAAGTTCTTTGATTTGCAGTTAGTAGATGAGTTTTGATAAAAATAATCTTAACGCATCTATAATTAACCGCTTCGCGATTGTCCACTGTATATAAACTTTCGCTCGGCATGGGCTCTGTACCGTGCGGACATTTATAAACGGACCCTTTTACAATGGGGATAGGGTCTCCCAAGGGTCGGGAGCTCAGTGGACTCAGCACTAATAGCTGCTGGGGTCCACGGAGACATGATCGGGACCTGATAGATTCAGGTCCCAATCATGTAGCGGCCATGTCAGGGAAAGTTTGTTGCAGTAACAAACTTTCTCTGACATGAGATGCTACCCGCAGGTTAAGCAGGGTTCACACTAGCATCGGTGTCCGACGCTAACCCCTAGCTTAACCCCTTGAATTCCGGCGGTGAAACATCACCACCACATCCAAGTAGCTTAGCAAAGTTTGAATGCGCCCCCTAGGCACCACCCGCGGCGAGATCGGGGGGTGCCCATAAGTATCTTCTGCAGCCTGGGGTCTGACCAGTGACCCCAGGCTGCTAAGAGCCCCCAGTACCTGGTCGATCCTGCCGGGTAATGAGGAAGCCGGCCGATGTACAATAAAACTGAAACAATGTTTCACATACATGGTGAATATTGAGAAAAAAAACGCAAAAAAAAAAAAAAAAACGTTAAAAGTAATGATTTTTCGCCATCTCACCTTACAAAGTATGCTATAAAAAGTGATCAAAAAGTCACATGTACCCCAAAACCGTACCAATACAAAGCACAGGTTGTCCTAAAAATAAGTCATTAACCAATTCTGTTAACCAAAAAATAAAAATTTTATGCCTGTCAGAAGATGGCGATGCAAAAAATAATTGATTTATGTCCCCAAATGGATTTTGTTTTGCAAAACAAGTAACACGTAAAAAATAGAGATGAGCGAACACTGTTCGGATCAGCCGATCCGAACAGCACGCTCCCATAGAAATGAATGGAAGCACCTGTGACGCCGGCCGGCCGCCGGCAAAGTCAGCGTGCCAGGTGCTTCCATTCAATTCTATGGGTGCGTGCTGTTCGGATCGGCTGATCCGAACAGTGTTCGCTCATCTCTAGTAAAACACAATATAAATGAGATATCACTGTAATCGCACCGACCCGCAGGATAAAGGTCATATGTTACTTATGCTGTATGCCATGCAGAAATTTTTTTTAAGGTAAAACACAATACCAGATTTGATAGGGATTTTTTTTTTTTAATCCACCATGAAAGAGTTAATAAAAGTCAGTCAATATGTTATAAGCACCCAAAAAATGTTATTACAAAATACATCTCATCCCGCAAACATCAAGCCCTCATGTGGCCACATCACCAGAAAAATTAAAAAAAATTATAGCTTGTACAATGTGAAGACAAAACCCCAAAATAACAAAATCATTAGAACACAACTGGCTGTGGCAGAAAGGAAATACATAAGCTGTGCGAGCGAATATTGGGGTACAAACCAGATTTAGAGCTTATGAGGGAAACTAAACCAGAATTGCCCCCCAGAGTGACCCTCTAATTATAGTAGCTACTGGGGACATAGTAGGGAATTTGGTGTTCCCAATGTACTCCGCACAGCTTATATATCCACTATTCACCATCCACAGTGCAGTGGAAGGAGCGATATGTGCTTTTGGACAGCTGATTTAGATTGTTGGTTTTTGGACGCCATGCCACATTTGTAGAGACTCGAAAATTTCCCCTACAAAATGGGGTCACTTCTTGGTGAATTCCAAATTACTGGCACCCCCAGGGCTCTGCAAAAACAACATGGCGTCAGGAAATCCCTCCAAATCTGTACACAAAAAGCTAAAAAAGCGCACTGCTCCTTCCCTTCTGCACCCTGCGGTGTGCCCAAGCAGCAGTGTACACCCACATATATAACTTCTTTCTACCCGGGATGGCCCACTAAATTGTTTTAGGCATGCAGATCTATTATGACAGAAATTGGGTGCAACATACTGGGCACTGAAATGGCAGATTTCTTAAAAAAATTAAATTTTCACATTGTACATTAATTTTTGGGAAGCATTTTTAGTCTCAAAATAATAATACCCCTTGATACATTCCTTAAGGGGTGTATTTTCTAAAATGGAGTCACTTTTGGGGGGTTTCCATTGTATTGGTTCTTTAGGGGCTCTGCAAATGCGACATGGCACCTGAAAACTATTCCAGCAACATCTGCCCTCCAAAAGCAAATAGTTCTCTTTCCATTCTGAGCCCTGCTATGTTCCCATACAGCAGATTATGGCCACATATGGGTTAATGCTGCGTTCAGGAGAAATTGTGTAACAAACTTTGGGGGGCTTTTTCTCCTTTATCCTCTTGTAAAAAAAAAAAAAAAAAAAATTGGACTAAATAGACGGTTAATTGAAAAAAAAAACAAATTTTTCATTTTCATGTCCCATTGTTAACAAAATCTGTGAAAAAGCTGTAGGGTCAAACTGTTCATTACATCCCTTGGTATGTTCTGTGGGGGGTGAAGTTCCCAAAACTGGGTTACTTTTGAAGGTTCCCATTGTATTGGTACTTTAGGGGCTCTGTTAATGCGACATGGCACCCGAAAACTAATCCAGTGAAATCTGCCCTCCAAAAGCCAAATGGCACTCTTTCCATTCCAAGCCCCCCCCCCCATGTACCCATAGAGTACATTATAATCACATATAGGGTATTGCCACGTTCATGAGAAATTGTTTAAGAAACTGTGGGGTGCGTTCTCTCCTTTAACCCCTTGTGAAAATGAAAAAATTGGTGAAAAACTGCCATTCTATAAATTTTTCATTTACATATCCCAATGTTTATAAAATCTGTGAAAAGGCTGCTGGGTCAAAATGCTGACTATACCTCTTGATAAATTCTGTGAGAGGTGTAGTTTCCAAAATGGGGTCACTTTTGAGGGGTTTCTATTGTTTTGGTACTCTAAGGGCTCTGTAAATGAGACATGGCACCAAAAACTATTCTAGCAAAATCTGCTTTTCAAACCCTCAGTGTCTCTCCTTCCCTTCCAAACTCTGCCGTGTGCCCAAATCCTCAGTTTACACCCACATGTGGGGGATTTCTGTGCTCGGGAGAAATTGCATAACAAACTGTGAGATGCATTTTCTCCTTTAACCCTTTGTGAATGTGTTTATTTTAGGGCTAAATGAATATTTGATTGAAAAAAATGAAAATGTTTAAATTTCACCTCAATATTGTTTTAATTTCTGTGACATGCTTAAAGGGTTAACAAACTTCACAAATGCTGTTTTGCATTATTTGAGATGTGCAGTTTTGAAAATGGGGTGATGTATGGGCGTTTCGAATATATAGGCCTTTATACAGTAATTCCTTTCAGAACTGAAGAGGTCCCAAAAAACTTGGGAAATTTTCTTATAAATCTGGAAAATCGCTGTTGCACTTGTAAGCTTTATAATGTCCAAAATACATTAAAGGACAATTAAAAGATGATGCGGAAATAAAGCAGAGATATGGGAGATAATATGTCTTAATGTATTTGTCTTAATGTCTTAATGTTTTTCGGACTATAAGACGCAGGTTTTAGAGGAGGAAAATAGGGAAAAAAATTTTTGAAGCAAAAACTGGTAACATATTTAATATATGGGAGTTGTAGTTTTGCAACAGCTGCAAGGCCACATTGACAGGTGACCCTGCAGCTGTACGGGGATGTATAGAGTGTTTTTTTTGCGGGGCCAGAAGTACTTTTTAGTTATACCATTTTGGGGAATATCTATTGCTTAGATCACCTTTTATTGAAAAAAAAAAACGGTGGTTTATTATATATGATTTTCTACTTTTATATATATATTCTAGGGACAGGAGGTGATTTAGAACTTTTATTTATTTCATATTTTTATTATATATTTTTAAAGCTTTTTTTTTTTTACTATTTTATTTATTTTATTTATTTACCCTCCGGCGTCGGCTCCTGCCGGGCACCTCTCCCCGGCTGTGGGCCGCGCCGAGAGGAATCCGGCTTTGCGCTCCAGGCGGGCGGTACCGGGGGGGTCCCGTCGGCAGTCCCCTTCCCCCCGGCGACGTGGACCTGGATCGCTGGAAGCGGCCGCTTCCCCCGCTGATGCTCCTAGCGGGGGGCGGGCCCGAAGATCGCGGAGGTCCGGCAGTCGGCCGGGGCCTCTTACCTCTTCCTGCCCGGCATCCCTGGAGGGGCGCCGGGCTTCGGTGGAGCGGATGGCGCTGTGGCTGCGCCGAAAGTCCAGGGCCGGCGGCCATCTTGGATTTCCCGGCAGTCGGCTGGCAGCGGGGCGGGCCCCAGGACTCCAGGCCCCGCCCCCGGATCCGGAAGTGACGCCGACGCAAGTTCACCTGACGAGGAGGAGGCGGTGCCTACGTCCTTGCACCGCAGAGAGCCAGCGCGACGCCGTAGAACGCCCGGAGTGCGGGCTAGCTGCAGCAGCAACTCTTCTGTTAACCCTTCAGCTGCCGCGGGTGGCCCATCGCCGGCTCAGGACATGGATGCGTTTGGAGTTCCCCCGCTGCCTGGAGGCAGTGGCAACATAGAAGGGACGGCTGCTGGGGCGAGACCCTTGAGAGCTGGTGAGTCGGACGTCACCCCTTCTGGGGGGGGAGGGTTGGGGGAGGGTAATGTGCAGTTACTAGAGAGTTTGCGTGGTTTGCTTGCTGGGGTTCAGTCGTTAATTGGGGGTGGTGTTGGTTCCCCGGCGGGGGTATGGGGTTCCCTGGGGCCCGGGTCTGCGGCGCTTGGTGCGGTGGTTGAGCAGTCAGCGGTGCCAGCGGCGCCGGTCGGTGGGGGGGATGGTGGGGCTGTTACTGCAGCCCCTGAGAAAGTTAAAGATGACGTTCGTTTGGCGGATTCGGCTAAAGGCGAAGTGTATGTTTGCTTTGAGGGCCCCTTGGGTGCGCATTTGAAGCCTGAGGTCCGGGAAAAATTTTGGAAGAGGGAGTATGTGGAGATATTTTCTCTACTCCCCTTGGAGAAATTTAACTTGGACCGGGTTAAACCGGACGAGTGCAAGAAGGAGGAGGAGGAACGTCGCCGTTACCGGTTGATCCCCCGAACCTTCTCTAACTGGCTTCAGGCATTTGCTATTTTGGCGAGTGTGGTGGGCGAGAAGGCGCCAGAGAATTGCTCGGCCCTTTTCTGTTATTTAGACTCCACTGGTGAGGCGTACCGGGTGTATGGGGGGAATGCTTGGCTTCGGTACGACGAACATTTTCGGCAGCGTATGGCGGTGCGTCCCTCCCTAAGATGGGACCACAAAGACATTAGTTCCTGGATGAAGCTGATGGCGGCTCCTAAAAGCGGGGGTGGACAGTCCTTTCGGGAGGGCGCCGGCGGCTCCTTGTCTGGGCGGTCGGCTTCCGGTGGAAAAGGTTGTTGCTGGCAGTTCAATGAGGGGCAATGTAAATTCGGCAGTGATTGCAAATTTAAGCATGAGTGCTCCGGTTGCGGCGGCGCCCATGCCTTGTCCCGCTGTTTTAGAAAAGGTAGGGGTAAGGGCGGGGACATTGACCAGAAGAGGGGCGACGCCGGTGAGGGTGGAAAGGATGGCGGGGTTTCTAGGGCAATATCCAAATAGGCCTGCGGCAGCTCATTTGAGGGAGGGGTTTTCCGTTGGGTTTCGTATCCCTTGTTCTAACGTTGGGTTTGGGGGGGGGGAACCAAGGAATTTGGCTTCAGCTTTGGAACATCCTCGGGTAGTTTCGGAAAAGTTGGCGAAAGAGGTGGAATTGGGACGCATGGCGGGCCCCTTTGTTCGTCCGCCTTTGGAAGGATTGCGGGTGTCCCCTCTTGGGGTGGTGCCCAAAAAAGAACCCAATAAATTCCGCCTCATCCACCATCTTTCCCATCCACGTGGGGGGTCGGTTAATGACGGTATAGATTCTGATTTATGTGCAGTGTCCTATGCTTCCTTCGACGCTGCCTTGGCGTGGGTACGCCGTTATGGTCCTGGGGCCTTACTGGCCAAGACCGATATTGAGGCGGCCTTCCGGCTTCTCCCGGTTCATCCGGAAAGCTTCCACTTGTTGGGGTGCAAATGGCCGGAACAGTACTATGTAGATTTGTGTCTTCCCATGGGGTGCTCGATCTCCTGTGCGTATTTTGAGGAGTTCAGCACCTTTCTGGAGTGGGTAGTGCGGCAGCGAGCACAGGTGGACTCTGTGTTGCACTACCTGGACGACTTCCTGTTCATAGGCCCCCCAGGGAAGTGGGTTTGCTCATTATTGTTGCGCACCATGGAGGAATTGTGCCGCTGGTTTGGCATCCCATTAGCGCCGGAGAAGACGGAAGGTCCTGCTACCGAGGTGAAGTTTCTGGGCATTGTCATCGATACTGTCAGGATGGAGTGCCGGTTACCGGAGGATAAGTTGGTGGAATTGAGGACTTTAGTGGGGCAGGCGGCGCGGCAAAAGAAGATTCGGTTGCGTGAGTTGCAGTCCTTGCTTGGGCGTCTTAATTTTGCTTGCAGGATTATGCCCATGGGGCGGGTGTTTTGTCGTCGCCTGGCCGGGGCCACGGCAGGCGTTCGGCGTCCTTTTCACTTTATTCGTTTGAGTTCCGAGCTGCGGGATTTGTTGGTTTGGGGGGAGTTTTTGGGGCGTTACAACGGTAGGTCGTTAGTGCGTGCTGCGCCGGTTTCTAATTTGGACATGGAATTGTTCACAGATGCTTCAGGGGCCTATGGGTTCGGTGCATATTTCCAGGGTCAGTGGTGTGCTGGGAGTTGGCCTGATAGTTGGCGGCAGGAGGGCCTGGTGAGGAATTTAGCTCTGTTGGAACTTTTTCCGATCGTAGTGGCGACGGTGATCTGGGGGGATCGGTTGCGTGACCGCAAGGTCCGGTTTCAGTCCGATAATCTTGGGGTGGTTCAGGCGATCAATTCCCAGTCCGCCAGTTCCCCACCGGTGGTGAAATTGTTGCGGAAGCTAGTGCTGCGGGGTCTAGAGCTCAATTCCCATTTTGTTGCGGTACATCTGCCTGGTGTCAAAAATGTGATAGCTGACTCCATTTCTCGTTTCCAGTGGGACCGGTTTCGGGAGGTGGCGCCAGAGGCGGACCAGGAGTGTGTCCCTTGTCCGGACGAGTTGTGGAGGCTGGTATGACGACAGCCATGGCTTTGGTGAGGCGATCACTGGGCGAGTCTACTTGGAGGAGTTATGGTAGAATTTGGGCAGAATGGGAGCTGTTAACGAGGGAGCTTTATGGGGGGAGGTCCCCTAGTGATTGGGAGGACGCGGTATTGTTCTTTGTGGGGTCTGCTTTTAGTTCTGGGGTGTCCCCGGGGGGTTTGGCCAATCAGTTAGCGGCCCTGGCCTTCTGGTTTAAGTTCAAAGGTTATCGAGACTTTACTAAGTCCTTCTTGGTTCGTCAGGCGGTAAAAGGTTTTCGTAGAGGCTCTAGGACCAGGGACACCCGCAGACCACTCTCCTTTCAAATATTGGGGGATTTGTTGGGCGTTTTGGGGCGGGTTTGTAATTCGGATTATGAGGTACGGTTGTTTGGCTTGGCTTTCTCCCTGGCATTTTTCGGGGCTTTCCGGATTTCGGAGCTGGTGTCGCCCAGTAGGGGACGTCCCGGTGGTCTGGGTTTTTCTGATTGTTGGTTGTCTGGGGGTGACTTGGTGTGCCGCATCCGCAGGTCCAAGACGGATCAATTGGGTAGAGGCCTGTTGGTGCGCTTATGTCCCCTTTCGGGTTCCCCCGTTTGCCCGGTGAGGTGTTTTGAGGCCTTTGTGCAGGTCCGTCCAGCAGGCGGGTTGTCGCTGTTGTTACACGCGGATTCGTCTTGTTTGTCGCGGTTTCAATTTGTACAGGTACTGCGGCGGGGCTTGCAAGCATTAGGTTTGCCTTCTGGGGAATATAGTTCCCATTCCTTCAGGATCGGTGCCGCGACCGAGGCAGCGCGTTGGGGGTTGCCGCCGGGCGTAATCAAGAGGATTGGTAGGTGGGAGTCCGACCGTTTTAAGATTTACATTCGGCCTCAGCTTTTGTGAAGGGGTGGACGTTGGCATTGATGCGGGGTTTTGTGTTTATTGCTTGTGTTTCTCTGTGCATTGTGTTTTGTTTTGTTTTCAGGTGCTGGCCCGTGTTTGGTATGGATCGTCGGGCATTCATATGTCTACTGGGGTGGAGCTCGCGCGGATGTCCGTCCCTCAGGGAGGCAGCTGGGTTTTGATCGGTCCATGGTACAACTTCGGTGGTTGGGGTCTCGTGGGATGTTGTGGTCACGTCTGCTGTCCGAGGTACAGTATTATGCTGATATGGATCGTCCCTCTGACGTGTTGGTTGTTCATGCTGGGGGGAACGACCTTGGTTTGCGAGCCTCCAGGGAGGTCATTCGTGATATTAAGTTGGATCTTCTTCGTCTGTGGTCGTCCTTGCCTGGGGTCATTATCGTGTGGTCGGATGTTGTTGCTAGGTTGCGGTGGAGGAATGCTCGCTCTGTGGTGGGCATTGACAGGGCGCGGATTAAGCTTAATCGGGCAGTAGGGCGGTTTGTGGCGAGGAATGGTGGCCTGGTTGTGCGTCATCGTGAGCTGGAAGTGGTGTCGCCTGAACTTTTCCGCTCGGATGGAGTTCATCTGAATGCCGTTGGGACGGACATCTGGTTGTTAGGAATTCAGGATGGTATAGACCGGGCTGTGCAGTTGTGGGGTGCCGAGGGCGTGTAAGGTGTCACGCGCCCTCGTATTGGCGTGCACAGGAGGGGTCTTTGGAGGCACTACGGGGGTGGAGGACTAAGGGGTCAGCTCCACCCACTCGCTAGAACGGTTACTGGTTGGGAAACCAGTTTAGTGAACAAGTCCTGTAGTAAGGGTATACAGGATGGATTTGCCCTCCGATGGCGGTGCCCTTGGGCTAGGTGTATCACGGCTAGGGGTAATAATCGGAGGTTGGGGCTGTGTCTTGGGGTTTGTGCCTTCAGAAGCCCCTCCTTTGAGGAGGGGAGGAGATTCTGTTTTTTCTCATGTTGTTTGGGAGTAAATTGTTATGTTAATGGGTGGTGGTTATAAATATGTAAATGATATGTAAATGTCGGGATACTGATATGTTGGTATAATTTACATATGCTGGTTATGGTAAACTTATGGTAATTTAAAGTGGTGTAATAAATTGCCGCTGTGGCCTTTATCTCCAACCATCGTGTCTGTGTTTTACTGGGAAACTAGGTGGGGTAGGTTGGTGGTTTAGCCACAGAGCCCTTACTAGAACATTTTTATAGTCAAGAAAGCCCCACGTAACGGACCCAAAGGGATAGTGAAGGGGGCACATGACAGAAAATGGTATGCAGGGCTGACAGGTTCAAGTTAAGGTTAGAAATAGGTCAAGTTGGGGACACTAGGTGGAGTTTAGCTGTGTGTTTATTAAACAATAAATGCAAGGGACATTTCAGTTAGTGACAGGAGGCTGAGGGAGAAAGTTGTCCCGCCCTCCCTCCCTTTAATTAGCGTAATTTAATCTGTCATAGCGGCGTGCACAGGAGGGGTCTTTGGAGGCACTATGGGGGTGGAGGACTAAGGGGTCAGCTCCACCCACTCGCTAGGACGGTTACTGGTTGGGAAACCAGTTTAGTGAACAAGTCCTGTAGTAAGGGTATACAGGATGGATTTGCCCTCCGATGGCGGTGCCCTTGGGCTAGGTGTATCACGGCTAGGGGTAATAATCGGAGGTTGGGGCTGTGTCTTGGGGTTTGTGCCTTCAGAGGCCCCTCCTTTGAGGAGGGGAGGAGATTCTGTTTTTTCTCATGTTGTTTGGGAGTAAATTGTTATGTTAATGGGTGGTGGTTATAAATATGTAAATGATATGTAAATGTCGGGATACTGATATGTTGGTATAATTTACATATGCTGGTTATGGTAAACTTATGGTAATTTAAAGTGGTGTAATAAATTGCCGCTGTGGCCTTTATCTCCAACCATCGTGTCTGTGTTTTACTGGGAAACTAGGTGGGGTAGGTTGGTGGTTTAGCCACAGAGCCCTTACTAGAACATTTTTATAGTCAAGGGCACCAACGACCCTGTGCTTAACCACTGTGCCCGCCTCTGGATGACGTTACTATTACGACATCCTTCAGGCTGGCCATTTCTAAAGCTCAGCCTGTTCACCACCATGAGGTTTAACCTCCTCTATTAGTTAAAATAAGTCTACAATAACTTGCCTGCAACTTCCACCTGACTCCTCAACCACCACAGAAGAGGCCATTTGACACCTTAAATGGACTCGACCGCCACCAAACTGAGTAGGAATGCACTAGCCTCTAGAAACCTTACATACTACAAGTCCCCATACTACCTGCCCGACAATACCAAGCTATGAATGTGGCTGAAAATGCAACAAAAGTGATCTGGCTGTAGTCAGAAACTAGTAAAGAGAAATAGACTATAACACTGAAATTGCCATAAATCAGTATACATGGGGATACCGCCATACCACAAACATGTAATTGCCAACCATATATGCACAGAAGTACCTACATCCCACTTATGAGGTGTGAGGTTCCACTTATGGTGGTAACTGTATACACATGATACAGATGTATATACCATGTACAAGATAACACCTCTTCAAGGAATACCTCTCCCACTAAAAACTAGAACTGTCGATTTACATACATTGGCAACCCTATACCCACTGATACTGCAAGGAAAGACATAGAGAGTATAAAGAAGGGAAGAGAGAAGTACTTGTGGTGCTGCGGCTTCTCCAGATACTACAGCAACCCCAGGGCACTTACTGGAGTGAAATAACCCTCCATTGTTGTTTGATGGGTCACAACCACATTAACAGCAAAACAAGCCATTAAATGATGCTTAGCATGATGAAAAGAAGCCCATGATCCACTGGAGATACCGGAGTCTCTGAAGGCAGTGAGAAGGCTGTAATGTCATCTCTCAATCATTTTCAGAGCACTTGATGACCTTTACCCTTAGCCGCATGCACCGACCCAAGGGCACCAAGACTGAAAGTAGAAGCTGAAATTTTCGTCTTTGCTGGACATGGAACAGCACCATGCTGATGCTGCCCGTTCCGCAAGGAAGGGGGGGGGGGCATAGGCCTATATAACTCCTGCACACAGAGCATGGGGTTATCATGGTAAGCAGTGCTGGGCTCCATTCACTAGCTGGCTGCGATAGACACTGTACGGCACTGGCCGTATCACACTGTCAGCAACATGAAGAGAAACATGAGTTGGTCAATATAAGTGGTCATATATCTTCACTAAGAAAAGTACAAATCATCAGAAAAGGTCCTTGAAGCCATTAGATTTTTATTAAAACATGTTTTTTTGTTTTTTTTTTGTTTTTTTTTAAACATTTTAAATAAAATGTTTTTCTCTCCCTCCAGCCGCAACCAGCTCCAGCTCGGAGGGTCCTTGAAGCCATTAGATTTTTATTAAAACATGTTTTTTTTTTATTTAAACATTTTAAATAAAATGTTTTTCTCTACCTCCAGCCGCAACCAGCTCCAGCTCGGAGGGCTCAATTTAGTGCACAGGCATGTGAAAAATGACAGCCATGACCCTAGGGACTTACCCTAACAGGGTCTTCTTAAATTTAATTAGTTTGGCGTAACCAGGGGGTCTGTTACTCTGACGGTTATCCCTCCACACCCAGGGGGCCATACCTCCGATGGTCACCCCTCTACACCAGGGGGCCATACCTCCGATGGTTACCCTTCCACACTAGGGGGCCATACCTCCGATGGTCACCCCTCCCCACCAGGGGGGTCATACCTCCGAAGGTTACCCCTGCACTGGGCTACACCCAAGGTGGTTGCCAATTAAAAGTAACTTCAAGGACCCAGTAAAAAACTTATTTAATGTCAATAGTACGAATTATGATGCACAACAATAGCTATAGTTTAGGATTACATTTAGTATTAAGAAAACCCATTAGTAAATAACTATATTACATTCTGTTATACACGTTTGAAGAAGTGGCAACCTCCCCCCCCCAAAAAAAAACAAAAAAAACAACTTGTTAGTGTATCGCAAACCACCTGTTACATAGTGGCTTGGAAGCACTTGTATGCATCCCACTCCTAAGCAATCATGTCATTTAGGGTTACATAATAAGGCAAGGCCAGTGACAGTAACAAAGTACAACACTGGCCTAAAAATTGGAGCCCCAGACACACGAGGTCCTCTCTTCTACTCGTACTAGATCACTCAGCTAGTTAGACATTTGTGTACAGTGTTGTACTTATGTTGGGACTATGCATGAAAATCCCTTTATATATATATATGTAACAGCATGAAATTAAAGGTGCTCTAAAAGAAACAATAACTTACATGGCTCACCCTAAATACTGTACAAGCAATAATACTAAGTCATACCAGCTCCAGAATAATCCAGAGTCGGTAATAAGGAAAGACCTAGCAGCTGAATTATACTGTTATAGGACCCCACTGAGAAATATCCCATCATATAGTATATACCATAGTAATGGGACCGGCTGCAGTGTATGATGTAACATAACATAATGGTGATCCATATACTTCTCTGGATACAGACTGTAAATGCTCTTAAGACACCGGCTACATGAAGACTAAGAAATACAATAATCCGGTGCAGTATTTGTCTGATATCCATTGTCTAAGTGTGTTGGGCCCTAATACAGAGGTCATAAATAGAGCAGTAGGAATAACAACACAAGCAACTAGAGAACTAGGAAGCGACTAGAGGCTGTTATCTTTGCAAAAGGAGGATCTACTAAATATTAATGTCACTTTTCTGTTGAGGTGCCCATACTTTTGCACCGGTCAAATTTTGGTTTAATGCATATTGCGCATTTTCTGTTAGTACAATAAACCTCATTTCAATCCTGAAATATTACTGTGTCCATCAGTTATTAGATATATCAAACTGAAATGGCTGCTGCAAATACCAAAATATTTAGAACTAAAAATGATTAAGATTAATAGGGGTGCCCAAACTTTTTCATAGGACTGTATGAAATTTCCCCAATGTGGGACTATTAAAGGATTATCTTATCCTGAGAAATATAGTAATATACATATGATATATCAGCCATGTCTCCAATGTGTGGTAAATACTGTACATGAGAGGACTCTGTGACTGCAGACATCTTGTGGTAATACTTTATCATATACAGTATAGTTAGTGATACTACACTAGTAGTGCTGTGTAATGTGGTGACACCAGCGCTGTGTGAGGTGATAAATCTCAGTCTTATACTCCCTGATACAGCAGACATGCTTCATCCAGGTCTTGTGATGAGAAAGAGGATGAAGATGGAGGAGACAGGAAAGTGACATCTATTCCTAACTCCTCCCTCCCTACAGTAACACACTAAGCACCATATACTAAAGCAGAACATACACAGATATATACTCCTACAACAGACATATACTCCTACACAGAACATACAGATATACACTCCTACAGCAGAACATACACAGATATATACTCCTACAGCTGTATATACACTAAAGCTGAATATACACCGATATATTCTTAACCGGTTAAGGACCAGGCCCAAAAGTATGTTAAAGACCAGGCCTCTTTTTTCAAAACTGACATGTGTCACTTTAAATGGCAATAACTTTGAGACGCTTTAACTTACACAAATGAATTTGAGATGGTTTTCTCGTAACACATTATACTTCATGTTAGTGGTAAACACTAATCAATATTTTTGCATTTATTTATAAAAAAACTAGGAAATTTGATGGAAATTTGAAAAAAATTGCAATTTTCAAAATGTGAAATTCTCTGCTTTTCAGGCAGATAGTCATACCATCCAAATACATGAATAAATATTATCTCCCATATCTCTGCTTTATATTGGCATCATCTTTTGATTGTATTTTAATTTATTTTGGACGTCACAAGGCTTACAAGTGTAACAGCAATTTTCCAGATTTACAAGAAAATTCTCCAAACCAATTTTTTAGGGACCACTTCAGTTCTGAAAGTAATTATAAAGGCCTGTATAATAGAAACCCCCATAAATTACCCCATTTTCAAAACTGCACCCCTCAAATTATTCAAAACAGCATTTGGGATGTTTGTTAACCCTTTAAGCATTTCATAAGAATAAAAATAATATGGCAGTGAAATTTAGACATTTCATTTTTTTTCACTAATACATTCATTTAGACCCAAAATTAACACATTCACAAAGGGTTGAAGGAGAAAATGCATCTGACAGTTTATTGTGCAATTTCTCCCGTGCACAGAAATACCCCACATGTGGGTGTAAACTGATTTTTGGGCACATGGCAGTGCATGGAAGGGAAGGAGCGACACTGGGGGTGTTTGAACAGCAGATTTTGCTGGAATAATTTTCAGCGCCATGCCTTATTTGCAGAGACCCTAGAGTACCAAAACAATGGAAACCCCCCAAAAGTGACCCCATTTTAGAATCCACACCCCTCACAGAATTCATCAAGGGGTGTAGTCAGCATTTAGACCCTACAGTTGTTTCACAGATTTTACTAACATTGGGATGTGTAAATGAAAAATTACTAAAATGTCACTTTATCTCCAAAGTTTTCATTTTCACAAAGGGTTAAAGGAGTAAAAGCCCCCCACAGTTTGTTAAACAATTTCTCCTGAACACGGCAATACCCCATATGTGGCTATAATCTGCTGTATGGGAACATGGTGGGGCTCAGAATGGAAGGAGCGCTATTTGGCTTTTGGATGGCAGATTTTGCTGGAATAATTTTAGGTGCCATGTCGCATTAGCAGAGCCCCTAGAGAACCAATACAGTGGAAACCCCCTAAAAGTGACCCCATTTGGGAAACTATACCCCCCACAGAACATATTAAAGGGTAGAGTGAGCATTTTGACCCTACAGCTGTTTCACAGATTTTATTAACATTGGGCCATGAAAATGAAAAATTACTTTTTTTTCAACAAACTGTCAATTTAGCCCCAAATTTTTAATTTTCACAAGAGGATAAAGGAGAAAAAGCTCCATAAAGTTCGTTACACAATTTCTCCTGAACACAGAAATGCCCCATATGTGGTAATAATCTGCTGTATGGGAACATGGCGGGGCTCAGAATGGAAAGAGGGCTATTTGGCTTTTGGAGGGCAGATTTTGCTGGAATATTTTTCAGGTCCCATGTCGCATTTGCAGAGCCCTTAGAGTACCAATACAGTGGAAACCCCCTATAAGTGACCCCATTTTGGAAACTACACCCCTCATAGAATTTGTCTAGGGGTAGAGTGAGTATTTTGGCCTCACAGGTGTTTCACAGATTTTATTAACATTGGGACGTGAAAATGAAAAATTACTTTTTTTCCCAATAAATTGTCCATTTAGCGCCATAGTTTTAATTTTGCAAATAGTTTAAGAATTAAAAGCCCCCCACAGTTTGTTACACAATTTCTTCTGAACACGGCAATACCCCATATGTGGCCATAATCTGCTGTATGGGTACATGCTGGGGCTCAGAATGGAAAGAGCGCTATTTGGATTTTGGAGGGCAGATGTTGCTGGAATAGTTTTCAGGTGCCATGTCGCATTTGCAGAGCCCCTAAAGTATCAATACAATGGAAACCCCTCAAAAGTGACCCCATTTTAGAAACTACACCTGTCAAGGAATGTATCAAGGGGTATTATCATTTTGAGCCTAAAATGCTTCCCAAAAATTAATGTACAAAATGAAAATTGAAATTTTTAAAAATATGCCATTTCGGTGCCCAATACGTTGCACCCACTTTGTGTTGTCAGAGACCTGCACTCCTAAAACTATTAAGTGGGCCATCCCGGGGGTCAAAAAATTATATATGTGGGTGTAAACTGCTGCTTGGGCACACAGCAGGGCTCAGAAGGGAAGGACCACTGTGCGTTTTAGCTTTTGGGGTACAGATTTAGAGGGACCCTCTGGGCGCCATGATGTTTTTGCAGAGCCCTGGAGGTTCCAGTAAACTGGAATTCACCAAGAAGTGACCCCATTTTGTAGGGGCAATTTTAGGGTCTCTGCAAATGTGACGTGGTGTCCAAAAACGAAGAATCTAAATCTGCACTCCAAAAGCACATATTGCTCCTTCACATCTGCACCCTGCTGGGTACCCAAATAGCAGTGTATGCCCACATGTATGACACTGGTGTACCCCGGATAACGTACTTAATGCCATATGTGGGTAGAATCGGCTGTTTGGGCACAACCGGGGACAGAAGGGAAGGAGCGCTATTTTGGTTTTTAGAGCACAGTTTGGTTTTTTTTGCCACTTTTGCAAAGCCCCTGAATTGCCAATAAAGTGGAATCCGCAGACATGTCACCCTACTTTGGACACTACCCCACTGATGGGATTTATCAAGTGGTGTAGCGAGAATTTTTAACCCTTGAGTGTTGCATTTATTTAGTTTCCAGAAATGAAATCGCAACTGATAGAGAAGTTAAAAATGAAAATTTTACAGATTTGCCATTTCAGTGTGCAACATGTTGTGCCCGACTTATGTCAGCAGAGACACTCCAAAAACTGTTAAACGGGTATCCCAGGCACAACAGCTTTTAGAGCGTTCATCTCTGATACAAGTCGGGCACAATATATTAGGCACTGAAAGGACGTATTCCTGGAAAAATGGTCATTTTCACCTCTCACAATCCACTACAGTTATAGTTATATATATAAAGTTATAGCAACACTTGGGGGTTAAAAATGCTGTCTGTACCCCTGGATAAATCCTTCAGGGGTGTAGTTTCCAAAATAAGGTAATTTATCAGGGGATTCCAAATTACTGGCGTTTCAGCTCTACAAAAGTGTCATGGCATCCAAAAACCAAACCGTCTGTGCTCCAAAAACCAAATGACCCTTCTTCCCTTCTGTGTCCGGCTGTGCCCTAGTATCAGTTTATACCCACATATGACATTATGTCCGTTATCCGGGGGTACACCAGTGTCATACATGTGTCATACATGTGTCATAAACTGCAGTTTGGACGTACAGCAGGGTGCAGAAGGGAAGGAGCGCTATGCGGCTTTTGGAGTACAGATTCAGATGTTTGGTATCTGGACGCCATGTCATGTTTGTAGAGCCTGTAAGGTACCAGAAAAGTGGATTCCATGGGGTACCAGGAGTGACCCCATTTTGAAAACTGCACCCCTCAAAGAATTTATCAGGGGGTGTAGTGAGTATTAGTATCCCGGACGTGACTGCACAGCGGATGGCGAAGAGGGAATGTATAAGCTGTGCGGAGGACATTGCAAACACCAAATTCCCTACTATGTCCCCGTAGCTCCTATGATTGGGGGAGTCACTCTGGGGGTCACTTTAGGGGTCACTTCTGGTGTCTGTTCCCTCATAAGCTGTAAATCTGGGGTGTCCCCTGATATCCGCTCACACAGCTTATATATTCCCTACATGACGCACCCAGTTGTGTTCTAATAATTTGGCGATTTTTGAGGGTTTTTGTCTTCACATTGTGAGATGCTATATTTTCTTTATGTTTCTGGTGACGCGGCCATATAAGGGCTTATTCTTTGCGGGATGAGATGCATTTCGTAATGACACCATTTTTGGGTGTCTACATCTTATTGAATACATTTTATTAACCCTTTTTTGCTGGATTTAAAAAAAAAAAAATCAATCCTGGCATTGAGTTTTACTTTTTTAATTTTGCGCCATGCAGCGTACAGTATAAGTAACATGTTCCCTTTATTCTGCGGGTCGGTACGGTTACGGCGATACCTCATTTATAGTATTTTTTTATGTGTTACTAGTTCTGCAGAGGAAAAACACATTTGGGGACATAAATCAATGTTTTTTGCATCGCATCTTCTAAGAGGCGTAACATTTTTATTTTTCGGTTGACAGAGTTGGTTGAGGGCTTATTTTTTGCGGGACAACCTGCGCTTTTTATTGGTACTGTTGTCGGATGCATATGACTTTTTGATCACTTTTTATAGCATATTTTGTATGGTGAGATGGCGAAAAATCATTACTTCCGGCGAGTTTTTTCCGTTTTTTTTTTCCGGCGTTCGCCGTGTACATTAAATATTATTTCAGTTTTATTGTACAGATTGTTACGGACGCGACAATACCAAATATGCATTGTTTTTATTACTTTTTAGTTCTTTTTTTATATAATTCATTTTCTATTGAGAAAAAGGGATTTTTGGGCTTTATAACTTTATTAATTTTTTTCATACACTTCATTTTATTTTTTTTACATTTTTTTTTACTTTTTCATGTGTCCATTTAGGACACTTCAATCAGCAATACTTTGCTGATATAGAATGCCATGTGAGACACAGCCTGCAGGTGTCCCACATGGCATTCTGTAGCAGGATGTCAGGCTGTGTAGACGCACAGCCTGACATCAGAAGGTCCTGGCAGGATCACCAGGTATGTGGGGGCTTCAGGCAGTCTGGGGTCACTGGCCAGACCCCAGACTACCTTTTACTGCTATCGGCACCCTCCGATCTCGCCGCGGGGGGTGCCGATCTGATTTAATTGTCGGCGGATGCCTTTCGATCGCGCCGTGATGTTTCACGGCGCGATCGAAAGGGTTAAAACGTCCAGTCGGACTCAGTTCCGACTGGACGTTATTGAGGAAGGGGTTAGGTGTTAGTAACACCTAACCCCCCGTCCTCCCCGCACCCATCCCCCCGCGAAATAGGTACCTAAAGACAGGACGTATTTTTACAATAGTCCGGTCTTTAGGTACCTGGACCGCAGGCCGTAATTTTACGTACGGCGGTCCTTAACCGGTTAAAGCTGACCCAGTCTGTATAAATCTACTCAACTACTGCACAAAGAAGAAACTGCAGGAGTTATTGGTTCCCCCATCCCAAAGTCATGTCCCCCTTTGCTGATGGCTCCGGGGGTGTCTTTCTTGTGTGAGTTCTTTGATGATGAAGAAGAACTGATTTCTGAGCAAAATTTTTCCCACAATCTGAACATGAATATGGCTTCTCTCCTCTGTGAATTTTCAGATGTTTAACAAGATGTGTTGTCTGAGTAAAACATTTCCCACATTCTGAACATGAATATGGCCTCTCCCCTGTGTGAATTCTCTCATGTCTAAAAAGAGATGATTTCTCAATAAAACATTTCCCACATTCTGAACATGAAAATGGCTTCTCCCCTCTGTGACGTCTTTGATGTTGAAGAAGACTTGATTTCCGAGCAAAACATTTCCTACACTCTAGACATAAATATGGCTTCTCTCCTGTGTGAGTTCTTTGATGATCAACAAGATATGATTTCTGAGCAAAACATTTCCCACATTCTGAACATGAAAATTGCTTCTCCCCTGTGTGAGTTCTCAGATGTTTAACAAGATCGGATTTCTGAGCAAAACATTTCCCACATTCTGAACATGAATATGGCTTCTCTCCTGTATGAGTCCTCTGATTTACATCACTTCTTTGGTAACTTGCATTTTGCTTAACAGTCTGCGATGAATCAGAAGTCAAGACCTGTCTAATACGGTCGGATAATAGATGATTCTTCTGAAGGGCTGAGGGTATATCTGGGGTAATGACATGTTCTTCATATGGATCTTGTGTGATACCATGATCCTCTGCTGTATAATCTGTAGATATCAGATGTCCCTCTGAGATCCTGGTACAGTCATCTGACAAGAAGAAAACAGATTTTACCATCTTTAGATAATAGAACATTAAAAGTTATATTAATATTTTATAGTATTTCTCTATATATATAAATTTCCAGACATATTTTAAGACATCTAGAAATATCCAATAATTAACCAAGACTGGTGGCAAAACAGATGACAATCTAGCAGTAGACCTCTGAGCAATGACCAGTAAATCATGATGTCTGGCCTCCAGGCTTTTGTCCTCCAGTTTCCCATTTATGTGATGAGGCCAGCGTCTTCATTGGTCCATGGTGCGGTGTGCCAGTCACCACTCTTTTCTAGTGAAATGCTCAGTGAGTCAGTGCTATTAGGTGGTGTCCATCTCACACACTCCCTGATACCTAGACGTACTTTACTACAGGAGGAGGAGCAGTTGCTTTGGGGTAAGTGTAAGGTCGGATGATGATTTACCTAAATTCTGTGAGTCGTTATGATTTAATTGATGCTAAATTTATATGGTTTTTGTTTTGCTTGTTAGAACTTTTCAAAAATGAAACTTTGAAAAGTAAAAACATTTCTTGGTAAATAGACTGAAATGATGGTCAGAATATTACAAAAAGCCTACATATCCCCATTGAGAGGCCGACAAATGGGAACCCTCCCATCGGATCCTTCCTTACATGCAGCACACCCGGAGCAGGCTTGGTTCCATCGTCTATGGGCTTGTGGGATGGTCCTATTCTGGGGCCTATTTGGCTGGATCAATATAAAAAAACAGAAGTGTGATTGGGTATTTCATCTTATTCTGAAGCACGCTAGAAGAAATGAGAAAGATACCCGGAAAATGCAATCTCAAATGGGAATCCTTGAAACCCTGGAACTTTATTTGTAGGGGCAGATGACTGAGCCTCTTTAAGTTCCCCAAGATGTAAATCAGTATCTGAGCCTGAACTGCAGAGAAAGAAGGAAATTATATCCTGTCCAAATAGTGATCCAGCTCCGAATCAATAAACCGAACATCTGATTGGTAAAATTGGACAAAATAATTATAAAACACTAGCCTGTGCCCGCGACTTCGTCTGCGTGTTCTTGGCATTGATTATCCACCTATATTCAGCAAATAGCTTCCGTTGATGGTTCGACTGCTCCGGCGTTTCAGCAACTCTCAAGCTGTCCTGCTGCTGAACTTGTTCCTCGTGCCGTGCTTGCAATTTTTCCGGCGTCTCAGCAGCTCGCTGGGATGCCATATAATGAGAGTGTTGTTGGCATCGATGATCCGTCTGCCTCGGCGTTTCAGCAGTTCTGAAGCCAGCTTGCCACTAAACTCGTTTCTCGCGCCGTACCCGTGATTGTTCCAGCATCTAAGCAGCTTGCTGGGACGCCATATAATGAGCGTGTTGTTGGCGTCGATGATCCGCCTGCTCTGGTGTTTCAGCTGCTCTAAGAACCCCTTGATGCCTAGCTTGCTCAATCCTCATCAGCTCCGCTTGAGGAGAACTCTGTGACTTCTGGCTACCTTCATAACTCTCGTTTTATTCGAATTTTATGATAAATTAGATTTTCCTTTCCCGGCATGTTTATAGTTGGGAAACTGCGAATTTGGATTAAATGGGTTTTCCCATCTCAATATGTCAGCAGCCTACCAAGAGTACACAGAACACTTATGTAGATCAGATAATATGCAGATGGCTGTAATTTACCAGGATAAAAAGTAGCCTATGTGATAATCTAGGTTACAACTATCTATGTGCAAAACTTTTTGCACTATGTGCTTTTTGTGACAAATTAGATGTTCCTTTCCGGTATGTTTAAAATTGGGAAACTGCCAATTTGGATTAAAGTGGTTTTCCCATGTCAGTGTCTCAGCACCCTGCCTGGAGCAGATCAGATAATATGCAGATGGTTGGACAGAATGGAATCAGTGTTATCTGTGTGTTTACATAGAGAGATAACAGACCTGGCTGAGATAGTGCTGCCGGCAAGAGCAGTTTAATATAGTATATGAATATAAATTCATAACAGTCGTGAAGCCATGTCATTTAACAGGATAAAAAGTAGCCTATGTGTTAATTCAGGTTACAAACTATGTGCCAAATTTCATCCAAATCCGTTCAGGCGTTTTTGCGTGATTGAGTAACAAACATCCAAACTTTCACACTTATAATATTAGTAGGATAGGATAGGAAGGATAGGATGTCATTTTCTCCAAGAAATCCCATTTTAGAGCCCCAGAAAGGGAATCAACTGAATAAATCCGATTACCAAATTTAATCTCTGGGATTACCTGTGACCCCAAACTGAAATTTATATGCTAATCTTATTGTATATGACTTGAATATAGCTGAATGGGGGAATATACAGCTGAAAAATATAACAGGACACAGAACTCTACCTGTAGGAAACACAGACAGGGACTGAATTCATTCTGTACATACAAATAATGGAAGTCCATGTGTATATAGTCATGTCTATTACCTGCTGATGTGAGGGGCTGGTGGTCCTCCATCATCACCTCCTTGTACAGATCCTTGTGTCCTTCTAAATACTCCCACTCCTCCATGGAGAAATAGACAGCGACATCCTGACACCTTATAGGAACCTGACAACACAATGATACAGTCATCACCCCGACCCCTCCAGTTACTGTATAATGTCCCAGCATTCCCAGCAGTGTCACCTCTCCAGTCAGCAGCTCCAGCATCTTGTTGGTGAGTTCTAGGATCTTCTGTCCATTGATCTCCTCCTGTATCAGGGGGTGAGGTGGAGGCCCTGGGAATGGGCTCAGGGTTCCTCTCCATCCATCAAATACAAGGGTCTGACAGCGCCCACTAGAGGTCTTCTTCACTACTGTGTAATCCTGGTTATGGGGAGACACATTAATAAATCTCACTACATACATGTCCAGAGTCTATCACCTCTCCAGTCCTATCATCTGTTATTACTATAGATAAGAATGATGTAATGATGACATCATCAGAATCTCTCACCTCTCCAGTAAGCTGGTAGATGATCTCTAGGGTGAGATTTAATAGACTTTCCGCCATCTTGTTCCTGTCTCTTTCCATCCTTGATGGGACAATCAGGAATATTCTCTTATATAGAAGATACTGAGAGGATTCTATATTGTAGGAACCTGAATAGAGAGAAGATGAGACAATGTAATAAATTCACAATATTACATGTAAATAAAATACAATTATTGGAGATAATAATGCGGTGTTCACACTTGCACCGCTGTCCGCCCTTGGGGTTCCATCCTAATCCCGGAGAAACTGCATAGGGAACAGCTTGCCAGTGGTCAGTTTCACCCCTAAAGGACACAGCCCAAAAGTGTGTTAAGGACCTGGCCTCGTTTTTCAAAAGTAATATGTGCAACTTTAAATGGTGAAATTTGAGATGCTTTAACTTACAAAAGTGATTTTGAGAGTGTTTTTTCGTAACTCTTTATACTTCATGTTAGTGGTAAACACTAATCAATAATTTTTTTATTTATATATGAAAAAAATATAAAATTTGATGGAAATTCGGCCACAAGAACATGGCTGCAGACATGTGCAGTCATGTGTCCATGTGTTAAATCCAAAAGAAGTCGATGGAAGAAGACGTCACGGAGAGGGCATGCCAGAAGAAGACAGAGGCCGGCACTGGAGATTTTTCAAGCAGCATTGGGGACGCCCCCAGTGCTGCAAGAAAATTCAATTACATTCCGAAGAAATCCGGGATATCTACGAAACGGCGGCGCGGAGAAGACTTATAAAGGTAGGAGAAGAATAGTCTTTCTTAAGGCTATTGCTACGTGTTAGGGGGAAAAAATAGGATTCTAATGATTGAATAACTTTAATGTTTTCAAACACTTTATTATTTTATTTTTTTTACTTTTTCATGTGTACCTTTAGGATATTTGAATCAGCAATGATTTCATCGCAATATTATAGGCTGCAGGACACAGACTGCTCGTCTCTTGCAGTCTATACAGGAAGTCAGTCTATGCAGACGCATAGACTGAATTCCTCATTACTCGGCAGGGTACCAGGTAATGGGGGCTCGAGGAAGCCTGGGGTGACTGGCCAGACCCCGGACTGCATATTACACATACCATTGCCCCTACCTGATCTCGCCGTGGGTGGTGCTGGGGGAGCAGCAACATCACAGACCCCTTGGATGCCGTGGTCATTTTCCGACAGCTGGTTATGGAGGCGGTTCCCAGTTCTGATGTCACCCGCTCATATAGTGTAATAGTAATGGTATGTCTAAGGTCATTAAAGGGTTAAAAACCCATTCAATTGAATACATTTTTAAAGCAAACCGCCAGTGTCCGTATGTAGCCTCTCCAAAGGGCGGACATGGGTGCACCCATGCAGGTTCCACCTGCAGTTTTTCTTCTCTTCATCCCTCGGCATCCGCCGTAATAACTTACTGACTAGGCCTGCACTAATCTGAAAAAAATATGTTATTTAAGCAGGATTTTTTTGTTTTTTGTCTTATACACAATGTCCCTGCAATAATCTAAAAAAGAAAACCGCGCTGTTATTTAGGGGTGTTATAGATAGGTTCCTAGGAGCCCTGACAGTGTCATACACTATGTATTATAGATATATAGTACTAGGAGTTCTGACAGTGTCATACACTATGTATTATAGATATATAGTCCTAGGAGCCCTGACAGTGTCATACACTATGTATTATAGGTATATAGTCCTAGGAGCCCTGTCAGTGTCATACACTATGTATTATAGATATATAGTCCTAGGAGTTCTGACAGTGTCATTGTCACGGGATGGTTAGAGTCCGGCAATAGGCAATGTGTAATATATATTTCATGTGGAATGTATTCTCTAACCTGTTGTAAACATCAGTGTGTAGTTGGCTGATTCGGGTCTAGTGTGTTAGCACATTGTATGCAAATACCTCTAACTAGTGAGGACAATGGGTGGAGATAATCTGATCCGTGTCTCCAAGAAGATGTTGGACTGTGCATTGTTCAAAAGAGACAGGGAGTCTGCTCTCCTTGGCATTGGTGAGGGGGGAAGGATCTGTGACTCAGCCCTTCCCACCCCCAGATATAGGAAGTAACAGTTTAGTATATAGATGTAGCTAGCAGTTAGTATGTGTTAGCCGGCCTGTGCACAGCTCTGTAGAGAGCCAGGATTTAGTTACAGGACCAAGCTATCATTGGATTGTGACTTCTGTGGACTTATTGTTGTTACGGTTGATGTGACCGCCGCCGGCTACTAACTTTGTGGATTACAATAAATTGCTGTTGTCTCCCGACCTCTTGCGTCCGTGTTGATTCAAGATATCCTCCGGAGGAAGACGTATACCTTTGCTCCGTGACAACTGGTTGGCAGCGGTGGGATCAACAGAGGACAGCGAGATGGACTACAGCAGCCCAGCGATTAATGGAGCCACAACCTCAGAATACAGGAACTGGACTATGGCAAGTCTACAAGTAAGGGCCCGGGAACTAAACCTGAGTTACCCGGGAAGAACGAAAGAGCAACTGATCGAGGCACTGGAGGAGATGACCCTGCAAAGCGACCATGAGGAGGGCTGCCCCCAGGAGACAGGAGAGATACGGGAGTGGCAGGTACAGACCCAAAAGAGCAGATGGGTTGTTTTGTATGAGGAGGAATTGGCAGTGCTGGGGCTAGAAGCAACTGCAGAGCAAAGGAGTAGAGCATTACAGAGGGCTCAGGAAATGGAGAAGGAGGAACAGAGAATGGCGCATGAAAAGGAAAGAATGGCGCATGAAATGCGAATGGCTGAGATAACTACGCGGAATTATAATCAAACGTCGACCCCCAGCCCAACAGTGAGAGAACCACCATATGTCTCCCATAAACACTTCAAGACCTTTGATGAAGCGGCTGGGGATGTTGATGGATATTTTCAGGACTTCGAACACCAGTGCCGCCTGATGGAAGTCCCAGAGAAGGATTGGGTCCGGTATCTGGTGGGGCACCTACGAGATGGGGCTGCGGAAGCTCTCAGAGCCATGGACCCTAGTGATCAGCGGGACTATGAGGCCATTAAAAGAGCGGTGCAGAAGTATTATGCAGTCACTCCAGAGACCTACCGAGTTCAGTTCCGCTCTTTGTCTTACAATGGGGGAAGCTCCTTCCACATGTTCGCCCACAAGTTGAAGCAAGCATGCAAGCGCTGGCTAGAAGGAGAGGAGGCTGTCACAGTTGATAAGATCCTCCAAGTCATACTTAAGGAACAGTTCTTTTCCCAGTGCCCCGCTGAGATCCGTGAGTGGGTGCTGGAACGGAACCCAGCCACAGTTGAGCAAGCTGCTTCTCTTGCAGATGAGGGCCTGACCATCAAGCCGCAGTGGAAGAGGTTGTTTGCAGAGGAGCGGAAAACTACCACAGTCCGCCAGACACCCTTCAGCCAGCCACCCACCTTTCGTGCCCGGCCTCAGGATTACAATTCCCCCTCTACCCTTGCCCCAGCCCATCGGCCTCCAGCTATGAACAACCCTGTCCCTAGACAACGACCTACTGGAAGAATGCTAGAGCGCAGATGTTTTGGTTGCGGGCGGCCTGGACATTTGCAAGCTAGTTGCCCTGTTAACATGGGGGCATGGGCCACCGTGGCATCTCGGCCTATTCACTACCTGGGAACCACCCCTAGGACAGAAAGTTTGGCCCCATTTCCAGATGACTCCATGAATGACCCATCTGTTCCACCTCCAGGGGTCTATGGGATTCAGCCTTCTGCCACACATCCTGCAAACCTTCAGCGGAAGCACTTGCAGGAGGTCCTCCTGGATGGCTGAACAGTTGTTGGATTCCGGGACTCGGGAGCTTTCCTAACGGTAGCGGACCCCCGAGTTGTGCGACCCGAGGCCCTAGAGGAGGGCCCTGGCATTTCTATCGAGTTGGCAGAGGGTACTCGGAGACGTATTCCTAAAGCTACCGTGGAACTTGACTATGGTTATGGACCAAAACGATGCACAATTGGTGTGATGAGCGGGCTGCCGGCCGATGTTCTGTTAGGCAACGATGTTGGAAATCTACAGTGCCACTTTGTGGGAGCAGTGACCCGAAGCCAAGCTCAGGGAGAAGCCAACATGGATCCACCGGATTTTCTGACAGATGCCAGCCCTTCAACCCTACAACTTTACCATTCAGCACCGCCGAGGGAACCAACACCAGAACACAGATGGGTTATCCCGGCAGGAGGAAATATGAGCTATAGAGACTGATGTGCATTCCCCAATTTACCTGTGTAGGCCAATTGTGTCATGCACATGTTTTGAGAGGGGGAGGGGTTGTCACGGGATGGTTAGAGTCCGGCAATAGGCAATGTGTAATATATATTTCATGTGGAATGTATTCTCTAACCTGTTGTAAACATCAGTGTGTAGTTGCCTGATTCGGGTCTAGTGTGTTAGCACATTGTATGCAAATACCTCTAACTAGTGAGGACAATGGGTGGAGATAATCTGATCCGTGTCTCCAAGAAGATGTTGGACTGTGCATTGTTCAAAAGAGACAGGGAGTCTGCTCTCCTTGGCATAGGTGAGGGGGGAAGGATCTGTGACTCAGCCCTTCCCACCCCCAGATATAGGAAGTAACAGTTTAGTATATAGATGTAGCTAGCAGTTAGTATGTGTTAGCCGGCCTGTGCACAGCTCTGTAGAGAGCCAGGATTTAGTTACAGGACCAAGGAGCCAAAGCTATCATTGGATTGTGACTTCTGTGGACTTATTGTTGTTACGGTTGATGTGACCGCCACCGGCTACTAACTTTGTGGATTACAATAAATTGCTGTTGTCTCCTGACCTCTTGCGTCCGTGTTGATTCAAGATATCCTCCGGAGGAAGACGTATACCTTTGCTCCGTGACAGTCATACACTATGTATTATAGATATATAGTCCTAGGAGCCCTGACAGTGTCATACACTATGTATTATAGGTATATAGTCCTAGGAGCCCTGACAGTGTCATACACTATGTATTATAGATATATAGTCCTAGGAGCCCTGTCAGTGTCATACACTATGTATTATAGATATATAGTCCTAGGAGCCCTGACAGTGTCATACACTATGTATTATAGGTATATAGTCCTAGGAGCCCTGACAGTGTCATACACTATGTATTATAGGTATATAGTCCTAGGAGCCCTGACAGTGTCATACACTATGTATTATAGATATATAGTCCTAGGAGCCCTGATAGTGTCATACACTATGTATTATAGATATATAGTCCTAGGAGCCCTGACAGTATCATACACTATGTATTATAGATATAGTCCAAGGAGCCCTGACAGTGTCATACACTATGTATTATAGATATATAGTCCTAGGAGCCCTGACAGTGTCATACACTATGTATTATAGATATATAGTCCTAGGAGCCCAGGGCCACACCTCTAATGAGGCGACCTGAGGCGGTCGCTTCGGGCGGCACACGGGAGGGGGGCGGCGCACGGGCGACTTTTTTTTTTTTATTATTTTTTTATTATTTTTTTTTTTTTACTTCGAACCAGCGCAGGAGAGCTGCTTCTCTCTGCGCTGGTTCAGATGTCTGCATAGGCGGCGTCACTAGGCCACCTATGCACGCTGATACGTACTCAGACGTCTAGGTATCAGCGTGGGCGCGTCATTACGTGATGACGCTCGCTGATACCTAGACGTCTGAGGACGTATCAGCGTGCGTCCGCGGCCTAGTGACGCCGCCTACGCAGACGTCAGCCTGCAGGAGAAGAGGATCGCGGAGGCGGCGGGAACAACAACAAGATCGGTAAGTATAAAACTTATTTTTTTGTTTTATAATAGGCCGCTACCTGCTGGAGTATCTCCAGCAGGTAGCGGCCTATTTACCTACCTCCCCAGACCTGCTCACTGCCGCCCCCGCTTGTGCTATAGGCCGCGGAGGCCGGCAGTGAGTAGGCCCGGGCAGGCCACGATCCCACTACCACTATTATTATATTCAGGGGTCTTTTCAGACCTCCGAGTATAATAATCGGAGCCCCAGGGGAGGTGAGAGAACATAATAAACAATGTTCCTTACCTCTCCGGGGTCCGGTGTTACTCCTAGCAGGCTTCGGGCCTATATGGTAATACCCAGATGTCACGTGGTCTGGAATATTACCATATAGGCCCAAAGCCTGCCCTAGCAGTACCATATAGGCCCGAAGCCTGTGCTAGTAGTAATAGCCTGTTACTGCTAACACAGGCTTTGGCCTGTATGGTACTGCTAGGGCAGGCTTCGGGCCTATATGGTAATATCCCAGACCACGTGATGTCTGGGCATTACCATATAGGCCCGAAGCATGCCAGCATTAAAGAGGACCTTTCATGGGTTTGGGCACAGGCAGTTTCATATACCGCTGGAAAGCTGACAGTGCGCTGAATTCAGCGCACTGTTGGCTTTCCCGATCTGTGCCCCGGGTGAAGAGCTATTGGTGCCGGTACCGTAACTCTTCACAGTCAGAAGGGCGTTCCTGACAGTCTGTCAGGAACGTCCTTCTTCCCAGCAGCGCCTATATTGCTGTACTGTGTGAGCAGGGAGGAACGCTCCCTCCCCTCCTGATAGTGCTCTTCTATGGACGAGTACTTTGAGCAGAGGGAGGGGGCTCACACAGCACAGCACTATAGGCGCTGCTGGGAAGAAGGACATTCCTGACAGACTGTCAGGAACGTCCTTCTGACTGTGAAGAGCTACGGTACCAGCACCAATAGCTCTTCACCCGGGGCACAGATCGGGAAAGCCGACAGTGTGCTGAATTCAGCGCACTGTCAGCTTTCCAGCAGTGTATAGAACTGCCTTTGCCCAAACCCATGAAAGGTCCTCTTTAACATCGGGTCCCGGAGAGGTGAGTAGTGTTTATTATGTTCCCTCATCTCCCCTGGGGCTCCGATTATTATACTCGGGGGTCTGAAAAGACCCCTGAGTATAATAATAGTTCATCGGTATGCAACTGCGGTTGCATAATAGAGCTTGAAGGTTCCACTGTGGCCCCTGTAACCTCTATTATGCCCCACAGCAGCCCCGCTGCAACCTCTATTGTGCCACTGTGGGGCATAATATAGGCTGCAGGGGCCGCTGTGGGAGAATTGAGGAGTCAAAGATGTCTACACTCACCGGCCACTTTATTAGGTACACCTGTCCAACTGCTCGTTAACACTTAATTTCTAATCAGCCAATCACATGGCGGCAACTCAGTGCATTTAGGCATGTAGACATGGTCAAGACAATCTCCTGCAGTTCAAACCGAGCATCAGAATGGGGAAGAAAGGTGATTTGAGTGCCTTTGAACGTGGCATGGTTGTTGGTGCCAGAAGGGCTGGTCTGAGTATTTCAGAAACTGCTGATCTACTGGGATTTTCACGCACAACCATCTCTAGGGTTTAGAGAGAATGGTCCGAAAAAGAAAAAACATCCAGTGAGCGGCAGTTCTGTGGGGGGCGGAAATGCGTTGTTGATGCCAGAGGTCAGAGAAGAATGGCCAGACTGGTTCGAGCTGATAGAAAGGCAACAGTGACTCAAATAGCCACCCGTTACAACCAAGGTAGCCAGAAGAGCATCTCTGAACGCACAGTACGTCCAACTTTGAGGCAGATGGGCTACAGCAGCAGAAGACCACACCGGGTGCCACTCCTTTCAGCTAAGAACAGAAAACTGAGGCTACAATTTGCACAAGCTCATCGAAATTGGACAATTGAAGATTGGAAAAACGTTGCCTGGTCTGATGAGTCTCGATTTCTGCTGCGACATTCGGATGGTAGGGTCAGAATTTGGCGTCAACAACATGAAAGCATGGATCCATCCTGCCTTGTATCAACGGGTTCAGGCTGGTGGTGGTGGTGTCATGGTGTGGGGAATATTTTCTTGGCACTCTTTGGGCCCCTTGGTACCAATTGAGCATCGTTGCAACGCCAAAGCCTACCTGAGTATTGTTGCTGACCATGTCCATCCCTTTATGACCACAATGTACCCAACATCTGATGGCTACTTTCAGCAGGATAATGCAATGCCATGTCATAAAGCTGGAATCATCTCAGACTGGTTTCTTGAACATGACAATGAGTTCACTGTACTCCAATGGCCTCCACAGTCACCAGATCTCAATCCAATAGAGGAGCATCTTTGGGATGTGGTGGAACGGGAGATTCGCATCATGGATGTGCAGCCGACAAATCTGCGACTGCAACTGTGTGATGCCATCATGTCAATATGGACCAAAATCTCTGAGGAATGCTTCCAGCACCTTGTTGAATCTATGTCACGAAGAATTGAGGCAGTTCTGAAGGCAAAAGGGGGTCCAACCCGTTACTAGCATGGTGTACCTAATAAAGTGGCCGGTGAGTGTATGTTTCAAACTTTACAGAGTCAAGTCACAGCTGAAAGAAGTGGTCATGGCGGTCCAAAGGGAAGAGACTGGAAATGTGGGGAGACGTCTCCTGTGAGTATTACTGCATACCTCCCAACCGTCCCGATTTCCGCAGGACAGTCACGATTTGGGTGACATGTCCCGCGGTCCCGGTTGGAGGGAGGTATGTCCCGATTTCAACTCAGATCTGCGTCCAGAGGACGCAGATCTGAGTTGAACACATATGCGGCTGAAGCAAGGAGCTGACACAGGTCAGCTCCTCGCTTCGCCGCTGCCCGCCTCTCTCCCTGACACACGCGGCTGAAGCTGCTCGCATGCTTGCTTCGCCGCTGCGTCTCTCTCTCGCTGACACATGCGGCTGAAGCAAGGAGCTGACCTGTGTCAGCTACTCGCTTCGCTGCTGCCGCCGGCTCCTGGCTTGTAGACGCGATGTACAAGCCAGGAGCCGGCGGCAGCAGCGAAGCGAGGAGCTGACACAGGTCAGCTCCTCGCTTCAGCCGCATGTGTCAGCGAGAGAGAGACGCAGCGGCGAAGCAAGCACGCGAGCAGCTTCAGCCGCATGTGTCAGGGAGAGAGGCGGGCAGAGAGCGGCGAGGGAGCGGAGGAGAAGGTAAGTTTAATGTGGAGGTGGAACGTGAATCTGGGGGCAGATGAAGGAGAGGACGGCATGACACTGGGGGCAGAGATGGAGGGACATGAATCTGGGGGCAGAGATGTGGGGACATGAATCTGGGGGGCAGATGAAGGGTGTATATGAAACTGTGGGAGAGATAGAGGGGGGACATATAATTTACGGGTGACTGTAGGAGGATTATACTGTGTGCGGGCACATGAAAAATTAACGAGTGGGTGGGGTCAACACAAAAGTGGGCGGGGCTAAATTTGCCGCGGCGCGCTATGCGCGCCGCACATTTTGTCCCTCTTTCGGTTTTTCAAAAGTTGGGAGGTATGTTACTGCATTGAATTTATTGTAATGTCCCCCCCCTGCTGTCTTTGGCTGACGATCAAAAGATGGGGGCTCTTTCGATCGTCTGCTTCAGGCAGCAGAGAGGCTAGGTTCACCACTGTAGGAGCCCTGACAGTGTCATACACTATGTATTATAGATATATAATCCTAGGAGCCCTGACAGTGTCATACACTATGTATTATAGATATATAATCCTAGGAGCCCTGACAGTGTCATACACTATGTATTATAGGTATATAGTCCTAGGTGTCCTGACAGTGTCATACACTATGTATTATAGGTATATAGTCCTAGGAGCCCTGACAGTGTCATACACTATGTATTATAGATATATAGTCCTAGGAGCCCTGACAGTGTCATACACTATGTATTATAGGTATATAGTCCTAGGTGTCCTGACAGTGTCATACACTATGTATTATAGGTATATAGTCCTAGGAGCCCTGACAGTGTCATACACTATGTATTATAGATATATAGTCCTAGGAGTCCTCACTGTATTTTTTTTAAAAAACTTTACAAAGTCTAAGAAAATATTAAGACACAGGAGTACATCATCAGGTCTATCAGATTCACCACATGAAGTAGGCCCACACCACTCCAGGGGTGCACCATAGTAGCTGTCAGTCCCCCTGGGAGGAGCAGATTTCAGAGAAGGAGACCATGAGGGCCGGTTTTAGACAAAGTGTGGTCTGAGGCAAAACTAAAAGCGGGGCCCCAAAATCCTGACATACCAATGCCATCATATTCAGTCATTTCAGAAGTCAGGGATGCACTTCCAGCGCCACTGATATAGACTTAAAGGGGCTCTATCACTGGGAAAAGTCATTTTTAACTAATGACATGCTTGCATAGGCTTTAGAAATGCTACTACACACTTACCTTTAGTATGTAGATTGCCTCAGTGGTGTCTGAATAAGTCCGTTTTTATTAATATGCTAATGAGCTTCCAGCCAGCTCAGCAAGCACGAAGCTTGGGGTATGTATAAAAAGGAACTATTCATAATAAAATAAAGGGGGGGGGGAGGTTTAGAAGGATGATCTATTGTTAATAAAGATAGGGGAACTATTCCCCCCCATACTTACATAATAATTCCCCTAGGATTATTAACAATAAATCCTCTTATAAATAGCCCCCTCCACTTATAAATTGCCCTAAAAGTATTAACCTTAGTCCCTGTTAGTAAATATGTATCTGTTAGGATTTGAACCGGGCTCTTGTGGTTTTCCTGGTTGATCCTCTGACTCGTGACCATTTGCCTGTTTGTGTTTGGTCTCTGTCTTTCTGTTGCATGTGCTTCTTGATTGTCTGCTGGAGTTTGGAGGTCTCAGGTGTGTTCATTTGCAGGGTCGGACTGGGATGTCTAGGGCCCACCAGTGGAATTGTTTCTAGGGGCCCACCGCCAGGACCTTGCAGATCAGCGGTACCGAGACAGGGCGGTTAAAGGTAATAACATGTTGGGAGCCATGCTACTCACCCCCTATACCATGTGCACTACATATACCTACTGCTACAGCCTGAATGGCAAGTGAACAGCATGGCTCCTAGAAATGTTAGCATTACCCGTAGCTGAAGTGTCCTGGAAAAGCTGATCTGCAGAGGTCCTGGCTGTTGTATCATCGCAGATGTAATATTGATGGCCTATCCTAAGGACAGACCATCAATATTAGAAAGATGGATAAATCCTTTAAAGTGGTTGTCCAGGAATTGGAGCAACTCATGTGGTGGGCAGGAGGTGTAAAATAAAAAACAAATAAATAAAAAAAAGAATACTCATCTGTCCTTGGCGCTCCGTTGTCCGCCGGTAGTGTCTATTCGGTCTCGTACTGGCACTACTTTCTGGGAGTCCTGCACCTCATGTGATCGCTGAGACCAATTAGGTACAGGAACTCCAGAAATGAGGCCATGAGACCCAAACACAGGCGGGGATAACGGGGGGCGGGGACAGGTGAGAAGGCTCTTTTAAAAAAATATATATATATTTTTACACCTCCCTGGCAGAAGGGGGATGTTAAAATGTGTGGGGCATATTAAAGGGGTTTCCAGGGTTAAACTTTTTTTATGGCCTATACTCTGGATAAGCCATAAATACCTCAAACCCCACATTGCAGAAACACAACGTCTTTGGCTACTACAGAAAAAACCAGCAAAGTGAATGAAATATAATCAAACTAGCTGGTACCCGCGACTTCGTCTGCGGTGATTGTAGCAGTGGGTATATACAGGGGCGGGTAAGGTTTTCGTACTGTGTATATGGTATGGGATATGAAATGTAACTTTGTATCTTGTTTTTGCTGTAATTCAGAGAATACGTGAGACTTTTGTGTTGAAGTTACTTTGTATTAGAGCTGCTATATATACGGTGTTGTGAGAAACTTTACATAGTGACTTTGGGACAGAAGTATTTGAAGTTAACCCTTTCCCGCCGATGGCATTTTTTGATTTTGGTTTTTCGTTTTTGACTCCCCTCCTTCTAAACCCCATAACTTTTTTATTTCTCCGCTCCCAGAGCCATATGAGGTCTTAATTTTTCTGGGACAATTTTTTCTTCCTGATGCCGCCATTATTTATTCTATATAACGTACTAGGAAGCAGGGAAAAAATTCAAAATGGGGTGGATTTCAAGAAAAAATGCATTTCTGCGACTTTCTTACGGGCTTTGGTTTTACGGCGTTCACTGTGCAACCAAATTGACATGTCCCCTGTATTCTGTGTTTCATTACGATTCCGGGGATACCAAATTTATATGGTTTTATTTACATTTTGACCCCTTTAAAAAATCCAAAACTATGTTAAAAAATTATTTTTTGAAAAGTCGCCATATTCCGACAGCCGTAATTTTTTTATACGTCTGTGTACGGGGATGTATAGGGCGTCTTTTTTTGCGGGGCCGGGTGTACTTTTTAGTTCTACCATTTTCGGGAAATGTTATTGCTTTGATCACTTTTTATTCAAATTTTTATCAGAATCAAAACAGTGAAAAAGCGGCGGTTTGGCACTTTTGACCATTTTTCCCGCTACGGCATTTACCGAACAGGAAAAATATTTGTATAGCTTTGTAGAGCAGGCGATTTCGGACGCGGAGATACCTAACATGTATGTGTTTCAGTTTTTAACTACTTTTATATGTGTTCTAGGGAAAGGGGGGTGATTTGAATTTTTAATCCTTTTTATTTGTTTTTATGTTTTTTTTTACTTTTGTCTAAACTCTTTTTTTTGCATTTATTAGACCGCCTAGGGGTATTGACATGGGTGGGCGGTGTCGCGGATTGTCAGAGTGGTGGGGGTCGGCAAACATGGCTGCTCCGGAGCGTTATAGAGCGCCTCCTGGAGTATCGTTAAGGTGAGGGGCAAAGTGGTAAAGTCTATGTATATGTTATTGTGTGGGGTTAGGGGCGAGGCTGTAGAGGGTAATAGGAATTTTGTGGCTTGCTATGGTCCAAAGTGTGTGAGATTGCAGAGATGGTGGTGTGAGTTTGGGTTTTGTGGGGTTCCTGGCACAAACGTATGTGCGCTATTGTGACGAAAAGTAGCCTATTGCGCAATCGGGTGTAGTGACTATGTTTGTGGAAAATTTCAGCCAAATCGGTCGAGCGGGTTTTGCGTGATTGAGGAACAAACATCCGAACATCCAAACTCACAAACCCACAAACTTTCACATTTATAATATTAATAGGATTTACCTCATCCGCACACTGCAGGAAAAAAGATGTGGAACAGCCACAAACTCTAAAATGTGAGCGCTTCTAAAAACATGGCCTGTTACTTTCAGCTGCGCAATTGGGAGAAAGTGCGGGGAAAAAAACACTGTGGAAAAAATACATTGAGATTCGCCGCTATTTTTTTCCACAGCTATTTTTTTAGCCGCGTCTCACTGTTGGGCCTCATCCTTATTATCTCAATAGACTGAGCATCAAACTATAAGGCTGAGTTCACACAGAGTTTTCTGGTCAGGAATTTGGTTCTATTGGGTTAGAGTTCTATTGGGAGGCTTTTTTGGAGGCTGATTTTGAGGTGGATTCCTGACCAAACAACTCCGTGTGAACTCAGCCTTAGGGCTCGTTCACATCTGCGCCCGATCTCCGTTCTGCAGGTTTCCATTTCCTGCACAAAACAGAGGCAGATGACGGAAACCTGCAGGAGGCTCTCTCACCCATTCATTTGAATGGGTGAGAAAGAGGTCCGCGGTGAGTGGCAGTGAGCGTTTTATGCTCTCCGCCATTAAACCGATTTTTTAAAATCAGACACAGAGTCGAACATGCAGTACTCTGTGTCCGATTTAAAAAAAAACCGGTTTTGCAGCGGAGAACATAAAACACACACCACCGCACCCGATCTGACAGCTTTCCGTCTTCTACATGCAGAAGACGGAAAGCTGAGAACGGACTGCCGAACGCTAGTGTGAACCTAGCGTCAGCCTAAAGCCCCATGTAGCAAGACAAAGCAAAAAGCGCTGCGGGAAAAACCCCGGCGGCAACACATCAGTTTTTCCTGCAGCGCTTATTGCAGAAACTCCGCAGAGGTTTCCTCTGAGGACTTTGTTTCCTTTAGGGTAAGTTCACGAGGGGATTTTTGGTCAGGATTTTGAGGCCGTATCTGCTTCAAAATCCTGACCAAAAAGATGGCTCCCTTTGAAATCAATAGGAGCCGGTCAGTTCTTTTTTTTCCGGGAGCCGGTTTGTTCCAGGTCCCGGAAAAAGAAGCGTGGTGCTCATTCTTCAGGTCGTTTCGCCTCACGATTCAGCCTGAAGACACTCCCTCCTCCCATCTAGGCCCATTTATTGGGCCTAATCTGGAGCAGAGTGCGTGACTGGATACCGGTGCAGTGCACCGGCATTCAGTCGCGGCTACCCGATTTTTGGTCTGGAACCTGAGGCGGCCTCCGCCTCAGGTTCCGGACCAAAAAACCCCGTGTGAACTTAGCCTTATACCTATAGGGAAACTGCAGGTGTTTCTGTAGATACAAGTGACATGCTGCAATTTCCAAAACCGCAACAGTTTTGGAAATTGCAGTGTGTCCGCCATGTGTGTTTTTCTGCAATGTGTGGATGGGATTGCACTCACTGCGTTCAGTAATGCATTCGGGGAGTCCGCATGGGGACCCTCCCAAACAGACTACCAAACGCATTAGCAAGCAGTGTGCAGTGAAAGCACACATAGACTATAATGGGGTCCATGTGCTTTCCGTGCGGTGTCCGCATAGAACATGCGGACAGAAAAGTACTTCACAATCTATTTTCCTGTCCACATGACTCATGCGGACACCGCGTGGAAAGCACACGGACCCTATTATAGTCTATGCGGTCCGCATACTTTCACTGCACACCGCTTGCTAATGCGTTTGGTAATCCGTTCGGGGGAAGGGGGAGGGGGTTCCCATGCAGACTCCCCAAACAGATCACCGAACGCAGATGTGAACCAGGCCTTATACATATACCATATATACTCACACATATACAATACTATAGCACATATACAATACTATAGCACATATACATTTATATACATTCATATACCATATAAGTCATATATATACTTGTATGAATACTATATATACACACACACACATATGTACATACATATTATAGCATACTGTATATACTTTACACAAATGTACATATACATACATATTAAACATACAGATTTTACAAAAAGAGTTTACTCACCTATTCCAGCAGTAGTGAACTCAGCAGACGGCTCCCTGTCCTCCCCACACGCTGCGATGTAAGAGGACTCAGTGTGAGGGGGAGGGGGAGGGGGAGGAAGTGCGTGCGGGCAGCAGGAGGAGACCTCACAGGAGAGCAGCAAAGCAGCTGCAGGTAAGTGAAGGGAGAGGCCGTTAGCTGATGCTGAAGAAAGACACGTTGTCCTCCGATGTGTACTTCTTCAGCATCAGCTAATGGGGGCCCCTGTGTGTGGAGGCAGATGCATTGGCCAGGTGCGCGGTTGGGGCCCCTGGCCATCCCGATCGGGCCCCGACCAATGCATCTGCATTGGTAAAAATCAAAACTTTAAGTCAGGGCTCGGGGGCCCACCGGGGGATTCCCCGGTACACCGGTGGGCCAGTCCGAGCCTGTTCATTTGCATTATCCATTCAGGTGTTGCTAGGCTCTATTTAAGGCAGGCTGTCTGTTCACTCCGGGCCGGTTTTCGTTGTTACCAACCAGGATTCTTGGCTCAGTAGGAGGAGTGTTTTGTGAAAGTTGTTTGGTCTCAGGACGCTAATCTGGAAGTTGTGTGAGTCTGTTCTGTGTGAGAGTCTGTTTTACCCTCAACATTTCTTCTCAATCCCTGTACTGCATTTCTGGTTGCCTGACACGGTTTTGGTGTTAGTGAGTTTTTGTTAGAGGGCTTCAGGTTTATTTTACCCCGTCCTGTGATACCCTTTCCTCACTACTCACTGTTCCTAGTTGTTACTGTTTGCGACTGCACCTATTCTTCGTTAGAGGCCTTTAGTATCCCAGTCCCTAGCCTCTTTCAGCTCTCACCCCACCTGTCTCTTAGGTCTCCGCGTTTAGAGAGCCAGAAGTTGTCGGGGCCAAGCTTAGCTTGGGTACAGCTGACCAACACCCTCAGGCAGGGCCTAGTCAGCCATCATAGCACCAGGGAAAGTTTTCCTACCCCTCTTCCATAGAGGTGAAAGCAGCATTCAGTATACGGTTGCTCAGGCATTGACACAACCATGACAGTACCCCCCCCCCCCCCCTTTAATAGTAATAAACCCCTTTTATTTGTCAGAAATATAATAAACCTTGTTTCCTTCAGAGCAGGACCTGCACACGGGGTGTGATGACGTCACTACACCACTTCCTGTGTGCAGGTCCTTCTCCTTCTTCGATACAGTGATCTATGTACGAGCAAGGACTCCAGCTCCCTGCTCCAATAGATCTTCATGTCCACAGTACTGGTGTGCATAGCACAGCAATACACTTGTAACTAGGGCTCCCCTGATGCAAAGCACCAGACCAAAGGTCTGGTGCAGTGGATCCTGGGCCCCTTTGTAGTTGGGGAATCTGGGGATTTGCCCAGTTTGCCCCCCCCCCCCCTCCCTTCCCATTGAAATGAATCGCCCTATTGAAATGAAAGGGACCCCAAATAAAAATGGCAGGCGAGGTGGCAGAGCGGGAACACAGAAAAGTGTTGGGGTGTATAGGTGCCGTCCAAAGTTTTTCAATTTCTCCCCATTTTCAATGGGCCTCTGGGGCTGGCAAAAATGGGAATACAACAGAATTGGGTCCACCAATAGTAATGAAGGATATGTGGTGCCGCCAGCCCCCCATCTGCCATAACAGCCAACATCACAAAGTGATTCGGTGACGTTTTGCATTCCAGATGAAGTGGAGCAGGGGACAGATACTGGCAGGGTTTCAAAGACTATTAGAGTTTCGGGAGCAGGGTCATCTTTACTGCCATTATGTGACTGGGAAAATATGTAAGGAGCGCCACTGATCAAGTAGGGAGCGGAGGTCCTGAAACACACAAAGGTAAGTAACAGAGTATAGGAATGTGTAAGAGGAAAACAGCTGAATTCACAGGTAACGGAGGGAACCATCCTTCCATAGACAACCATAGTGATAGCGGAGCAGATGTATAGGGGCATATGGAATGTTTAGGGGAACGGCTTCCATCATAGAAGGGTTCATTGTATAACCAGAGAGGTTACCATAGTCCTGTAGTGTGAGCAAGAGGATCGGAAGGGGGATCTGGGGATCAGTAAGGGTGAGAAGGACGTCATCAGCAGAAAGTCTAATCTTACAATCTCTATCCGGTATTCTTACTCCTGTAATGTCCGGTTAGAGCGAATCTTGGATGCCAGAGGTTCAATACAAAAGGCAAAAATAAGACGGGACAGAGGGCCGCCCTGGTGAGTAGATGTATGGGGGAGCTAAACCACTGAGAGAGGGAATAGAGCGCTCTAACTGCCGAGAGGAAAACCCCCCGAGTATCTCTGCAGAGCAGGAAAAATAAAGAACCAGTCTAAGCAAACAAATATATAGTCCATACCTCCCAACCGTCCCGATTTCCCGGTTGGAGGGAGGTATGTCTCGATTTCAACTCAGATCTGCGTCCAGAGGACGCAGATCTGAGTTGAACACATACGCGGCTGAAGCAGGGAGCTGACACAAATCAGCTCCTTGCTTCACTGCTTCCGCCGGCTACTGGCTTGTAGACACGATGTGATGACATCACATCGCGTCTACAACTGTGTCAGCGAGAGAGAGAGAGGCGCGCAGAGAGATGCAAGGGAGCGAAGGAGAAGGCAAGTGTAATGTGTACTGAGGTGGAACGTGAAACTGGGGGCAGAAGAAGGAGGGGACGGCATGATACTGGGGGCAGAGATGGGGGACATGAATCTGGGGGCAGAGATGTGGATACATGAATCTGGGGGCAGAGATGGAGGGGACATGAAACTGGGGGCAGAGATGGGGGACATGAATCTGTGGGCAGAGATGTGGAGACATGAATCTGGGGGCAGAGATGTGGGGACATGAATCTGGGGACAGAGATGGAGGGGACATGAATCTGGGGGCAGAGATGGGGTGACATGAATCTGGGGGCAGAGATGGAGAGGACATGAAACTGGGGGCAGAGATGGGGGGATATGAATCTGGGGGCAGAGATGGAGGGGACATGAATCTGGGGACAGAGATGGAGGGGACATGATACTGGGGGCAGAGATGGGGGACATGAATCTGGGGGCAGAGATGTGGATACATGAATCTGGGGGCAGAGATGGAGGGGACATGAAACTGGGGGCAGAGATGGGGGACATGAATCTGTGGGCAGAGATGTGGAGACATGAATCTGGGGGCAGAGATGTGGGGACATGAATCTGGGGACAGAGATGGAGGGGACATGAATCTGGGGGCAGAGATGGGGTGACATGAATCTGGGGGCAGAGATGGAGGGGACATGAATCTGGGGGAAGAGATGGAGGGACATGAATCTGGGGGCAGAGATGGAGGGGACATGAATCTGGGGGAAGAGATGGAGGGACATGAATCTGGGGGCAGAGATGTGGGACATGAATCTGGGGGCAGAGATGGAAGGGGGACATGAAACTGGGGGAGAGATAGAGGGGGGACATTTAATTTACAGGTGACTGTAGGAGGATTATACTGTGTGTGGGCACATGAAAAATTAATGAGTGGGAGGAGTCAACACAAAAGTGGGCGGGGCTAAATTACGCACGCCGCACATTTTATCCCTCTTTCGGTTCTTCAAAAGTTGGGAGGTATGTATAGTCCTATGTAAAATACATCAGTCCCCGATATACAGTCCCATCTAAAATACATCATGTCCGCAGATATACAGTCCTATGTAAAATACATCAGTCACCGATATACAGTCCCATGTAAAATACATCAATCCCCCCATATACAATCCCATGTAAAATACATCAGTTCCCCAATATACAGTCCCATGTAAAATACATCAATCCCCCCATATACAATCCCATGTAAAATACATCAGTTCCCCAATATACAGTCCCATGTAAAATACATCAGTCCCCGATATACAGTCCCATGTAAAATACATCAGTCCCCCGATATACAGTCCCATGTAAAATACATCAGTTCCCCTATATACAGTCCCATGTAAAATACATCAATCCCCCCATATACAATCCCATGTAAAATACATCAGTTCCCCAATATACAGTCCCATGTAAAATACATCAATCCCCCCATATACAATCCCATGTAAAATACATCAGTTCCCCAATATACAGTCCCATGTAAAATACATCATTCCCCGATATACAGTCCCATGTAAAATACATCAGTCCCTCCGATATACAGTCCCATGTAAAATACATCAGTTCCCCAATATACAGTCCCATGTAAAATACATCAGTCCCCGATATACAGTCCCATGTAAAATACATCAGTCCCCCGATATACAGTCCCATGTAAAATACATCAGTCCCTCCGATATACAGTCCCATGTAAAATACATCAGTCACCGATATACAGTCCCATGTAAAATACATCAGTCACCGATATACAGTCCCATGTAAAATACATCAGTCACCGATATACAGTCCCATGTAAAATACATCAGTCCCCCGATATACAGTCCCATGTAAACTACATCTGTCCCCCGATATACAGTCCCATGTAAAATACATCAGTCCCCCGACATACAGTCCCATGTAAACTACATCTGTCCCCCGATATACAGTCCCATGTAAAATACATCAGTCCCCCAATATACAGTCCCATGTACACCCCTCCCCCTCTTACCCTGCACCCCGGCTCTTCTCTCTTCAGCTCAGTACACATATAGACTATCACACGGCTGCTGCTTCCTGGTTCCATGGTTACAGGACCTGTGATGATGTCATATTCATGTGATCAGCCATGTGTATGGGAGGCGTCAAGGAGTCACATGACCAGATGTTACAGCTCTCTGCTAGATATATGAAAGTCTGTGTGACGTGTATGTAGCAGAGCTGTTTGTGTGTGCAGTGGTGAACCTAGCCTCTCTGCTGCCTGAAGCGGACGATCGAAAGAGCCCCCATCTTTTGATCGTCAGCCAAAGACAGCAGGGGGGGACATTACAATAAATACAATGCAGTAACATACCTCCCAACTTTTGAAAAACCGAAAGAGGGACAAAATGTGCGGCGCGCAAATTTAGCCCCGCCCACTTTTGTGTTGACCCCACCCACTCGTTAATTTTTCATGTGCCCGCACACAGTATAATCCTCCTACAGTCACCCGTAAATTATATGTCCCCCCTCTATCTTTCCCCCAGTTTCATATACACCCTTCATCTGCCCCCAGTTTCATGTCCCTCTTCCATATCTGCCCCCCAGATTCATATCCCCTCCATCTCTGCCCCCAGATTCCTGTCCCTCCATCTCTTCCCCCAGATTCATGTCCCTCCATATCTGCCCCCAGTGTCATGCCGTCCTCTCCTTCATCTGCCCCCAGATTCACGTTCCACTTCCACATTAAACTTACCTTCTCCTCCGCTCCCTCGCCGCTCTCTGCCCGCCTCTCTCCCTGACACATGCGGCTGAAGCTGCTCGCGTGCTCGCTTCGCCGCTGCGTCTCTCTCTCGCTGACACATGCGGCTGAAGCGAGGAGCTGACCTGTGTCAGCTCCTCGCTTCGCTGCTGCCGCCGGCTCCTGGCTTGTACATCGCGTCTACAAGCCAGGAGCCGGCAGCAGCAGCGAAGCGAGGAGCTGACACAGGTCAGCTCCTCGCTTCAGCCGCATGTGTCAGCGAGAGAGAGACGCAGCGGCGAAGCGAGCATGCGAGCAGCTTCAGCCGCGTGTGTCAGGGAGAGAGGCGGGCAGCGGCGAAGCGAGGAGCTGACCTGTGTCAGCTCCTTGCTTCAGCCGCATATGTGTTCAACTCAGATCTGCGTCCTCTGGACGCAGATCTGAGTTGAAATCGGGACATACCTCCCTCCAACCGGGACCGCGGGACATGTCACCCAAATCGTGACTGTCCTGCGGAAATCAGGACGGTTGGGAGGTATGCAGTAATACTCACAGGAGACGTCTCCCCACATTTCCAGTCTCTTCCCTTTGGACCGCCATGACCACTTCTTTCAGCTGTGACTTGACTCTGTAAAGTTTGAAACATACACTCACCGGCCACTTTATTAGGTACACCATGCTAGTAACGGGTTGGACCCCCTTTTGCCTTCAGAACTGCCTCAATTCTTCGTGGCATAGATACAACAAGGTGCTGGAAGCATTCCTCAGAGATTTTGGTCCATATTGACATGATGGCATCACACAGTTGCCGCAGATTTGTCGGCTGCACATCCATGATGCGAATCTCCCGTTCCACCACATCCCAAAGATGCTCCTCTATTGGATTGAGATCTGGTGACTGTGGAGGCCATTGGAGTACAGTGAACTCATTGTCATGTTCAAGAAACCAGTCTGAGATGATTCCAGCTTTATGACATGGCATTGCATTATCCTGCTGAAAGTAGCCATCAGATGTTGGGTACATTGTGGTCATAAAGGGATGGACATGGTCAGCAACAATACTCAGGTAGGCTTTGGCGTTGCAACGATGCTCAATTGGTACCAAGGGGCCCAAAGAGTGCCAAGAAAATATTCCCCACACCATGACACCACCACCACCAGCCTGAACCATTGATACAAGGCAGGATGGATCCATGCTTTCATGTTGTTGACGCCAAATTCTGACCCTACCATCCAAATGTCGCAGCAGAAATCGAGACTCATCAGACCAGGCAACGTTTTTCCAATCTTCAATTGTCCAATTTCGATGAGCTTGTGCAAATTGTAGCCTCAGTTTCCTGTTCTTAGCTGAAAGGAGTGGCACCCGGTGTGGTCTTCTGCTGCTGTAGCCCATCTGCCTCAAAGTTCGACGTACTGTGCGTTCAGAGATGCTCTTCTGGCTACCTTGGTTGTAACGGGTGGCTATTTGAGTCACTGTTGCCTTTCTATCAGCTCGAACCAGTCTGGCCATTCTCCTCTGACCTCTGGCATCAACAACGCATTTCCGCCCACAGAACTGCCGCTCACTGGATGTTTTTTCTTTTTCGGACCATTCTCTGTAAACCCTAGAGATGGTTGTGCGTGAAAATCCCAGTAGATCAGCAGTTTCTGAAATACTCAGACCAGCCCTTCTGGCACCAACAACCATGCCACGTTCAAAGGCACTCAAATCACCTTTCTTCCCCATACTGATGCTCGGTTTGAACTGCAGGAGATTGTCTTGACCATGTCTACATGCCTAAATGCACTGAGTTGCCGCCATGTGATTGGCTGATTAGAAATTAAGTGTTAACGAGCAGTTGGACAGGTGTACCTAATAAAGTGGCCGGTGAGTGTAGACATCTTTGACTCCTCAATTCTCCCACAGCGGCCCCTGCAGCCTATATTATGCCCCACAGTGGCACAATAGAGGTTGCAGCGGGGCTGCTGTGGGGCATAATAGAGGTTACAGGGGCCACAGTGGAACCTTCAAGCTCTATTATGCAACCGCAGTTGCATACCGATGAACTATTATTATACTCAGGGGTCTTTTCAGACCCCCGAGTATAATAATCGGAGCCCCAGGGGAGATGAGGGAACATAATAAACACTACTCACCTCTCCGGGACCCGATGTTAAAGAGGACCTTTCATGGGTTTGGGCAAAGGCAGTTTTATATACTGCTGGAAAGCTGACAGTGCGCTGAATTCAGCGCACTGTCGGCTTTCCCGATCTGTGCCCCGGGTGAAGAGCTATTGGTGCCGGTACCGTAGCTCTTCACAGTCAGAAGGGCGTTCCTGACAGTCTGTCAGGAATGTCCTTCTTCCCAGCAGCGCCTATAGTGCTGTGCTGTGTGAGCCCCCTCCCTCTGCTCAAAGTACTCGTCCATAGAAGAGCACTATCAGGAGGGGAGGGAGCGTTCCTCCCTGCTCACACAGTACAGCAATATAGGCGCTGCTGGGAAGAAGGACGTTCCTGACAGACTGTCAGGAACGCCCTTCTGACTGTGAAGAGTTACGGTACCGGCACCAATAGCTCTTCACCCGGGGCACAGATCGGGAAAGCCAACAGTGCGCTGAATTCAGCGCACTGTCAGCTTTCCAGCGGTATATAAAACTGCCTGTGCCCAAACCCATGAAAGGTCCTCTTTAACGCTGGCATGCTTCGGGCCTATATGGTAATGCCCAGACATCACGTGGTCTGGGATATTACCATATAGGCCCGAAGCCTGCCCTAGCAGTACCATACAGGCCAAAGCCTGTGTTAGCAGTAACAGGCTATTACTACTAGCACAGGCTTCGGGCCTATATGGTACTGCTAGGGCAGGCTTTGGGCCTATATGGTAATATTCCAGACCACGTGACGTCTGGGTATTACCATATAGGCCCGAAGCCTGCTAGGAGTAACACCGGACCCCGGAGAGGTAAGGAACATTGTTTATTATGTTCTCTCACCTCCCCTGGGGCTCCGATTATTATACTCGGAGGTCTGAAAAGACCCCTGAATATAATAATAGTGGTAGTGGGATCCTGGCCTGCCCGGGCCTACTCACTGCCGGCCTCCGCGGCCTATAGTACAAGCGGAAGCAGGGGCGGCAGTGAGCAGGTCTGGGGAGGTAGATAAATAGGCCGCTACCTGCTGGAGATACTCCAGCAGGTAGCGGCCTATTATAAAACAAAAAAAGAAGTTTTATACTTACCGATCTTGTTGTTGTTCCCGCCACCTCCGCGATCCTCTTCTCCTGCAGGCTGACGTCTGCGTAGGTGGCGTCACTAGGCCGCGGACGCACGCTGATACGTCCTCAGACGTCTAGGTATCAGCGAGCGTCATCACGTAATGACGCGCCCACGCCTAGTGACGCCACCTATGCAGACGTCTGAACCAGCGCAGAGAGAAGCAGCTCTCCTGCGCTGGTTCGAAGTAAAAAAAAAAAAAAAAAAAAAAAAAAAAAAAGCCCGTGCGCCGCCCGAAGCGACCGCCTCAGGTCGCCTCATTAGAGGTGTGGCCCTGTGTGTGTGACGTGTATGTAGCAGAGCAGTCTGTGTGTGACGTGTATGTAGCAGAGCCCTCAGTGTGTGACGTGTATATAGCAGAGCCGTCTGTGTGTGATGTGTAAGTAGCAGGGTCGTCTGTGTGTGACGTGTAAGTAGCAGGGTCATCTGTGTGTGACGTGTATGTAGTGGAGTGTGTGTGTGTGACAGGTCTGTAGTAGAGCTGTGTGTGTGAGACGTGTATGTAGCGGAGCCGTCTGTGTGTGATGTTTAAGTAGTGGAGCCGTCTATGTGTGATGTGTATGTAGTGGAGCTGTGTTTGGCGTGCAGTGGTGAACCTAGCCTTTCTGCTACCCTTGGAGGACGATCTAAAAAGGGGGGGGGGGGGTCTGGCTTATTTTTTGATCATCCGCCGGGGGGTACTACTGGTAACATTACAGTGAATACAGTGCAGTAATAATCACAGGAGACGTCTTCCCACATTTCCCGTCTCTTCCCTTTGAACCGCCATGACACTTCTTCCAGCTGTGACTTGACTCTGTGACGTTTGCAACACAGACATCTTAGACGCCTCACTTCTCTACGCACCCAACCCCTATAGATATATAGATATATATATATTATACATATTATGGCCTACTGCAGCCTATATTATGCCCCACGGTGGCACCAGATTAGATAGTTATACTAGCCCAGAACAATTTACTCCTGGATCATACAATGCAGTCTAAATAATCATGCAGGTGATAGGTACACTTACAGTCCCAGCGGGATTAACCCTGTCCCGTCCAACAGGCTGCCAAAGGGTTAAGTCTGGAAGCAGGGAGGGTATGAACACCCAGTCTCTTCAGCAGATCCTCCTGTGGAGCCTGTAACCTTTTCTCCGAAAGCTTAAAGGGGCTCTATCAGCAAAATCATGCTGATAGAGCCCCACATATGCGTGTATAGCCTTTAAAAAGGCTATTCAGGCACCGTAAAAGTTATATTAAACTACCCCCCCCCCCCCCCCCCGTTTTAAAATAATAACCTAAAAAAGAATGTGCTCTACTTACTGAACGTGCACCCTGGGCGGGCATTTAGGGTGTGTCTTCATCTTCATCCCTGCCTCTTCTTCCTCCGATGTCCTCAGGTCCCGTCTTCCTCCAGCACTCGCGAACGGGCCAGTGATAGCCGGGGCGCATGCGCAGTAGCCGTAGTAGAAGCCGCATGCTACTGCGCATGCGCCCAGGCCGTTTTTTCTTATCAGTGTCCGCGAGCGAGTGCTGGAAGAAGACGGGACCGGAGGACATCGGAGGAAGAAGAGGCGGGGAAGAAGATGAAGACACACCCTGAATGCCCGCCCAGGGTGCATGATCCGTAAGTAGAGCACATTCTTTTTTAGGTTATTTTTTTAAAACGGGGGGGGTAGTTTAATATAACATTACCGATGCCTGAATAGCCTTTTTAAAGGCTATGCACGCATATGTGGGGCTCTAGCAGCATGATTTTGCTGATAGAGCCCCTTTAAAATCTTCTTTCTTTTCACTTTCAGCCTCTGGTAGCTCCGAGGATCCTCCTGTTGCATCTACCTATGATCCCTCTCTCTTGCAGACTGACTGAGCACATGGTCATCTTTGCAAAGCAGCTCCTCCCATCCTCCAAAGATTTGATAAACAAACACAATTGCTTTCATCCCCCATGCACAATGTCTGCAAACTGTTAACCCCTCGTTGCCTTGAACTGCACACAGGGGTTACATCTGTATAGTAGGAGAGCCCAAATTCAATCTTGTTATAGATAATATAGATATTAGAGTAGCATTCCCCCCGCTCCCATGTCGGCACTAATATCAGTTGCGGACAGACATTAAAAGCTCAGTCAGTGCCAGTCCTCCAACAACATCTACAGATAGCTAATCTCCTTCCTGCAGAGGTTAGGATGGCTAATCAATTGGGAGAAATCCGAGGTAGTGCCATCCACCCAGAGGAAATTCCTAGGTTTTCTTCTGGACTCAGCGGCTCTATAGATCTTATTGTCCGCCCCAAGGAGACTGAGAATAGAGGCGGCTGCCCATTTTCTCTACAAAGCTCGGCAAGTGTCCATCAGAACCACCATGAGAGTCCTTGGCCTAATGTCATCCCTTGGGCTTTATGGCATTCCTGTGCTCTCCAGACTAAAATCTTATACACCTGGAACAGGCCTCCAAGAGGACTCAACAAGAAGATCTGTCTTTCTCCCAGTACCCGTCTTTCCCTCAGATGGTGGATACACCTGAAAGAGGGAAGGTCCTTAGTCCAACTGACTTGGACTCTGTTGACAACAGATGCATCCCAAACTGGATGGGGAGCCCACATGGATGAGAGGACTGTGCAAGGTCGATGGAGCAGCCTAGAAATAGGAACTTACAACCAGAGGGAACTCAAGGCGGTCTACCTAGCAATGCTTCACTTTGCCCCATAACTCAAGGGGAAGGCTGTCAGAGTCCGGTCGGACAACATGACCACAGTGTTGTACCTGAACAAACAGGGAGGAACCAGGTCCCAAGTTCTCCTGAAAGAAACAAATCTGATTTTTTCCTGGGCAGAGAAGAATCTGACCCATTTATTCTCTGTTCAGATGAAGGGCTCTCTGAACATAGTAGCAGATCGGTTGAGTCGGGGTATTACCGTATCAGGAGAATGCTCCCTCAATCCAGAGGTGTTCCAACCGATTGTTCAGAGATGGGGTCTCCTGGAAATCGACCTCATGGCAACCCGACTCAATGCCAAGGTGGAGAAGTTCTGCTCTCTGTATCAGGAGGACGATCTCTAGGCTGTGGATGCCCTGTCTATCCCTTGGAGATTCAGGCTGGTTTACATATTCCCTCCAATTTCCATCATACCCAAGGTAATGGTGAAAGACAGGACCAAGTCTAGGCGATTGCCATAATCCTGTTCTGGCCAAAAAGGACTTGGTTCACCCAGCTCATGATGATGAGTCAAGGCATATACTGAAGGCTTCCCCCCTGCCAGAACCTGGTCACTCAAGGAGGACAGAGGTGCCAGGATCTGAGGAGATTCAATCTGACAGCCTGGAGGTTGACCAGTCCCTATTAGAAAATAGAGGATTGTCAGAGGCCGTCCTGAGGACCCTTGCCTGTGCCAGGACAGAACCAACGAATAAGAATTATCACAGGATTTGGGAAATCTTAAAGGGGTTGTCCCATCACAAGGATCCTATCTATACTGCTTGTTAATGTGGATGTAAGACTTTTCCTAAATACATTGCTTCAGCAAAACTGCTTTGTTTGTCCACTATCTTACTTTATTCAATTCTTTGTGGCCACAGCCCTGACTTAGCTGCTCCTGAGTCAAGTGATGTATCTGCTGCTCTCAGGGGGAGGGAGGAGGGGCTAAGTGCACGGGAGCGAGCCTGTGTATCTAGCTATTCCTGTGTCTACACCACGTGACCTAGGTCCTGCACTCAGATAGGGGAGAGGATCTGCTTTCATTTCTTCTGTTCTCCCAGTTATCAGGCTAGCTAATTCAATTGTGTTCATTATGGCAGAGACAGGCAGTCTCTGTATGTAACACAGAATGGAGTTGCTGCTGCCTGTACTTCATAGTCCAATATGGGTGGGCGGAGCTACACGTGAATTTGGGGGCGGAGCTAAACGGCAGGTTGCATGTGAAACCCCGTCCACCAAATGATGCAAGAAACCAGGAAGAAAGAAGATTTTACAGGAGTGAAGACTGGTGAGTATGCGACGTGGGAATACCCCTTTAAAGTCTTGGTGCCTTGAACATGATACAGTGTTTTCTTATCCCCCAGTGGGGGCAATTTTGGATTTTCTTCAGGACGGCCTAGACAAAGGGCTATTTGCTTCTACCTTGAAGGTACATGTCGCCGCTTTGTCCGCCTGTCTGGGGAGGCGTTTGACTCAACTCCTTTTGGAAAGTGGGTTTCTTAAGGGTGCCACAAGAATTAGACCCTCAGTATTGGCTCTTGTGGAACAATGGGATCTTAGTACGGTCCTGTTGGCTCTCTGCGACCCTCCTTTTGAGCCATTAGAAGAGATGGATTTGAACCTTTTGACTTTTAAGACAACTTTCCTTTTGGCCATCACGTGAGCTAAGAGGGTAGGAGAGCTTCAAGCTTTTTCCTCTGAGGAACCTTATATCTCCTTTTTGGAGGACAGAGTTCAGTTACGGTTTCTAATAGAATTTAGGCCCAAGGTGCCCTCTCTGATGAACATAAATCAATTGATGTCCTTGACAGTATTTTTTCCTGCTCCCTCCTTCTGGGAGGAGGTGAAACTTCATACGTTAGATTTGGGTAGATGTCTGCGGATCTACCTCAAGCATATTAGATCCTTCAGAAAAACAGACAATCTTCTGGTTAATCTGGTGGGAGGACTTAAGGGCTTTAAGGCCTCTATTTCCCGTTGGGTTAGAGAATCCATAAAAGTGGCTCTCTCATCACAAGGGTTACCTACTCCAGCTTTTCTTAGTGCACATTCTACAAGGGCGGTCTCGACTTCATAGGCGGAGAGGAGAACGGTGCCTTTGGAACAAATCTGCGCTGCAGCTTCATGGTCCTCTCATCATACATTTGTGAAGCACTACAGATTGAGCTCTCGTGCTTCAGACGCTACTGCCTTCGGGTAGGTGGTCATGAGCTCTGTAAGTCGAGGAAACCCTCCCTAGGGAAATTACTTGCCATCTCCCTACTACTGTGCTCCTGGTAGGACGATAGGGAATCATTGATTACGTAGATAATCTGTTTTCCCTTTGTCCTAACAGCAGCTCAAAGATTCCCTCCCTATATGATTTGATTATGTACTTTGGTATTAACACTTGTGGGGAGGTCCCTGTGCCCTCTTATAGGGCCTAGTTGTGGATATTCATTTAGATGCTGAATAAAAATTCCACCTCTACTACAACAAAGTAAATACCCCACTATTGTGCTCCTGTTAGGACTAAGGGAAAACAGATTATCTACATAATCAATGATATTGAAAACTGTGGGACTCTATAAGTTTGCCAAGGCCAAGAATGTAGATGGAGTAAAGGAAGGGTCGCAGAACAGAGCCCTGAGGGACATCCACTGACAGACCACGGAATAACAGCTAAGTCATTTTTTACTTTTGGGCAGTTTCAATGGAGTGATAAGGTCATAAGTCTGACCGACGTCTAAGAAAGAGAGAGGTGGATCAGAGTTAGGAGGATAATTCAAGGTGGACATGTTGAAGGAGTTTTGAGGCACACGGGGGAAGCAAGATGAAGCAGTAGTTGTCGGGACGGGTTGAGGGATAGATTCTTAAGAATGGGTATTTAGCATGTAAACAGGCAGAATAGAAAGTACCACTAGTTAGGCTGGAGAGGTGGGCTAGAGTATGACAAAAGACTCCAGTGAGGCTGGGGATGAGGTACAATAGGATCGGGTTAAGCATACATCTGGTGAGGTGAGATTTTCAAATTAAGATGGAGAGTTTTTCATTGGTGATGATGGAGTAGTAATAAGAGCACGAACAGATGAGTAGAGTAGTTGCGAGGGTGTAGGTTGAAGCTTTATCTGAGTTAGTCAGATAATAAATACAAACCAAAAAAACAAAATAGCATGCTATTGTGTGCAATTACCTAACCATAGGTGGCTACGACTACGACACTGAGGGGTAAATACAGTATAATGCATTATATTTACCCCTCAATGTTATAGTCTTAGCCACCTATGGTTAGGTAATTTTTGGTATTTGGCTATTATGTCCCCCCTATTTATGTGTCTTATGTTATTTGTATCACATATTTTTTTAATCTTGGCATTAATAAAATGTATTAGATGTATACTAATTTTGTGTGTATTTTTCTTAGTATTTAGATAATAAATGCAGCCCAGTGTGTGGCCCTAGGGATTTACAACCTGCAGCCGATCAGTTTCTTGCTGTGGGATTAACAAGGTTTTAAACCTTTACAATACAAGGGCTGAGAACTGGCCCGGCCAAAAGGGTAAAACCCGGCAAAATAGCAGGTGGATGTGTGATTGGTAAAGTGGAAGGGAATATGGAAGCGGGGTATTCTGTTTTATGGTGGATACCTGACAGAATTGGTATACAGCAAGTGAGAGTTATCTTGTACTAGGACCAATTTGTGACAATTTTGATAACATTTTATTCATAAACCTGTTGGTGGGCAATGTCACATCATTCATTATTATCATCTCCATCTGAGTCTCCTCCGCGCAATCTGCGTCCAGTCATCCGGCTGATCTGACAGTTTAACTCCCACCTGGCCAAGTTCCTGCCGGTGCAATCGCTGCCGTGCAACTTAGTGGAACTCATTGCGTTTCGACAAGTGATGGTAGCGCACAGTCTCCATGGAGAATACCTAGCTGTGATTATTTCTCAAGGAAAGTTGTCCCTCCTTTATGGCCATTTGGGCCTCTACTTGTAAATGTCCATATAGGGAAAGGTGCAAACACCCCCAGAATATGGAGCATCAATTATGGGTAGAAACAATACATTAGCCGTCATGGCCACTGGGTCAGTTATCAGCATCAGAGGCTACAACATAGAAATGCAGCAAGGCTCGCTGCTTTCTAGTACTGACATCACCTCATGGGTGCAGGTACAGGTTCAACACCCAGCCACCTCCTTCGTTATCTACACAATGGACCATTTCCCACCCCCAACTTCACCAGGACAAGCCATTGCTTTCACTCACCGCCGTCATTTCATGGTTGTAAGGGGAAGAGCACATTGAGTGTGACTATTGCCCATGTTGTATATGGTGAATGGTAACTGCATGCAGCAATCCACAGGGACAATAATCACTTATGGAAGATAGTCCAGACTCTTCATCTGGCAACCAGGTCAGGCACACTGGTAGTGCCCCAAATTATTCGGGAAATTTTGTAAAATGTTGATGTGGCATTTTCTCCCATACAGAGGTAATCGGATCATCCAAGTTCTTTTCTGCCTCCCAAGTGTTGTTCTGAAGACAACCCCAGACATTACACTAACATGTCTTATCCTAAGCTCTTCTTCCTCCCCTATTCCTCAAATCCTGACCCCTCCATATAGAAGTTCCCCTGCACTTAGTAACTGTATAGTCACAGATACCGACTAGTAACTGCTTAGACAGCTTCAGTTATATGTCCTCATGTATTAATAGATGGCTGGACCATTGTACTAAACAAGCCCCCTGACCTCGTATTTCCTCATAGATTGTAAGCTCTTCTGCTCAGGCCATTACTCCATGAAATACAAAAAGCAAAAACCCCAAAAATGTTGAATAAAAAATTAAAAATGTCTACTCACCTACAGTAGTGCAGGGACTCCGAAAGCTGCATATAAAGTCCCTGCACTAGATATGTGTCTGGGGTTTCTCCCGGTCACATTTAAAGTAAGCCCCAGAAGTGACCTAATGGGAGTAACCTGATCACAATACAGTATTAGGGGTGTGGGGCGGCGGGAATAGGAACTGCCCAGCTAATCATATCAAACTTGTAGTTTTAATGTAAAGTGACAGGTGCCCCAACCCCTCAACCAAACCCATCCCTGATAAATAAAGGCGCAGCCAATATACATTTGTGATCTATAACAATGTGTGACAATGTCTGTGTGCTGTTCGTTTTTTCAATGACCTATCAATTGAATGGCCAACAGTAGGGAAATAAGAAATAGGTTTTTATGTTTTACCATAATTCTTGCAGTGCAGACAGCTAACCCCAACCGTAACCTGTTACCCGCCCCCTAGACACATAACCCTGCCCCTTCTAACTATATCACATCTGTCTGCATAACATAGAAAAGTACATTAAACAGGGAGTCAAATGATCCAACGCAAAGAAAAGAGTCGGAATTTCAATCACTACATTAAAGTTTCCAGGGATCCCATATACAGACAACGCAGTGCACTTTCTTCTCTGCTTGTTCGAGGAGAAGATGGTCGTCCACCGTTGTACTGTTACTGGAGTGAACGAGGAAAAAAAGAACAAACAGCAGGGGGCGCTATACACAGGTAGTTTAATCAATATCTTACACAATTTTCAAATTATCTCAGATTTTGGTGCTGGATTAAAAAAAAGAATTCTTGGACAACCTATGTAAGATGTGAGTGTAGGTACAAACTTGTACAATCCAGACATGATAAAGTTTTAACTGTGCAAGTTCTTTGATGTGCAGTTAGTAGATGAGTTTTGACAAAAATAATTTAAACACATCTATAATTAAATTTCCTACATTCTGGACATGTAAATGTCTTCTCTCCTGTGTGAATTCTCTGCAGTCTATTAAGATCTGATATAAAGGTAGAGTATTTCCTACATTCTGGGCAGGAAAATGGCTTCTATCTTGTGTGAATCTTTTGATGGTCAAGAAGATTTGATTTCCAAGTAAAACATTTCCCACATTCTGAACATGAAAATGGCTTCTCTCCTGTGTGAGTTCTTTGATGATCAACAAGACTTGATTTCTGAGTAAAACATTTCCCGCATTCTGAACATGAATATGGCTTCTCCCCTGTGTGAATTTTTTGATGATCAACAAGACTTGATTTCTGAGTAAAACATTTCCTGCATTCTGAACATGAATATGGCTTCTCTCCTGTGTGACTTTTCTCATGTCTATCAAGAAGAGATTTCTGAGTAAAACATTTCCCACATTCTGAACATGAATATGGCTTCTCTCCTGTATGAGTTCTCACATGTTTAACAAGATCTGATTTCTGAATAAAACATTTCCCGCATTCTGAACATGAATATGGCTTCTCTCCTGTGTGAGTTCTCACATGTTTAACAAGATCTGATTTCCGAGCAAAATATTTCCCACATTCTGAACATGAAAATGGCTTCTCTCCAGTGTCAGTTTTCAGATGTCTAACAAGATCTGATTTCTGAGTAAAACATTTCCCACATTCTGAACATGAAAATGGTTTCTCTCCAGTGTCAATTTTTAGATGTTTAACAAGATTTGATTTCTGAGTAAAACATTTCCCACATTCTGAACATGAATATGGCTTCTCTCCTGTGTGAGTTCTCTCATGCCTAACAAGATCTGATTTCTGAGCAAAACATTTCCCACATTCTGAACATGAAAATGGCTTCTCTCCTGTGTGAGTTTTTTGATGATCAACAAGACCTGATTTTTGAGCAAAACATTTCCCACATTCTGAACATGAATATGGCTTCTCTCCTGTGTGACTTCTCTCATGTCTAACAAGATCTGATTTCTGAGTAAAACATTTCCCACATTCTGAACATGAAAATGGCTTCTCCCCTGTGTGTGCTCTTTGATGTTGAAGAAGAATTGATTTCCGAGAAAAATATTTCCCACATTCTGAACATAAAAATGGCTTCTCCCCTGTATGAGTTCTCTGATGTACATCACTCCTTTGGTAACTAGTATTTTGCTTAGACGTTTGTGATGAATCAGAAGTCAGGACCTGTCTAATAGCATCAGATGATAGATGAATCTTCTGAAGGACTGAGGGTATATCTGGGGTAATGACATGTTCTTCGTATGGATCTTGTGTGATACCATGATCCTCTGCTGTATAATCTGTAGATATCAGATGTCCCTCTGAGCTCCTGGTACAGTCATCTGACAAGAAGAAAACAGATTTTACCATCTTAGATAATAGAACGTTATAAAATATTAATATAACCTTATTTTATTATTTTATAGCATTTCTATATATACCTTTCCGCACATATTTTAAGGCATCTAGCAATATCCAATAATTAATCAAGACTAGTGGCAAAACAGATAGCAGTAGACCTCGGGGAATTGACCAGTAGATCATGATGTTTTTCCACCAGGCTGCTCTCCTCCAGTTTCCCACTTGTGCGGTGAGGCCAGCATCTTCATCGGTCCATGTTGGGGTGTGCCAGTTACAGTGTAGGATCATAAAGGATCCTGTGAGTCAGTGCTATTAGGTGGTGTCCGTCTCACACACTCCCTCACACCTAGACGTACTTTACTACAGGAGGAGGAGCAGTATGGTCATGTATGAGGAAGCCATGGATTTGAGGTAAGTGTTCGGTTGGATGATGTAACTTAATTCTGTGGGTCGTAATGATTTAAGAAGTGATGCCAAATTTATATAGTTTTTGATTTGCTTGTTTATAACTTTTCAAAAATAAAACTTTGAAAAGTAAAAACAATTCTTGGTAGACAGACTGAGATGATGGTCAGAATATTACACAAATCATACATATTGATAGGTCATATATATTGAGAGGTCTAAAAAATGGGAACCCTCTCATTGGATCATTCCTTTAGATGCAGCACACCCGGAGTAGGCTTGGTTCCATTGTGTATGGGCTTGTGGGATGATCCTATTCTGGGGCCTATTTGGCTGGATCAACCAAAAAAAAAAACAGAAATGTGATTGGGGATTTCATCTAATTCTGAAGCTCGTTAGAAGAAAAGGGAAAGATACCCGAAAAATGCAATCTGAAATGGGAATCCATGTAACCCTGGAACCATATTTGTTGGGGCCGAAGACTGAGCCTCTTTAAGTTCCCCAAGATCTAAATCAGTATCTGAGCCTGAGCCGTAGAGAGAGAAGGAAATTATATCCTGTCCAAATAGTGATCCAGCTCCGAATCAATAAACCGAACATCTGATTGGGTAGAATTGGACAAAATAATTATAAAACACTAGCCTGTGCCTGCGACTTCGTCTGCGTGCTGTTGGCATTGATGATCCATAGCTGCCGTCGATGGTTCCCCTGCTCCGGCGTTTCGGCAGATTTGAAGCTGTCCTGCTGTTGAACTTTTCCTTGCACTATGCCCGTGATTGTTACAGCATCTCAGCAGCTCGCTGGGGCGCCATATAATGAGCGTGTTTTTGGCGTCGATAATCCACCTGCTCTGGTGTTATGGCTGCTTTAAGAGCCGCTTGACACCTAGCTTACTCAATCCTCCTCAGTTCCGCTTGAGGAGAACTCTGTTAACTTCTGGCTACCGTCATAGCCATTTTTTTCCACTTTTGTGACAAATTACATTTTCCTTTCCTGGCATGTTTAAAATTGGGAATTTAAATTAAATGGATTTTCCCATCTCAGTGTCTCAGCAGGCTGCCTAAAGTACACAGAGCACTTATGCAGATCAGATAATATGCAGATGGTTGGATGTTATCTGGGTCTTTACAAAGAGAGAAAACAGACCAAGCTTTATCAGCAAACTCCAATTAGCTGAGAGAGTGCTGCTGGCAAGAGTATATAGTATACAGTATATTAACATAAATTCATAACAGTTGTGAAGCCATGTCATCTACCGGGATAAAAAGTAGCCGATGTGATAATCCAGGTTACAACTATCTATGTGTGAAATTTAATCCAAATCTGTTCAGCTGTTTTTGCGTGATCGAGGAACAAACATCCAAACTTTCACATTTATAATATTAGTAGGATGGACACAGAAATCTACACAGAACTATAGTAGTCGGAGAATGAGGAGAATCTGTGACTGTTCTGTGGTATATTCAGTGGTGACTCCTCACCTGGGAGGTTCCCTGTAGGAATGTCCTCCTCACACTCCTCATCACCACTCACATAGGGATCTTCTTTTATTGCTGTGGCCAAAATATTGTTCAGATCTTTACCCCGAAGCTGTGAAATAAATATTGTAAGTCAGCGAAAAGGGAAAGAGACACAAGGACTTCACAGCCCGTCTACACATCATAGGGAATATCTCCATCTACCTGATCATCCTGTGGAAGAAGAGGACTGGGACATCTCTCCGGTGTTGTCCTCTTACTGGATCTACCTGTAGGAAACACAGACAGGGACTGAATTCATTCTGTACATACAAATAATGGAAGTCCATGTGTATATAGTCATGTCTATTACCTGCTGATATGAGGGGCTGGTGGTCCTCCATCATCACCTCCTTGTACAGATCCTTGTGTCCTTCTAAATACTCCCACTCCTCCATGGAGAAATAGACAGCGACATCCTGACACCTTATAGGAACCTGACAACACAATGATACACTTTCTCTTATAACAAACAACACTTAGCCTAAAACATAACTTTTAATGTCAAATATGGTCAGCTAAAATCTTTCAACGGTATAGCTAGGGCTAAAATTAGAATACATAACTCAATAAGAAAAGGTCTGACACTGAGTACTGGCTCCCACCATCGGGGAACCGGGAAATGCGGTTTTTACTGCAACATCTTCTTTATTATTTTTCCTTATCCTCTCCTGATGAGAATATGTAATTGAAACGCGTAGAGAGATTAATTATTTACAGCATATCTAGTGTGAACCCTATAGAATGGCATATTTATCAAGTGGACAGGGACACTAGTTATATGTTTAGGTGTCAGGTTAACTTTGCTATTGAGTGGACGCTTTAGGGCAGTGTGAACAGCATCAAAACAGTAGGGGGGAAGAAGGTATTTATTCTATACAACATTGTTATCAGCTACAGTATCAGTGAGATTATCATCATCTAGGCACCTATTTAGTGCTAACCGTCACCTGTCAAGTTGTGATTATCACTCCCCTAAACTGAACTACCCTGCAGTATCTAGGAACATTGCAAAAAAGCTATATCTCTATAGTGTTCCCTACTTTTCTTATTGAGTTATGTATTCTAATTTTAGCCCTAGCTATACCGTTGAAAGATTTTAGCTGACCATATTTGACATTAAAAGTTATGTTTTAGGCTAAGTGTTGTTTGTTATAAGAGAAAGTGTAGCAGTCAGTGCCCATTGAGATTGAACACAATGATACAGTCATCACCCCGACCCCTCCAGTTACTGTATAATGTCCCAGCATTCCCAGCAGTGTCACCTCTCCAGTCAGCAGATCTATCATCTTGTTGGTGACTTCTAGGAGCTTCTGCCCATTGATCTCCTCCTGTATCAGGGGATGAGGTGGAGGTCCCGGGATTAGGCTCAGGTGTTCTCCATATCCTTCATACACAGGAGCCTGACAGCGCCCACTAGAGGTCTTCTTCACTACTGTGTAATCCTGGTTATGGGGAGACAAATTAATAAATCTCACTACATACATGTCCAGAGTCCATCACCTCTCCAGTCCTATCATCTGTTATTACTATAGATAAGAATGATGTCATGATGACATCATCAGAATCTCTCACCTCTCCAGTAAGCTGGTAGATGATCTCTAGGGTGAGATTTAATAGACTTTCCGCCATCTTGTTCCTGTCTCTTTCCATCCTTGATGGATCAATCAGGAATATTCTCTTATATAGAAGATACTGAGAGGATTCTATATTGTAGGAACCTGAATGGAGAGAAGATGAGACAATGTAATAAATTCACAAGCCCCCCACAGTTTGTTAAACAACTGCTCATGAACACGGCAATACCCCATATGTGGCCATAATCTGCTGTATGGGAACATGGTGAGGCTCAGAATGGGAAGAGCGCTATTTGGGATTTGGAGGGCGGTGTATGTCCACATGTATGACACTGATGGACCACGGATAACGTACTTAATGCCATAAGTGGGTAGAAACGGCTATTTGGGCACAGCCAGAATCAGAAGGGAAGGAGCGCTATTTTGGTTTTTGGAGCACAGTTTGGCTTTTGGACATCATGCTACTTTCGCAAAGTCCCTATTTTGCCAATAAAGTGGAATCCGCAGACATGTCACCCCATTTTGGACACTAGCCCACTGATGGAATTTATCAAGTGGTGTAGTGAGCATTTTAAACCCTTGAGTGTTGCATTTATTTAGTTTCCAGAAATAAAATCACAACTGATAATGAGAAGTTAAAAGTGAAATTTTTCCAGAGATTCGCCATTTCAGTGCCCGATATGTTTTGCCCAATTTATGTCAGCAGAGACACTCCAAAAACTGGTAAGCGGGTATCCCGGGCACAACAGCTTTTGAAATGTTCATCTCTGATACAAGTTGGGCACAACATATTACACACTGAAATGACGGATTCCTGGAAAAATTTTCATTTTCACCTTTCACAATCAGCTTGTGGCTGGAAAACCCCTTTTAAAATAGTGAATTAATAAAACCATATGCAACAGAAATCACCACCTTTTGTATCGTCTTATGAGTTACAGCATATACTCGAGTATAAGCCGACTTTTTCAGCACAGTTTTTATGCTGAAAAAGCCCCCTCTCGGCTTATACTCAAATCAGGCAGCGAAGGACTGCAGGGACCTGCATAAATTAAGTGAAGGGGGAGTCTCCTTCAGTGGTTGCTACAGTAATGATATAGGACACTCCCCGCTTCACTAGCAAGAGACATGAAAGCCCAGGAGGCGGCAGGTCCCTGCTCCTGTGTCTGCATCGAAAGTGAAAGTAGAACACACAGATACATACTGGGGTTACAATTCCTATTAATGTCAGGCATTTGGGTTTATTATTTTAGTTTTAGTAACTCCATGTACCTCACATTAATAGCAGTTAACCCCATCATATACCTCACATTAACCCCTGTGTTCCCCATATAAGGGTTACTAATATGTGAGACATATAGAGGTAATAATAAAGTGCCTTAATAATGTTTAATGTAATAGTTATTACCTCCATGTCTCTCACATATCAATAACCCTTATGTGAGGCACACAGGGGGTTAATGTGAGGGACATGACAGGGTTAAATGCTATTAAGTAGCAAAAAATAGAAAAAAGTGCAGGGCGCTCACCAAACAACGGGTTCTTTAATAGCAAAAGACTTTATTTCATCTTTTTAAAAACATCCAGTGCATAGGGATAGAATAGATGGTATAAAAAACAGATCAAGCGACGATCGTTTCATGCAGTAAGCATTTCTACTATTTAAATGCTATTAACCTGAGGCACATGGAGTTACTAAATTGTAATACAAAATGACCAGACTTTTTATCTGCAATGGTGGATAAAATTATGGACTATTACATTTCAATGGGCCCGTACACATAGAAGCCGTCACTTTTGCGGCCGTGTGTCCGGGCAAAATTGAAGAGCTGCAACTTATGGAGCAGGTAGTATATGTGTCCTATAGGTTTCCTATACCTGTCTTATATGTGTCCTATACCCGTTCTATACAGGGTCGGACTGGCCCGCCGGGGAACCGGGGAATCCCCCGGTGAGCCCCGGCCCCCGAGCCTTGACTGTCAGTAAGCTCGGGGCCCCAGGCTGCCGGCAGCGTTGTAATTACTAAAGATGGCCGGCTGCCGGCAGTTTCCCAGGGCCCCGACACTTACACAGAGGGGCCTCCTGCCAGTGGTATACGTTCCCTATTAATATAGGGAAAGTATACATCGGACTCGGGAGCACACCAGGGGCAGCAGCTCTGTCTCTTGCAATATTTAGAAGTCCGGCATGTGGTACTGTGTGGTGAGGCATGTATAAAATCCTCTGATGCGTGTATCTCAGTTTGGATATCAGTGTTGGATTGTGCATTTGGAGTGACCATGTGTATGGCAGTTGGAATATGAGTGAAAGACTTGCAGGTTTGTATTGGCTAATCCCGGTCATTGTTTTGGGAATGTTGGAAATCTCAGCAATGGTATGTCCGAGAGAGTTGAGGCCCGGTCTTAACAGACACCTCATGTACATGTGTGCCAAATTTGGTGAAGATCTTACTATGAGGCAGTTTTCGCCTGACCAATATTGCTGCTCAGTAAGGCTGCTTGCACACTACAGTATTTTTCAATGGTCTCCGGTCCGTGGATTCTACAGCTCCATAGACTTCTATGGAGTCTGCAAAATTCAAAGCTTTATGCACAAAGAAGTCTAAGGAACTGCCGAATCCGTGACCTGGAGGCACGTGGAGAATACTGTAGTGTGCAAACAGCCATTAAGGATACCAGACGTGTTTTGTCAGTGCATGCATGTATATGTGTGCATGCGTACGATCCATGTCTATGTATGCATGTACAATATGTGTGTGGTCTGTGTATATGTATGTGTACATGCGTGTGATCCATGTGTATGTATGCGTGTGTGCATGCACCTGTGTGGTCCATGTATATTTAGGCGTGAATGTGCACATGCGATCCATATGTTTTTAAGTGCGCAGTGCAAGTGTCCATGCGTGCGGTAGTTATGTGTGAGTACGCATGTGCTCTGTTCGTCCGTGTGCGTAGTGTGCATCCATCTGAGTGTGTTTGCGTGTGTATGTGTGTGTGGTGTGCATGTGGTGTTTGTGTGGTGTGTTGTGGCATTTGTGTGGTGTTGTGCTTGTGGGTTGGTGCATGTGTGCTGTCTGTGTGATGTTTATATGGTGTTTGTGAAATGTTTGTGTGTGATGGTGCAGCCCCTTTTAGCGCCATCGCTATAATCCGTTCCTATCAATCAAAACAGTTGTTTTCCCCTCAGCACTTTCACCTTCACATTTCCCCATTATATGTATAGGGCCTAAGGTCTGTGGCCCCAACCTGATGACGGGGGGGACGCTATCATGTAATGTAATGTAGCTGTAATGTGCGCAGTATTCTGCTCCTGTGGGTGGAGAGGGGGCATGCCAAATTTCACCTAAATTGGTTGAGAACTGTGGATTTGTATAGAGCGGGCTACTACAGCTTTTGAGTTTTTATATATATATAAACATAGATAGATCAGTTCATAATATATATATATATATATATATATATATATATATATATATATAGTGGGGCAAAAAAGTATTTAGTCAGTCACCAATAGTGCAAGTTCCACCACTTAAAAAGATGAGAGGCGTCTGTAATTTACATCATAGGTAGACCTCAACTATGAGAGACAAAATGAGAAAACAAATCCAGAAAATCACATTTTCTGATTTTATAAGAATTTATTTGCAAATTATGGTGGAAAATAAGTATTTGGTCAGTAACAAAATTTTATCTCAATACTTTGCTCCCACAGTTGATTTCTTCAATCCAAGCTGGTTGCCTATTGCAGATTCAGTTTTCCCAGCCTGGTGCAGGGCTACAATTTTGTTTCTGGTGTCCTTTGACAGCTCTTTGGTCTTCACCATAGTGGAGTTTGGAGTCTGACTGTTTGAGGGTGTGCACAGGTGTCTTTTTATACTGATAAGTTTAAACAGGTGCCATTACTACAGGTAATGAGTGGAGGAAAGAGGAGACTCTTAAAGAAGAAGTTACAGGTCTGTGAGAGCCAGAAATCTTGATTGTTTGTAGGTGACCAAATACTTATTTTCCACCATAATTTGCAAAAAAATTCTTACAAAATCAGACAATGTGATTTTCTGGATTTGTTTTCTCATTTTGTCTCTCATAGTTGAGGTCTACCTATGATGTAAATTACAGACGCCTCTCTTTTTTTTAAGTGGTGGAACTTGCACTATTGGTGACTAAATACTTTTTTGCCCCACTGTATGTATATATATATATATATATATATATATATATATTTATATATATATTTTATATATATATATATGTTAGGCCCCTTTATTAATAATAGTTCCTCTCTCTTCATATATATCTGTATATACAAATTCCCTCCCCCTCCTGGATTATTATTTCTTTTTATACATATCCCCCTAGGCTGGGGGAACTATTATATAAGGGGGTGTTCACACTACCGCTACTGTCCGGCCTGGGGTTTAGGACGGAACTGTAAAGAGGACGGCGTTCCGGTGGTCATTCATTTGAATGGGTTTTTAAAGGTGACCGCCGGTGTCCGTACGTGGCCTCTCCGCCTGGAAACCATTTTGTTTTTTGCACAGACACAAAGTCCTGCATTTATGACTTTGTGTTGGTGCAAAAACTAAATGGTTTCCAGGCGGAGAGGCCGCATAGGGACACCGGCGGTCACCTTTAAAAATCCATTCAAATGAATGGTAAGCCGTCCCCTGTCCAGTTTCCCCGGGGATTATGATGGAGACCACGGGGCAGACACAGGTCTGGTTCTGTGGATCCCGGGCCCCTTTGGAGTCGGGGCCCCTTTGGTGTCGGGGACCCTTTGCCTAGTTTGCACCCGACCTAACGCTGGGCCTGGAGACCATAGAGGAGTTTTGTGAACTGAGAGGGAAAAGCTTATGACACGTATCCCAAATCGGCCTATTGAAATGAAAGGGACCCAGAAGAAAAATAACAAGCGAGGTGGGTGAGCGGGAACACAGAAAAGAGTTGGGGTGTATAGGTGCCAGCCAAAGTTTTTCAATTTCTCCCCATTTTGAATAGGCCTGCGGGGCTGGCAAAAATGGAAATACAACATAATTGGTCGCCCAATAGTAATGAAGGATATGTGGTGCCGCCAGACCCCCATCTGAAGTAGCAACCAACATCACAAGGGATTCGGGGATGTTTTGCGTTCCAGATAAAGTGGAGCAGGGGACAGATACTGGCAGGGTTTCAAAGACTATTAGAGTTTCGGGAACAGGGTCATCTTTACTGCCATTATGTGACTGGGAAAATATGTAAGGAGCGCCACTGATCAAGTAGGGAGCGGAGGTCCTGAAACACACAAAGGTAAGTAACAGAGTATAGGAATGTGTAAGAGGAAGACAGCTGAATTCACAGGTAACGGAGGGAACCATCCTTCCATAGACAACCATAGTGATAGCGGAGCAGATGTATAGGGGCATATGGAATATTTAAGGGAACGGCTTCCATCATAGGAGGGTTCATTGTATAACCAGAGAAGTTACCATAGTCCTGTAGTGTGAGCAAGAGGATCGGAAGGGGGATCTGGGGATTAGTAAGGGTGAGAAGGACGTCATCAGCGGAAAGTCTAATCTTACAATCTCTATCCGGTATTCTTACTCCTGTAATGTCCGGTTAGAGCGGATCTTGGATGCCAGAGGTTCAATACAAAAGGCAAAAATAAGAGGGGACAGAGGACCGCCCTGGTGAGTAGATGTATGGGGGAGCTAAAACACTGAGGTGGGAATAGAGCGCTCTAACTGCCGAGAGGAAAACCCCCGAGTATCTCTCCAGAGCGGGAAACATAAAGGATCAGCCTAAGCAAACACATATACCGTCCTATGTAAAATACATCAGTCCCCCGATATACAGTCCCATGTAAAATACATTAGTCCCCTCCGATATACAGTCCCATGTAAAATACATCAGTCCCCTGATATACAGTCCTATGTAAAATACACCAGTGCCCCAATATACAGTCGTACGTAAAATACATCAGTCCCCGATATACAGTCCCATGTGAAATACATCAGTCCCCCGATATACAGTCCCATGTAAAATACATCAGCCCCCTCGATATACAGTCCAATGTAAAATACATCAATCCCCCAGATATTTAGTCCCCATGTAAAATACATCCGTGCCCCGATATACAGTCCCATGTAAAATACATCAGTCCCCCAATATACAGTCCCATGTACATCCCTCCCCCTCTTACCCTGCACCCCTGATCACAGGGGCTGCTACTTCCTGTACAGAAACTATGGTTACAGGACCTGTGTTGATGTCATTAGTCATGTGATCAGCCACGTGTATAGGAGGAGTCAAGGAGTCACATGACCAGATGTTAAAGTTCCCTACTAGATATATGAAAGTCTGTGTGTGACATGTAATGTTACCACTAACACCCCCTCCCACACACACACACACACACACACACAAACACACTGTCTGGGGCAGATTATCTAAAGATGAGCCAAACCTCCCTCCCTGCTATTCAGTCCGAGGGGGGAGGGGGGTTGCGTCTTTTGATCGTCCTCCTCAGGCAGCAGAAAGGCTAGGTTCACCACTGTACGTCACACACAGACAGCTCAGCTACATACACGTCACACACAGACAGCTCCGCTACATACAGTACAGACCAAAAGTTTGGACACACCTTCTCATTCAAAGAGTTTTTTGTATTTTCATGACTATGAAAATTGTAGATTCACACTGAAGGCATCAAAACTATGAAGTAACACATGTGGAATTATATAGTTAACAAAAAAGTGTGAAACAACTGAAAATGTGTCTTATATTCTCGGTTCTTCAAAGTAGCCACCTTTTGCTTTGATTACGGCTTTGCACAATCTTGGCATTCCCTTGATGAGCTTCAACAGGTAGTCACCTGAAATGGTTCTCACTTCACAGGTGTGCCCTGTCAGGTAATAAGTGGGATTTCTTGCCTTATAAATGGGGTTGGGACCCTCAGTTGTGTTGTGCAGAAGTCAGGTGGATACACAGCTGATAGTCCTACTGAATAGACTGATAGCATTTGTATTATGGCAAGAAAAAAACAGCTAAGTAAAGAAGAACGAGTGGCCATCATTACTTTAAGAAATGAAGGTCAGTCAGTCTGAAAAATTGGGAAAACTTTAATAGTGTCCCCAAATGCAGTTGCAAAAACCATCAAGTGCTACAAAGAAACTGACTCACATGAGGACTGACCCAGGAAAGGAAGACCAAGAGTCACCTCTGCTGCGGAGGATAAGTTCATCCGAGTCGCCAGCCTCAGAAATGGCAGGTTAACAGCAGCTCAGATTAGAGAGCAGGTCAATGCCACACAGAGTTCTAGCAGCAGACACATCTCTATAACAACTGGTAAGAGGAGACTTTGTGCAGCCGCCGGCCTTCATGGTAAAATAGCAGCTAGAAAACCACTGCTACGGACAGGCAAGAAGCAGAAGAGACTTGTCCAGGCTAAAGAACACAAGGAATGGACATTAGACCAGTGGAAATCTGTGCTTTGGTCTAATAAGTCCAAATTTGAGATCTTTGGTTCTAACCACAGTGTCTTTGTGCGACGCAGAATAAGATAAGATAAGATAATCCTTTAATAGTCCCACCTTGGGGAAATTTCAGCGTGTTACAGCAGCATAGTAATACAGATACAGGATAATACAGAGTAATATGTTACAGACGTAGACACAGATAAGCTGAGAAGAGAAGATATACTAGGAGTCCATGGCAGCTAAGGAAAAACAGAAGAGAAAGAGGAAGACCTCATGGTCATCCTCATAATCATTAGTTCTCTGTGCGGAGAGCTCTTCGTTTGGTCTGATGTAGATTATACAGCCTGGTCGCGGTTGGAAGGAAGGACCTGCGATAGCGCTCCTTCTCACACTTGGGGTGAAGCAGACGGTCGCTTACAGTGCTGCCAAGTCCCATCAGGGTCCCATACATGGGGTGGGATTTGTTCTCCTGCATGGAGGTCACCACAGACAGTATCCTTCTGTCACCCACCACCTGTACTGGGTCCAAGGGGCTCCCCAGGACAGAGCTGGCCCTCCTGATCAGCCTGTCAAGTCTATTTCTGTCCCTGGTTGATATACTGCTTCCCCAGCAGGCCACACCGAAAAAGATGGCTGAGGCAACCACAGAGTTGAAGAAGGCCCTAAGAAGTGTCCCCCGGACTCCGAAGGCCCTCAGCCTCCTGAGCAGGTAGAGTCTGCTGTGGCCCTTTCTGTGCAGCGCCTCCAGGTGATCAGCCCAGTCTAGTTTATTGTTGAGGAGCACGCCCAGGTACTTATAGGTCCTGACTATCTCAATACATGTTCCTTGGATCTCCACCGGGGTCGGAGCACCTCTCCGTTTACTAAAGTCCACCACCATCTCCTTGGTCTTCCCAGCATTAATCCTGAGCTGGTTCTGCTGGCACCATTCAACAAAATCCCGGTTTAAGTCTCTGTATTCCCTATCATCGCCATCAGTGATAAGACCGACTATAGCAGAGTCATCGGAGTACTTCTGTAAGTAACAGCTGGATGAGTTGTGCCTGAAGTCAGCAGTGTACAGTGTGAAGAGGAATGGGGCAAGAACTGTACCTTGTGGTGCCCCCGTACTACAGATCACAGTGTCAGACACACAGTCCTGGGCTCTCACATACTGAGGGCGGTTTGTCAGGTAGTCTAGGACCCAGTTGGACAGGTGATGGTCCACACCACCAAGGTTCAGCTTCTCCCTCAGTAGCCCTGGCTGAATGGTGTTGAACGCACTGGAGAAATCAAAGAACATTATTCTCACAGTGTTCCCGGGTTTCTCCAGGTGAGAGAGAGCTCTATGAAGAAGGTGGATGATGGCGTCATCTACCCCAATGCCTGGCCGGTAGGCAAACTGGAGGGGTGAACGGATGGACTCTACATGCCTGGTTCCCACTGTGAAGCATGGAGGAGGAGGTGTGATGGTGTGGGGGTGCTTTGCTGGTGACACTGTTGGGGATTTATTCAAAATTGAAGGCATACTGATCCAGCATGGCTACCACAGCATCTTGCAGAGGCATGCAGGGCCGGCGTCAGCGCACGGCATAGTCGAGCAAGTGCCGGGGCCCACTACAGGCTGATCTAACTTTGATGTAATGTCCTTAAAACATGTCAGTATGAGGCGCAGTAGTGTGTGTGGCCTCCATGTGCCTGTACGACCTCCTTACAATGCCTGGGCATGCTCCTGATGAGAAATTGAAGGCGAAAAATCATCCAGCAGCGAGATAAGGAAGTATAATATAAATCTTCTTTATTTCATGTTTCGCAGTAAAAATTCAAACAGCACGCAATGCACAGGAAAAAAGCTTTGCGTCAGACAGACGCGTTTCAGATAACGATCCTTCCTCAGTGTCACTGAGAGGAAAAAACAGCAGGGGGCGCTATACACAGGTAGTTTAATCAATATCTTACACAATTTTCAATTTGCAAATCATCTCAGATTTCGGTGCTGGATTTAAAAAAAAGATTCTTGAACATGTGAGGAAGATGTGAGTGTAGGTGCAAACTTGTACAATCCAGACATGAAAAAGTTTTTACTGTGCAAGTTCTTTGATGTGCAGTTAGTAGATGAGTTTTGACAAAAATAATTTAAACACATCTATAATTAAATTTCCTACATTCTGGACATGTGAATGTCTTCTCTCCTGTGTGAATTCTCTGCAGTCTATTAAGATCTGATATAAAGGTAGAGTATGACCTACATCCTGGGCAGGAATATGGCTTCTATCTTGTGTGAATCTTTTGATGGTCAAGAAGAATTGATTTCCGAGTAAAACATTTCCCACATTCTGAACATGCAAATGGCTTCTCTCCTGTGTGAGTTCTTTTATGTCGAAGAAGATCTGATTTCCAAGCAAAATATTTCCCACATTCTGAACATGAATAAGGCTTCTCTCCTGTGTGAATTTTCAGATGTTTAACAAGACTTGATTTCTGAATAAAACATTTCCCACATTCTGAACATGAATATGGCTTCTCTCCTGTGTGAATTTTCAGATGTTCAACAAAAGTTGATTTCTGAGTAAAACATTTCCCACATTCTGAACATGAATATGGCTTCTCTCCTGTGTGAAGTTTCAGATGTTCAACAAGAGTTGATTTCTGAGTAACACATTTTCCACATTCTGGACATGAAAATTGCTTCTTCCCTGTGTGAGTTCTCTTATGTACATCACTCTTTTGGTAACTTGTATTTTGCTTACCAGTCTGTGATGAATCAGAAGATGGGATCTCTCTAAAAGGATCAGATGATAGATAAATCTTCTGAAGGGCTGAGGGTATATCTGGGGTAATGACATGTTCTTCATATGGATCTTGTGTGATACCATGATCCTCTGCTTTATAAACTGTAGATATCAGATGTCCCTCTGAGCTCCTGGTACAGTCATCTGACAGAAAGAAAATGGATTTTACCATCTTTAGATAATAGAACATTTAAAGTTATGTTAATATTTTATAGCATTTCTATATATAAATTTCTGCACACATTTTAAGGCATCTAGCAATATCCAATAATTAACCAAGACTGGCGGCAAAACAGATAACAATCTAGAGGTAGACCTCGGGGAATTGACCAGTAGATCATGATGTCCGGCCACCAGACTGTTCTCTTCCAGTTTCCCACTTGTGTGGTTAGGCCAGCGTCTTCATCGGTCCATGTTGCGGTGTGCCGGTCACCACTCTTTTCTAGTGAAATGCTCAGTGTAGGATCATAAAGGAGCCTGTGAGTCAGTGCTATTAGGTGGTGTCCGTCTCACACACTTCCTGACACCTAGACGTACTTTACTACAGGAGGAGGAGCAGTTGCTTTGGGGCAAGTGTAAGGTCGGATGATGATTTACGTAAATTCTGCGGGTCGTAATGATTTAAGTGATGCCAAATTTATATAGTTTTTGTTTTGCTTGTTATAACTTTTCAAAAATGAAACTTGGAAAAGTAAAAACATTTCTTGGTAGACTGAGATGACGCTCAGAATATTACACAAATCATATATATCCCCATTGAGAGGTCTAAAAATGGGAACCCTCCCATCGGACCCTTCCTTTACATGCAGCACACCCGGACCAGACTTGGTTCCATTGTCTATGGGCTTGTGGGATGATCCTATTCTGGGGCCTATTTGGCTGGATCAGCCAAAAAAAAACAGAAATGTGATTGGAAATTTCATCTAATTCTGAAGCACATTAAAAAGAAGGTAAACATACCCAGAAAATGCAATCTCAAATGGGAATCCATGTAACCCTGGAGCCTTATGTGTAGGGGCAGATGATTGAGCCTATTTAAGTTCCCCAAGATCTAAATCCGGGTCTGAGCCTGAACCGCAGGGAAAGAAGGAAATGTTATCCTGTCCAAGTAATGATCCAGCTCCGAATCAATAAACCGAACATCGGATTGGTAAAATTTGGCAAAATAATGATAAAATACTAGCCTCTGCCCGTGACTTCATTTGCGAGTTGTTGGCATTGATGATCAGCCTATACTCAGCAAATTGCTGCCGTCAATGGTTCGCCTGCTCCGGCGTTTCGGCAGCTCTCAAGCTGTCCTGTCGCTGTACTCGTTCCTTGTGCTGTGCCCATGAATGTTCCGGCATCTCACCAACTCCCTGGGATGCCATATAATAAGCGTGTTATTGGCGGTTATGATCTGCTTGATCCGGCGTTTTGGCTGCTCTAAGAGCCGCTTGAGGCCTAGCTTGCTAAATCCTCTTCAGCTCTGCTTGAGGAGAACTCTGTTGACTTCTTGTTTTTTTCAAATTTTGTGACAAATTAGATTTTCTTTTTCCTGGCATGTTTAAAATTGGTAAACTGCCAATTTGGATTAAAGGGGTTTTCCCATCTCAGTGTCTCAGCACCCTGCCTGGAGCAGATCAGAGAATATGCAGATGATTGGACAGAATGGAGTCAGTGTTATCTATATGTTTACATAGAGAGATAACAGACCTGGCTGAGATAGAGCTGCCGGCAACAGCAGTTTAATATAGTATATGAACATATATTCATAACAGTCGTGAAGCCATGTCATTTACCAGGATAAAAAGTAGCCGATGTGTTAATCCAGATTGCAACTATCTATGTGCCAAATGTCATCCAAATCCGTTCAGCTGTTTTTGGGTGATCGAGGAACAAACATACAAACTTTCACATTTATAATTTTAGTAGGATGTCATTTGTCTCCAAGTAATCCCATTTTAGAGCCCCAGAAAGGGAAACAACTGAACAAATCCAATTACCAAGGTTAATCTCTGGGACGACCTGTGACCCCAAACTGAAATTTATACGCTAATCTTACTGTATATAGCTGAATGGGGGAATATATAGCTGAAAATTTAACAAGACACAGAAATCTACACAGAACTATAGTAGTCGGAGATTGAGGAGAATCTGAGACTATTCTGTGGTATATTCAGTGGTGACTCCTCACCTGGGCGGTTCCCTGTAGGAATGTCCTCCTCACACTCCTCATCACCACTCACATAGGGCTCTTCTTTTATTGTTATGACCAAAACATTGTTCAAATCTTTATCCTGAAGCTGTGAAATAAATATTGTAAGTCAGTGACGAGGAAAGAGACACAAGGACTTCACAGCCCGTCTACACATCATAGGGAATATCTCCATCTACCTGATCATCCTGGGGAAGAAGAGGACTGGGACATCTCTCCGGTGTTGTCCTCTCACTGGATCTACCTGTAGGAAACACAGACAGGGACTGAATTCATTCTGTACATACAAATAATGGAAGTCCATGTGTATATAGTCATGTCTATTACCTGCTGATGTGAGGGGCTGGTGGTCCTCCATCATCACCTCCTTGTACAGATCCTTGTGTCCTTCTAAATACTCCCACTCCTCCATGGAGAAATAGACAGCGACATCCTGACACCTTATAGGAACCTGCCAACACAATGATACAGTCATCACCCCTCCCCCTCCAGTTACTGTATAATGTCCCAGCATTCCCAGCAGTGTCACCTCTCCAGTCAGCAGCTCCAGCATCTTGTTGGTGAGTTCTAGGATCTTCTGTCCATTGATCTCCTCCTGTATCAGGGGGTGAGGTGGAGACTCCGGGAATGGGCTCAGGTTTCCTCCATATCCTTCATACACAGGAGTCTGACAGCGCCCACTAGAGGTCTTCTTCACTACTGTGTAATCCTGGATATGGGGAGACACATTAATAAATCTCACTACATACATGTCCAGAGTCCATCACCTCTCCAGTCCTATCATCTGTTATTACTATAGATAAGAATGATGTAATGATGACATCATCAGAATCTCTCACCTCTCCAGTAAGCTGGTAGATGATCTCTAGGGTGAGATTTAATAGACTTTCCGCCATCTTGTTCCTGTCTCTTTCCATCCTTGATGGATCAATCAGGAATATTCTCTTATATAGAAGATACTGAGAGGATTCTATATTGTAGGAATCTGAATGGAGAGAAGATGAGACAATGTAATAAATTCACAATATTACATGTAAATAAAATACAATTATTAGAGATAATAATGCGGTGTTCACACTTGCACCGCTGTCCGCTCTTTGGGTTCCCACCCTAATACCCGGAGAAACTGCATAGGGCTTGCCAGCGGTCAGTTTAATCCCCTAAGGACACAGCCCAAATGTGCGTTACGGACCAGGCCTCGTTTTTCAAAACTGACATGTGTCCTTTAAATGGCAATAACTTTGAGACGCTTTAACTTACACAAGTGATTTTGAGATTGTTTTTTCGTAACACTTTATACCTCATGTCATTGGTAAACACTAATCAATATTTTTGTATTTAGTTATAAAAAAATTAGAAAATTTAATGGAAATTTGGAAAAAAATCACAAGCACAGTACGCTCGTGTAAGCGGCCACAAGAAAATGGCTGCAGACATGTGCAGTCGGCTGTCCCTGATGGCTGAGCCGATTGCGCATGCGTGAATTTTAAATCCAGAAGAAGTCAACAGAAGAAGACGTCACGGAGAGGGCATGCCAGAAGAAGACAGAGGCCGACTGGAGATTTTTCAAGCAGCATTGGAGACACCCCCAGTACTGCGAGAAAACTCATTTACATACTGAAGAAAACCGGGATATCTACGAAATAGCGGCGCGGAGAAGACTTATAAAGGTAGGAGAAGAATAGTCTTTCTTACGGCTATTCCTAAATGTTAGGGAGAAAAAATGGGATTCTAATGATTGAATCCCTTTAATTTTTTTCATATACTTTTATATATTTTTTTTTTGTTTCACTTTTTTTTTTACTTTTTCATGTGTCCCTTTAGGACATTTGAATCAGCAATGATTTCATCCCTGATTCAATATTATAGACTGCAGGACACAGACTGCTCGTCTCTTGCAGTCTATACAGGAAGTCGACCTATGCAGACACACAGACGGAATTCCTCATTACCTGGTAAACAGGTAATGGGGGCTCCATGAAGCCTGGGGTCACTGGCCTAACCCCGGGCTGCATATTACACATACTGGCACCCCCCAATCTCTCGCGGGGGGTGCTGGGAGGAGCAGCAACATCACAGACCACTTGGATGCTGTGGTCATGTTTGACCACGGCATCCGAGGGGATAAAACTTTGGTTATGGAGGCGGTTCCTGGCTATGAGGTTGCCCGCTCATATAGTGAGCGGGCGAGCGGCCTTGGGAGTAGTATTAAGCTTTGGTGCACCAACTACCAGGTGTCCAGGACATAATAGTAAATCCAAGATCGTTAAGGGGTTAAAAGCCCATTTATTTGAATACGTTTTCAAAATAAACCGCCAGTGTCCGTATGCAGCTTCTCCACAGTGAAACTGGTTTTTTTTGCTCGGACACTGGTGATTTACTTTAAAAACACTTTCAAATGACCAATGTAAGCCGTCCCCTATGCAGTTTCTCTGGGGATTAGGACAGAAACCCAAAGGGCAGACAAAGGTGCAAGTTATTACAATATATACGTGAGGTTCCACCTGCAGTTTTTCTTCTCTTCATCTCTCGGCACTAATCTGAAGAAAATCTCTGTTATTTAAGCAGGATTTTTTTTTTTGTTCTTCGTCTTATACACAATGTCCCTACAATAATCTAAAAATGAAAACCGCGCTGGTTTTTATGGTTAGGGGTGTTTTTTCCTGCTCTGTTCATACAATACATGCTGTGATGGAGGGCGCTATTCTGAAAAAGTATTTGTTTCTTAAGTGTTTTTTTTAGTTGTCTTTGCTCATAAATATATATATATATATATATATATATATATATATATATATATATTTATTTATATACAGCAAAGCAGAGCGATGCAGCTCTAGTCTAATAGTCACTGACCAGGTTACCCTTTTAGTGCTTTTAGAATCTCCTTGAAATGGCTGATTTTGTAAATTAATAAAATGTAAAAGACATTCAGTGTAGGAATTATTGCCTCCTAGACCTGGACTAAAGCATCTGCCAACTCCTGGACAGAGGGCCGCCCTGGTAAGTAGATGTATGGGGGAGCTAAAAAACCACTGAGGGGGGGAATAGAGCACTCTAACTGCCGAGAGGAAAACCCCCGAGTATCTCTGCAGAGCAGGAAACATAAAGGACCAGTCTAAGCAAACAAATATACAGTCCTAGGTGAAATACATCAGTGCCCCGATATACAGTCCCATGTATAATACATCAGTCCCCCTATATACAGTCCCATGTAAAATACATCAATCCATCAATATACAGTCCCATGTATAATACATCAGCACCCCGATATACAGTCCCATGTAAAATACATCAGCACCCTCATAAACAGTCCCATGTAAAATACATCAGTCCCCCGATATACAGTCCCATGTAAAATACATCAGTTCCCCGATATACAGTCCCATGTAAAATACATCAGCACCCCGATATACAGTCCCATATAAAATACATCAGTCCCTCTATATACAGTCCCATGTAAAATACATCAGCACCCTGATATACAGTCCCATGTAAAATACATCAGTCCCTCTATATACAGTCCCATGTAAAATACATCAGTCCTCCTATATACAGTCCCATGTAAAATACATCAGTTCCCCGATATACAGTCCCATGTAAAATACATCAGCACCCCGATATACAGTCCCATGTAAAATACATCAGTCCCCCTATATACAGTCCCATGTAAAATACATCAGCACCCTGATATACAGTCCCATGTAAAATACATCAGTCCCTCTATATACAGTCCCATGTAAAATACATCAGTCCCCCTATATACAGTCCCATGTAAAATACATCAGTCCTCCTATATACAGTCCCATGTAAAATACATCAGTCCCCCGATATACAGTCCCATGTAAAATACATCAGTCCCCCGATATACAGTCCCATGTAATATACATCAGTCCTCCTATATACAGTCCCATGTAAAATACATCAGTCCATCGATATACAGTCCCATGTAATATACATCAGCCCCCCCCAATTTACAGTCCCATGTAATATACATCAGTCCCCCCCCAATTTACAGTCCCATGTACACCCCTCCCCCTCTTACCCTGCACCCCCCTGTCTCTTCTCTCTTCAGCTTAGTACACATTTAAACCAAGACTGCTGTTTCCTGTGCAGAAACCATGGTTACAGGACCTGTGAAGATGTCATAGTCATGTGATCAGCCTTGTGTATGGGAGGAGTCAAGGAGTCACATGACCAGATGTTTCCGCTCTCCACTAGATATATGAAAGTCTGTGTGACGTGTATGTAGTAGAGCTGTCTGTGTGTGACGTGTATGTAGTAGAGCTGTCTGCGTGTGATGTGTATGTAGCAGAGCCATCTGCGTGTGATGTGTATGTAATGGAGTTGTCTGCGTGTGATGTGTATGTAATGGAGTTGTCTGCGTGTGATATGTATGTAGTGAAGCCATCTGTGTGTGACGTGTATGTAGCAGAGCCAACCACAGTGATGAACCAAGCCTCTCTGCTGCCTGAAGTGGACGATCAAAAGACGCCCGCCTCAGGCAGCGGGGAAGGGAGGGGTATGCTAGCAGTAACATTACAGTGATTACAGTGCAGTAATATGTTGTGCAGTAATACTCACAGGAGACGTCTTCCCACATTTCCTTTCTCTTCCCTTTGGATCGCCATGATCACTTCTTCCAGCTGCGACTTGACTCTGTAAAGTTTGCCGCACAGACATCTTTTACTCCTCACTTCTCTACACACCCAACCCCGATATTATATATATATATATATATATATATTATAATATTATACATATTCTGTCCCTCAGCCCTCCATGCCCCACAGTGGCACATGCATGAACTTTTATTTTATTATTTTACTCGGGAGTTTTTTAAGATGCTGATAACATTGTCGCATGGTCCGGGACATTACCATACAGCCCCGAAGCTTGCTAGGATTAACATCGGATCCCGGAGAGATGAGTAAAACTATTTATTATGTTCTTTCACCTCGCCTGGGGCTCCAACCTGCAGCCGATCAGTTTCTTGCTGTGGGATTAACAAGGTTTTAAACCTTTACAATACAAGGGCTGAGAACTGGCCCGGCCAAAAGGGTAAAACCCGGCAAAATAGCAGGTGGATGTGTGATTGGTAAAGTGGAAGGGAATATGGAAGCGGGGTATTCTGTTTTATGGTGGATACCTGACAGAATTGGTATACAGCAAGTGAGAGTTAGCTTGTACTAGGACCAATTTGTGACTATTTTGATAAAATTTTATTCATAAACCTGTTGATGGGCAATGTCACATCATTCATTATTATCATCTCCATCTGAGTCTCCTCCGCGCAATCTGCGTCCAGTCATCCGGCTGATCTGACAGTTTAACTCCCACCCGGCCAAGTTCCTGCCGGTGCAATCACTGCCGTGCAACTTAGTGGAACTCATTGCGTTTCGACAAGTGATGGCAGCGCACAGTCTCCATGGAGAATACCTAGCTGTGATTATTTTTCGAGGAAAGTTGTCCCTCCTTTATGGCCATTTGGGCCTCTACTTGTAAATGCCCATGTAGGGAAAGGTGCAAACACCCCCAGAATATGGAGCATCAATTATGGGCAGAAACAATACATTAGCCGTCATGGCCACTGGGTCAGTTATCAGCATCAGAGGCTACAACATAGAAATGCAGCAAGGCCCGCTGCTTTCTAGTACTGACATCACCTCATGGGTGCAGGTACAGGTTCACACCATGCCGGACCCAGCCACCTCCTTCGGTTCCTACACAATGGACCATTTCCCACCCCCAACTTCACCTGGACAAGCCATTGCTTACACTCACCGTCCGTCGTTCCATGTTTGTAAGGTGTAGAGCACATTGAGTGTGACTATTGCCCATGTTGTATATGGTGAATGGTAACTGCATGCAGCAATCCACAGGGACAATAATCACTTATGGAAGATAGTCCAGACCAGTGGCGTAACTACCTTGGTTGCGGCTTCCACAGGGCCCAGTACATTAGGGGGCCCGGCGACAGCCGCTACCCCTGCTGGGTTTTCTCTCTTAACAGGCTGTTACCGGCTGAAGTCCAGCCAGTAATGGCATAGCTCCCTGCATGGCCCGCATTTATACTGCTGTCCCTCGCAGCTCCCTGTGGTGGTTTACTTATTAAAAAACTTTTCCCTGCTCTTATAACAGACAAAATGTTGTAACTGCGATAAGGGAAAGGGTAAGGCAAAGCTTATAGGACCTGTAGCTGAAGGAACTTTGTGTGATGTCAGCCGTCACATGACTAGGTGGGCGTGTATTTATAGCAGGTGCAGTCCTGGAAGTGAAGGAGAGATGTGGTGCTAGGTACTGAAGGGGAGGGGGTATGTGAGATGCAGGATGGAGAGTGTGTGTCTGTGTGTGTATGTATGTGTGGTGTGGAGCAATTGAGGAGCAACAGTAAACTAGTGACAGAGGTGGGGGGGGAACATTATACTGGGGTCAGAGATGGAGGGGAGGACATGAAAATGAGGCTAGAGATGAGGGGTACATGAAACTGGGGGCAGATGGAAGGAGGACATGAAAATGGGGGTAGAGATGAGGGGTACATGAAACTGGGGGCAGATGGAGGGAGGACATGAAACTGGGGGCAGATGGAAGGAGGGCATGAAATGTCATGTGACATCCGTGCATTATTAAAGATGGCCAACACCACCAAAGACTGCAGCGGAGCCATAGACAGGTAAGTAACTTTTTTTTAATTTATGTATCTCCTCTGGGTCTCCGATTATTATACTCTGGGTCTGAGAATCCCAGAGTATAATAATTGTTCATGGGTGTTCATTATGGGGCATAATCCCGTCTGCAGGGGCCACAATGGGGCATAATACTGTGTGCAGGGGCCACTGTAGGGCATAATAGAGCGCGCAGGAATGCAGGGGGGGGGGGTGTCGGTCAATCAAGGTCTTCGGTGTCGGTCAGGAAGGAGGGGGGGCCCATGCCAAAAGTTCACCACGGGGCCCCGCCATTCCTAGTTACGCCACTGGTCCAGCCTCTTCATCTGGAAGCCAGGTCAGGAACGTTGATAGGGCCCCAAGTTATTCTGGAAATTTTGTCAAATGTTGATGTCGCATTTTCTGGCATACAGAGGTAATCGGATCATCCAAGTTCTTTTCTGCCTCCCAAATGTTGTTCTCAGGATACCTCCAGACATTACACTAAGGGCCCCTTCACACAGCGTAAGCGCGCCGCTCATTTAAACACGTATACACGTGTCCGAGTGCAGCGCTTCAAAATAGAGCACATTGATTTCAATGGGAAGCGCGCGTATATGCCGATATATGCGCGCTTCCCATTGAAATCAATGGGCTCTGTTTTGAAACGCCGCACTCGGACACGTGTATACAAGTCTAAATGAGTGGCGCGCTTACGCCGTGTGAAGGGGCCCTAACATGTCTTATCCTAAGCTCTCCTTCCTACCCTATTCCTTAGGTCCTGACCCCTCCATCTAGAAGTTTTCCTGCACTTAGTACAGTTATATGACCTCATATATTAATAGATGGCTGGACCATTGTACTAAAGAAGCCCTCTGACTTCGTATGTCCCCCTATCTCCTCATAGATTGTAAGCTCTTGTGCCCGAGCCCTCACTCCTATTATTTGATATTTTAATTTCTTTGTCACATTGTAATGTCTCATATTGTCCGTTCATGTGTCCTCTGATTTGTAAAGTGCTGCGGAATATTGGCGCTATATAAGTTATTATTATAGTTATAGAATTCTTTCCATTTCAGACGATATTTTAGCTTTCTCAACTACCAGACCAGCCACATCTCCCTTTATCATCATCTCCCATTTACTGTACTAAAGGGTGGGATAGAAGGATTGCATAGAGGAGGATATGCAAAAAATTCTATTATGTGTACAGTTTTGGGGTGGTGAGATGACTTTGGGGTGATTGTGCAAAACATGATCGTCGCATAGGATGGGTGTGGGGCCTGTAATTGTCAGGCATGGGTTTGGGTGAGGAATTGGGGCACCTGTCACTTTGCATTGAAATCCCAACTTTGATGATACCTACCTGGTACCACTGATGGTGTCGGGTACAAAGGTAATAATTGGGGGTTAACCCTTGCCTTTTCACCAGCTATCCCTAAACCACGCCTTAGTAATGAACACTGTTGATCAGGCAAAGGCCATATCTGAGTTGGTATAAATGTATTAAAAAACACAGAGACGTAAGAAATTTTTTTAATGAAACAAAAACTTCACTGCACAACCCTTTTTTACCATTTTACAAAAAAATAAATAAAACATAAACAATGATCATCAACTTAATCCAAGTGATCTAGCATAACATGAGACAAAATAAAACAAAAAGTTCTATGAAAAATAAAACCTGTATACTCACCTACAGTAGTGCAGGGACTCCTAAGGCTACATTAGAGTCCCTGCGCTAGATATGTGTCTGGGGTTTCTCCCAATCACATTGAAAGTAAGCCCCAGAAGTGACCTAATGGGAGTAACCTGATCACAATACAGTATTAGGGGTGTGGGGCGGCGGGAGCAGGAGCTGCCCAGCCAATCATATAAATTACAGGATGGGCCCCAAATAATTCATTTGTGATGGGCCTATAGATCTTTAACAATGTCTGATAATGTCCGTGTGCTATTTGTTTGTTTTTTTCACAGACCTATAAAATGAATGGCCGAGGTAGAGAAATAAATAATAGACACCTGCCATGATTGTTTTCTCAGTGGCCGTGAAATACCCAATGACTAATAATGGATCAGCACACGGACAGAATAGTAGTGTGATAAAGCACCTACGGAGGCATTGCGGGGACAATGAGTATAATAGTAGGCTCTACAAAGCTGTCTCTGTACTTTTCCCTACCGTGTACACATTGCTTTAAGGATTGGTTGTTCACGAAACTGACTCTAAGAGCCAGATATCACAGAAGAACGGGAGTCGGCTCCTTGCTAATAGCCGAAAGTTTTTCCATAATTCTTGATGTGCAGACAGCTAACCCAACTCTAATCTGTTACCCGCCCCCTAGACACATAACCCTGCCCCTTTTAACCATATCATGTCTGTCTGCATAACATAGAAAAGTACATTAAACAGGGAGTCAAATGATCCAACGCAAAGAAAAGAGCCGGAATTTCAATCACTACATTAACGCTTCCAGCGATCCCATATACAGACAGCGCAGTGCACTTTCTTCTCTGCTTGTACGAGGAGATGATGGTCGTCCACCGTTGTACTGTTACTGGAGTGAACGAGGAAAAAAAAGAACAAACAGCAGGGGGCGCTATACACACGTAGTTTAATCAATATCTTACACAATTTTCAGATTGCAAATCATCTCAGATTTTGGTGCTGGATTTAAAAAAAAAATTGTGGACAACCTATGTAAGATGTGAGTGTAGGTAAAACTTGTACACTCCAGACATGAAAAAGTTTTTACTGTGTAAGTTCTTTGATGACTTTTAATTAAAATAATTTAAACATCGATATTTAAATTTCCCACATTTGGACATGTAAATATCTTCTCTCCTGTGTGAATTCTCTGATGTCTATTAAGATCTGATATAAAGGTAAAGTATTTCCTACATTCTGGGCAGGAATATGGCTTCTAACTTGTGTGACTCTTTTGATGGTCAAGAAGAGTTGATTTCCGAGTAAAACATTTTCCACAATCTGAACATGAATATGGCTTCTCTCCTGTGTGAATTCTTTGATGTATAACCAGACTTGATTTAGATGTACAACATTTCCCACATTCTGAACATGAACATTCTCCTGTATGAGTTCTTTGATGCTCAACAAGACCTGAATTCCGAGCAAAACATTTTCCACATTTTGTACATGAATATGGCTTTTCTCTTGTGTGAGTTCTTTGATGTTTGACAAGATGTGTTTTAGATGTACAACATTTCCCACATTCTGAGCATGAATATAGGTTCTCTCCTATGTGAGTTCTTTGATGTTTGACAAGATGTGTTTTAGATGTACAACATTTCCCACATTCTGAGCATGAATATAGGTTCTCTCCTATGTGAGTTCTTTGATGTTTGACAAGATGTGTTTTAGATGTACAACATTTGCCACATTCTGAACACAAATATGGCTTCTCCCCTGTGTGAATCCTTTGATGATTAACAAGACTTGATTTAAATGTAAATTTTTTTCCACATCCAGGACATGAATATGGCTTCTCTCCTGTGTGAGTTCTTTGATGTGTAACAAGACTTGATTTCTGAATAAAACATTTGCCACATTCTGAACATGAAAATGGTTTCTCTCCTGTGTGAATCCTTTGATGTTCAAGAAGAGTTGATTTCCGAGTAAAATGTTGCCCACATTCTGAACATAAAAATGGCTTCTCTCCTGTGTGAATTCTCTGATGTGTAACAATATGTGACTTAGCTTTAAAACATTTCCCACATTCTGAACATGAATACGGCTTCTCACCTGTGTGAATCCATTGATGTTTAGCAAGATATCCCTTATTTTTAAAACATTTTCCACATTTTGGACATGAAAATGGCTTTTCCCTTATGTGAGATCTCTGATGTACATCACTCCCTCGGTAACTTGTATTTTGCTTAGCAGTCTGTGATGAATCAGAAGACAGGACCTGTCTAATAGGATCAGATGATAGATGAATCCTCTGAAGATCTGAGGGTATATCTGGGGTAATGGCATGTTCTTCATATCGATCTTGTGTGATACCATGATTCTCTGCTGCATGATCTGTAGATATCAGATGTCCCTCTGAGCTCCTGGTACAGTCATCTGACAAGAACAAAACGGATTTTACCATTTTTAGATAACCGAACATTAAAAGTTATATTAATATTTTATAGCATTTATAAATTTACTAACTCTTCTCTGCCGTCTAAATTTACTAACTCTTCCCGTGACATCACCCCTGTACTCATACAGAACACCAGTGACTGTCTTTCTGCTGTCTCTAATATCATGTCTTTGCTCTATCGGAAACTAAATCTCTCTAAGACTGAACTACTACTGTTTCCACCATCTAATAGATCTGTCCCTGATATATCCATTGTAGTCTCAGGCCTTACTATAACTCCTAGGCAGCAGGCCCGCTGCCTCCGGGTCATATTTGATGCAGACCTTTCCTTCACTCCCCATATTGAATCACTCGCACGCTCATGTCACCTCCACCTCAAAAACATCTCCAGAATACGCCCTTTCCTTACCAGAGATACATTATAGACACTTATTGTCTCCCTGATTCATTCTCGCCTTGACTACTGTAACTCCTTACTAATCGGTCTTCCCCTCACTAAACTCTCCCCTCTACAATCTATTCTGAATGCAGCGGCCAGGCTCATCTATCAGGCTAGACGCTACAGCGATGCCTCTGGTCTGTGCCAGTCGCTACATTGGCTGCCTATTCATTATAGAATAAAATATAAAGTTATCCCCCTACCCCACAAGGCTCTCCATAATGCCGCCCCTCCCTACATTTCCTCCCTCATCTCTGTCTACCGCCCAACACGTGCTCTCCGCTCACTCAATGACCTAACACTTACATCCTCTATTATCAGAACCTCCCACGCTCGTATACAAGACTTCTCCCGAGCTGCACCACTTCTCTGGAATGCTCTACCCCGGACAATAAGATTAACTCCCAACTTCTACAGCTTCAAGCTCAAACTAAAGACACATCTTATCAGACAGGCCGAACACAATTCCTAATGTAAACCCTTCCGTACCGTCATTAGAATCCTCAAAATCTAACCCTCCTCTGTCCCCGCTCCCACATGATATGATGCCATTTCAGGATAACTTTATAGGTCCAAGCTCCATCCACATGTTACAGGACACCACTGGTGACGGCTCATAAAGTTTTATGTTTGTGTAATGACAGTCACCTCTATTATAAAATTGTCTGAATACTGTATAAGCAATGCCACCCCTGCTACCTCTTGTGTCACCCCCTCTACCTCATAGATTGTAAGCTCTTGCGAGCAGGGCCCTCAGTCCCATTGTGTGAAATGACGTTCTTTGTTATGTATCTGTCTCTATTTGAACCCTAGAAATTGTACAGCACTGCAGAATATGTTGGCGCTATATAAATAAAATTTATTATATTATTATTATATAGCTTGTATATAGCTGAATGGAGGAGTATAGAGCTGAAAAATCTAACAGGATACAGAAATGAGGAGAATCTGTGACTGTTCTGTGGTATATTCAGTGGTGACTCCTCACCTGGGTGGTTCCCTGTAGGAATGTCCTCCTCACACTCTTCATCACCACTCACTTCTTTTATTGCTGCGGTCAAAACATTGTTCAGATCTTTACCCTGAAGCTGTGAAATAAATATTGTAAGTCAGCGAAAAGAGAAAGAGACACAAGGACTTCACAGCCCGTCTACACATCATAGGGAATATCTCCATCTACCTGATCATCCTGTGGAAGAAGAGGACTGGGACATCTCTCCGGTGTTGTCCTCTTACTGGATCTACCTGTAGGAAACACAGACAGGGACTGAATTCATTCTGTACATACAAATAATGGAAGTCCATGTGTATATAGTCATGTCTATTACCTGCTGATGTGAGGGGCTGGTGGTCCTCCATCATCACCTCCTTGTACAGATCCTTGTGTCCTTCTAAATACTCCCACTCCTCCATGGAGAAATAGACAGCGACATCCTGACACCTTATAGGAACCTGACAACACAATGACACAGTCATCACCCCGACCCTTCCAGTTACTGTATAATGTCCCAGCATTCCCAGCAGTGTCACCTCTCCAGTCAGCAGCTCCAGCATCTTGTTGGTGAGTTCTAGGATCTTCTGTCCATTGATCTCCTCCTGTATAAGGAAGTGAGGTGGAGACCCTGGGATTGGGTTCAGTTTTCCTCCATATCCTTCATACTCAGGAGCCTGACAGCGCCCACTAGAGGTCTTCCTCACTACTGTATAATCCTGGTTATGGGGAGACACATTAATAAATCTCACTACATACATGTCCAGAGTCCATCACCTCTCCAGTCCTATCATCTGTTATTACTAGAGATAAGAATGATGTAATGATGACATCATCAGAATCTCTCACCTCTCCAGTAAGCTGGTAGATGATCTCTAGGGTGAGATTTAATAGACTTTCCGCCATCTTGTTCTTGTCTCTTTCCATCCTTGATGGATCAATCAGGAATATTCTCTTATATAGAAGATACTGAGAGGATTCTATATTGTAGGAACCTGAATGGAGAGAAGATGAGACAATGTAAAAACCTCCCAAGATCCCATGTAATAAATAGGATTAGTAGGGAGTATAAGGGGGGCTTCTGGTTCAGGCTCTAGTATGTGAAGATACATGGCACATTCCTTTTCTCTGCACAGTATCGGTCTCTTCTCCTCCACTAACCTGTAAACGCCAGGGCTGAATCAGCCGCAGAATCCACCTGAAGAAGAGGCAGCTCGCTTCTGTTTTCTGTAAAAAAGTAAGCTAGCAGTCTACATAGTGGTATGGAGTTGCAGCCTAAAGCTGAGGCCTCACATTGCTGAAAAGCAGATTTTTTGTTGTTGTAGATTTTACTGCGGTTTTCTGAGCCAAATCCAGGAGTGGATTGAGCAGAAGGGAGAAGTAGAAGAGCTTCCTTTATATTTCCCATTCCTTCTATAGCCACTCCTGCCTCTCAAAAAAAACGCAGCAAACTCTACAAAAACAAAAAAGCCTTTCTGCAATGTGCGGCCTTAACCCAGAGGTTTTTTTCTTTCAACATAAGAGGTTTTGTTGCCGAAACTAACTGCACCGATATCTTCAGCATCATGGCGAATACTGGAAAATCTGACAGTGCACTGAATTCAATGAGCTTTCTAGTGGTATATAATACCGCACATCTCTGAGGACATGGAAGGTTTTCTTTAAATGCACTTCACCTCCATCAGTTCTCTGGTTGTCCAGGACCATTGTCCAACCTGCAGAGGTGCGGGGTATGTCATTGTAAGGCGTCAGCACTCACCAGTGAGTAGTACGTGGCTCCTAGGAAGAACCTGCTTACTGCAGCGGACTATTACAGTTCAGGGCAGGCATTATGAGGGGGCATCTGCAAATAAAAGGGGTCTGGTTATGTCCTCCATATGGGGAAACTCTGAAGTGAAGTGTTTGGTGTTGTTAGGGGAGCATAATACAGTAAAAAACAGCTATTTGTGGATTGTAGGATGAGGGCAGAGGGGAGTCTGACAGTAAGTGGCTGACATGGCAGTATTTAGTCCTGGTATAGCGGTCAGTGGGTGTGACATGACATTATTTAGTCCTGGTATAGCGGTCAGCGGGTGATGTGACATTATTTAGTCCTGGTATAGCGGTCAGTGGGTGTGACATGGCAGTATTTAGTCCTGGTATAGCGGTCAGTGGGTGACGTGACAGTATTTAGTCCTGGTATAGCGGTCAGCGGGTGACGTGACAGTATTTAGTCCTGGTATAGCGGTCAGCAGGTGATGTGACAGTATTTAGTCCTGGTATAGCAGTCAGCGGGTGATGTGACAGTATTTAGTCCTGGTATAGTGGTCAGTGGGTGATGTGACAGTATTTAGTCCTGGTATAGCGGTCAGCGGGTGATGTGACAGTATTTAGTCCTGGTATAGCAGTCAGCGGGTGATGTGACAGTATTTAGTCCTGGTATAGTGGTCAGCGGGTGACGTGACAGTATTTAGTCCTGGTATAGTGGTCAGCGGGTGATGTGACATTATTTAGTCCTGGTATAGTGGTCAGCGGGTGACGTGACATTATTTAGTCCTTATACAGCAGTCCTATTTGCTAACTCTGTAGATATATATATTTTTTAGCGTATAGGGAAGAGCATGTGCGTTTTTGCTTGTACACCTGTTCTTCAAAGATAAGACTACTACGTTGACTATCTCCAAAAATTTTACAAACAACTACTTAAAAGGCATAAGGAACACCCCTGTAAGTGATAGGCACTGCAGCACATCGAATGAAGAGAATGTGACTATGTTGTATGAATAATATTTCAGTATTTGGGGCCCCACTTTTAATTTTGCCCAGGGCCCCATTTTGTCTATAACTGGCCCTGGGTATTGGACATGTATATGGAGCGGTGTCTGCTGAGGGGTGAGAAGAAGGAGACCAGGACACTGATGGGGATACATTTGGGGTATATTCGGTAGTCGGTGGAGCACAGAATATAATCTACATTACTTATCATTTGTTGTAGTTTCTGATCTGATTTCTTCCAGTTTCTGGTGTAAATTCTAGTAAACTTGTCAGACTGTAGGTGACCCCGCATATCGCACTTAGGGTCACTGCGCTTGCTGTCGCCCGACCTCCTGACTGCCATAGCGACCCCTCGGACCCTGTGATCTTATCGAGGGGGATCTGAGGGGTGGGGGAGGGGCGATCTTGTCTCCAGACTCCCCGGACGCCATGATGAATAGCGATCCCGGTATGTGAGGGATTAATCCTCTGGAGTCGGAGTATCTTTCCTCTCCGGTGACCAGTCCCAGGTATCGGCTGTATAATACGGCTCCTGTGCCGCCACATTACAGCCATGTACTATTACAGCGCTGGGCATTAACTACACGGCCAGCGCAACGTAATAGTACGGCACCGAGCAGGAAGGGGTTAAAGCAGCCGAGTCCTGAGACAACGAGAATGGCCGGAATACACGAAATATCCAAGAAAATACTGACATTGTCCGGAGAGTTTCTCTAATTCTAATGTAACTGGGATGACGTCCTAGAATTGTCTGGTCTGAAAGGGGTTAATAAAAGCTCCAGGTCTGTGAGCGACCACCTACCTCCTCCTGTACAGTGACTGTGGTGACAGGACCTGTGGTGAGGTCACAGGTGTGGGAGGAGTCAGGGAGTCACGTGATCAGGACCTGCTGTTACAGCTTCATATGCTCAGGATAAAGGACCTGTGATGATGTCACATGTGTGGGAGGAGTCAGGGAGTCACATGATCAGATCCTGCTGTTATAGCTTTATATGCTCAAGATAAAGGACCTGTGGTGATGTCACATGTGTGGGAGGAGTCAGTCAGTCACATGATCAGATCCTGCTGTTATAGCTTCATATGCTCAAGATAAAGGACCTGTGGTGATGTCACACGTGGGAGGAGTCAGGGAGTCACATGAACCAGTGTTCCAGGTCTCTATGGGATGAGCTGCAGTGATGTGTCTGGATTAGAGATGAGCGAACACTGTTCGGATCAGCCATTCCGAACAGCATGCTCCCATAGAAATGAATGGAAGCACCCGGCACGGCGACCGGCCACCGGCAAAGTGTACGTGACAGTTCCATTCATTTCTATGGGAGCGTGCTGTTCGGAATGGCTGATCCGAACAGTGTTCGCTCATCTCTAGTCTGGATCAAGATATATACACAGTCCAGTCACAATGATGTGATCACCTGTCAAAATGCAGAATAACCACCTTTGGCAGAGCGGACCGCTGTGAGACGTGCAGGAAGAGAGGGGATGTTGTGATGATGTTCACTGGGATGTTGAGCCGTGACAACTCCAGTGCTGTGGCCAGCTACGCTAGGTTACGCAGTTGAGCATCCATGTCGCGAATAACCCGATTGAGGTGGTCCCATAGATTCTCGATTGGGTTCAAGTCCGGGGAATTTGCTGGCCAAGGGAGTACGGTAAACTCATCCTGGTGCTCCTCAAACCACGCACGTACACTGCGAGCTTTATGACACGTCGCATTGTCCTGCAGGTAGATGCCATCATCCTGAGGAAAAACATTTCGCATGTAGGGGTGAACATGGTCCGCTAGGATAGATGCATACTTGTGTTGATCCATTGTGCCTTCCACAATGATGAGTGCACCCAGATGGCTGATGACACGTGCCTTCTGCGATTGGTTATTTAACGTTGACGTGAAAAGTAGGTGGTGGCCACATTAATATGACCGAACTGTGTATATTTGTATAGAGTATATATGTAGCAGAGCTGTCTGTGTGTGATGTGAATATATAGGTGTATAATAAAAATAATACATTTTATTTATATAGCGCCGACATATTCCGCAGCGCTGCACAATTTGTAGGGTTCAAGTACAGACAAAAAGATACATTACAAAGAAATAGTCACTTCACACAATGGGACTGAGGGCCCTGCTCACAAGAACTTGCAATCTATGAGGTAGAGGGGGTGGCACAAGAGGTAGCAGGGGCTCTGAGGAACCCTAACAGCAAGGGAAAGAGGGGAAGACACACAGCCCGCAAATGATACACTGAAAGAGCGGGCTGAGAGATAAGAGGAGAACCAGGAGTGCGCAGTGTCCTTGAGGCCGACTGAGCGGAGCATAGTGAGGAGGAGTTGATGGTCAACAGTGTCAAAAGCTGCAGAGAGGTCCAGAAGAATAAGAAGAGAGAAGTCACCATTAGATTTAGCCGTCAGGAGATCATTGGAGACTTTCGTGAGGGCCGTTTCAGTAGAGTGCAGAGCGCGGAAGCCAGATTGTAAGGGGTCAAGCAGAGAGTTAGCAGAGAGATAGTGGATCAAATAAGAATAGACCAGGCGTTCCAAGATTTTAGAGATAAAGGGGAGTTTAGAGACAGGTCGATAGTTAGCAGCACAGGATGGGTCCAGGGAGGGTTTTTTCAATAGCGGGATTATAACAGCATGCTTGAAGGAGAATGGGAAGATTCCAGAAGAGAGAGAGAGAGGTTAAATATTTTAGTAAGTAGAGATGAGCGAGTACTGTTGGGATCAGCCGATCCGAACAGCACGCTCCATAGAAATGAATGGATGCACCTGGTACTTCCGCTTTGACGGCGGCCGGCCGCTTAACCCCCCACGTGCCGGCTACGTCCATTCATTTCTATGCGAGCGTGCTGTTCGGATCGGCTGATCCAAACAGTACTCGCTCATCTCTATTAGTAAGGTAAGTCGTGACAGCAGGCGACAGACATTGGAGAAGGTGTGAGGGGAAGGGGTCACTACTAAAGGTTGTAGGGCAAGATGAAGAAAGTAGCTGAGAAACTTCCTCTTCTGTAACAGGTTCAAAAGATGAGAATGGACAGTCTGAAGTGTGGTTGGTGAGGGGATCAGTACTATGGTAGGTAAGGGAATCAATGCCACCTGGGGATTGGGCAGTTATTTCCTGACGGATCTTATCAATTTTATCATGGAAATAAGTGGCCAAGTCTTCAGCACTAAGGTCTGTGAACGGCGTCTATACCTTGGGTGTGAGTAAGGAGTGAAAAGTTTCAAAAAGCCCTTTAGGGTTGCTGGAGAGAGAAGAGATGAGAGCGGTGAAGTAGTCTTGTTTGGCAAGGTAAAGGGCAGAACTATATGTTTTAAGTATAAATGTGAAGTGGAGGAAATCTGCAGGTGAACGGGATTTTCTCCACAGACGTTCAGCACACCTAGAGCACTGCTGAAGAAAACGTGTCTGTGGCGTGTGCCAGGGTTGCTGCCTTCTATGTGGGACTTTACAAGTGGAGGGGGGAGCCACCTCAGTCAATGCATTTTTAAGGGTTTCATTATAGTAACTGGTGGCCAGATTGGGACAGGAGATTGAGGAGATGGGGGACAGAGAGGACTGTAGAGTATTTGAGAGGTGCTGGGTGTCGATAGCACACAAATTCCTATATGTGTGATGGGTAGGTGCATCTTGCGAAGGGGAGAGGGCACTGATGGTGAGAGATAGAAGATTATGATCAGAGAGCGGCAGAGAAGAGTTAGTAAATTTAGAAACTGTGAGGAGTCAATGGAAGACAAGATCAATCGTGTTGCCATTTATATGTGTGGCGGAAGAAGAACATTGCGAAAGACCAAAAGAAGTGGTTATTGAGAGAAACTGTGAGGCAGCTGGGGAGACAGGGGTGTCAATAGGGATGTTAAAGTCACCCATGATGAGGGTAGGAAACTGTATAAAACAGGAAAGGGATACAAAAAGGAATTGATAATGCCGGTCAGCCGTGTTCAAAGTGTGATTAACAAATGGAAACTCAGGGGCTCTGTAAAAACCAAACCACGGTCAGGTAGACCAACCAGAATTTCAGCCACAACTGCCTGGAAAATTGTTTGGGATGCAAAGAAAAACCCCACACATAACATCAGCTGAAAACCAGGACGCTCTGAAAACTATCGGTGCGGCTGTTTCTAGATGCACAATAAGGAGACACTTGAAGCAAAATGGGCTGCATGGTGGAGTTGCCAAAAAACCCCCATTATTAAGCAAATGCCATAAAGAATCTTGCCTTTAATACGCCAAACAGCACAGAGACGAGCCTCAAAACTTCTGGAACAAGGTGATTCGGAGGGATGAGACAAAATTCCAACTTTTTGGCCACGTTCCATTTGGAGAAGTGCCAACAAGGCCTATGATGAAGGGAACCCCATTCCTACTGAAAAGCATGGAGGGCGATCACTGTTGATGTGGGGAGGTGTGAGCTTGGTCAAAATAGAAGGTAAGATGAATGCAGCGCGTTATCAGCAAATACTGGAGACTCATCAGCCAGGAAGCTGTGCATGGGACGTACTTGGACGTTCCACAATGACAACGATCCAAAACAAAAGACCAAGACGTCCTGTCATTGGCTACAGCAGAAGAAAGTGAAGGTTCTGGAGCGGCCATCTCAGTCTCCTGACCTCAATAGGAATTTACAGGAACAAGAAGAATGGTCAGCTTTACCATCAGAGAAAATAAAGAGCCTCATCCACAACTACCATGAAAGACTTCAAGCTGTCATTGATGTTACCACTATGAGAGCGATGTGGGCTTCTTGCACCTGTCTGGAAAGGCGTGCACCATTAAGCAGAGTGCTGCACACAGAGGTCATCTGTGGGGCCAAGATAGCCTGGAATCTTTTATAGTATAGCAGTGGGAGCCCATCAGGGCCTGGGCTTTTTCCATGGGGAAAGCTGCGGAGTGTCTTCTATAATATTTCCAGGATAATAGGGCAGTTAGGGATTGTGAAAATTCAGGTGACAGAGAGGGAAGAGACAGCTCATTCAAGAAACTCTTGAGTAAGCAGTAACATTTTCGCTGGGCAATGGATAGCCGGTGAAGGGATTTTTAAAGGGGAGAGATGAATTAGGCGAGAGCCTTTGGTGGGAGACCATAGAGAAGAGTCTTAAAGTAGGAAGGTGAAGATTCAATAAATATTCTAGAGATGTAGGTGACAGGAGGTGTTGAGGAGTTGAGTGTGAAGCTTGAGGGATAAGGTTAGTACAAAGTTAGTCCAGGGTAATGGATTTGTGGAACCATCAACTTCAATAGATGAGTCAGATTAGGGGGCTGTGTGAGGTGGGAGGAAGATAATGAAATGCTCTCCGTATGGAATAATATGAAGCAGGAGGAGAAGAAGGAGGCAATGGCTGATTGACATTTGGACTCTGGATAGCAGAGAAGAGATGTATGGGCCAGTGAGAAACATTTGAGAGTCATCGGTGTAACAGTGGAGTTGGCCAAGGCCAAGAATGTAGATGGAGAAAAGGAAGGGTCGCAGGACAGATCATTGAGGGACACTGTCACGGAGCAAAGGTATACGTCTTCCTCCGGATGGTCTTTTGAATCAACACGGACGCAAGAGGTCAGGAGACAACAGCAATTTATTGTAATCCACAAAGTTAGTAGCCGGCAGCGGTCACATCAACCGTAATAACAATAAGTCCACAGAAGTCACAATCCAATGATAACTTTGGTTCCTTGGTCCTGTAACTAAATCCTGGCTCTCTACAGAGCTGTGCACAGGCCGGCTAACACATACTAACTGCTAGCTACAACTATATACTAAGACTGTTACTTCCTCTATCTGTGGGTGGGGAGGGCTGAGTCACAGATCCTTCCCCCCTCACCTATACCAAGGAGAGCAGACTCCCTGTCTCCTGTGGACAATGCACCGTCCAACATCTTCTTGGAGACACTGATCAGATTATCTCCACCCATTGTCCTCACTGGTCCTCACTAGTTAGAGGTATTTGCATACAATGTGCTAACACACTAGACCCTAATCAGCCAACTACACACTGATGTTTACAACAGGTTAGAGAATACATTCCACATGAAATATATATTACACATTGCCTATAGTATAGACTCTAACCATCCCGTGACAGACACCCACTGACAGACCACAGAGTAGCAGTTAGCCAAGTCATTTTTTACTTTTGGGCACTTTCAATGGAGTGATAATACTTCTATCATTATACTCCAGGTTCTTTGCAGACCCTGGAATATAATGATTGTTGGGCCAGGGGAGGTGAGTGAACATAAAAAAACCGTTACGTACCTCTCCTGTGCTCCGGAGGGAGCGCTACTGCGCACGCGCCGGATTTGAGCACAACCCGCCGGAAGAACAGGAGGGCATCGCTGGAAGAAGAAAGAAGAGGAAGGCGAGACAACAGATGAGGTCCGACAGTGCATAACCGCCCACTGTGCATGATAAGTATCACTTGAATAATCGTTTTTAGGGTATTATTTTTTAAAATAAGATTAGTGGTGCCTGAATAGCCTTTTTAAAGGCTATTCAGGAATATGTGGGGCTCATACAGCATGATTTTGCTGATAGAGCCCCTTTAATCTAGCCTTGTTGCGCAATCCAGGACTACCAGAAGTAGGCCGCAAAAGTGTAAGAGAAAAATGGGTTCCTCGAAATACCCCATATTGTGATGCTGCTAGGATGTAAGGGAATGTCCGTGTGCTGTTCGAATTTTTTCACAGACCCATACACTGAATGGCCAATAGTAGCGAAATAAGAAATAGACGCCTGCTATGATTTTTTTCTCAGTGACCGTGAAATACGCAATGACTAATAATGGGTCAGTGCGCTGTCCGATTCTCACACATAGCACAAGGACAGAAAAGTACTTAGTGTGATAAAGCAGTAACACATACGGAGGCATTGCGGTGACAATGAGTATAATAGTAGGCTCTATAACGCTGTCTCTGAACTCTTCCCTACCGTGTACGCATTGCAGTAGGGATTGGCCCGCCCCCTAGACACAAAACCCTGCCTCTTTTAACCATATCATGTCTGTCTGCATAACATAGAAAAGTACATTAAACAGGGAGTCAAATGATCCAACTCAAAGAAAAGAGCCGGAATTTCAATCACTACATTAACGTTTCCAGCGATCCCATATACAGACAGCGCAGTGCACTTTCTTCTCTGCTTGTTCGAGGAGAAGATGGTCATCCACTGTTGCATTGTTACTAGGGTGAACGAGGGAAAAAAAGAACAAACAGCAGGGGGCGCTATATACAGGTAGTTTAATCAATACCTTACACAATTTTCAGATTTCAAATCATCTCAGATTTTGGTGCTGGATATTAAAAACAATTCTTGGACAACCTATGCAAGATGTGAGCGTAGATACAAACTTGTACAATCCAGACATTAAAAAATTTTAATATGCAAGTTCTTTGATAACTTTTAATTAAAATACTTTAAACATCTCTATTTAAATTTCCCACATTCTGAACATGTAAATGTCTTCTCTCCTGTGTGAATTCTCTGATGTCTATTAAGATCTGATATAAAGGTAGAGTATTTCCTACATTCTGGGAAGGAATATGGCTTCTATCTTGTGTGAATCTTTTGATGGTCAAGAAGAGTTGATTTCAAAGCAAAACATTTTCCACAATCTGAACATAAATATGGCTTCTCTCCTGTGTGAGTTCTTAGATGTAGAAGAAGACTTGATTTCTGAATAAAACATTTCCTACATTCTGAACATGAATATGGCTTCTCCCCTGTGTGAGTTCTTTGATGTAGAACAAGAATTGATTTCTGAATAAAACATTTCCCACATTCTGAACATGAATATGGCTTCTCTCCTGTGTGAGTTCTTTGATGTTTAACAAGATTTGATTTCTGAGTAAAACATTTGTCACATTCTGAACACGAAAATGTTTTTGTCAATGTATGACTGTTCTGATGTCTATCAAGTTTTGATTTATCTGCAAAACTTTTCCCACATGAAGTACATGAAAATGGCTTCTCCCCTGTGTGAGTTCTGAGATGTTTAACAAGATGTGATTTCTGAGTAAAACATTTCCCACATTTTGAACATGAAAATGGCTTCTCCCCTGTGTGAATTCTGAGATGTTTAACAAGAACTGAGTTCTGATTAAAACATTTCCCACATTCTGAACATGAATATGGCTTCTCTCCTGTGTGAATTCTCAGATGTTTAACAAGACCTGATTTTTCAGTAAGACATTTTCCACATTCTGGACATGAAAATTGCTTATTCCCAGTGTGAGTTCTCTGATGTATATCACTACTTTGATAACTTATATTTTGCTTAGCAGTTTGTGATGCATCAGAAGTCAGAACCTGTCTAGTAGGATCAGATGATGGATGAATCTTCTGAAGGTCTGAGGGTATATCTGGGGTATTGACATGTTCTTCATATGGATCTTGTTTGATATCATGATCCTCTGTTTTATAATCTGTAGATATCAGATGTCCCTCTGAGCTGCTGGTACAGTCATCTGACAAGAAGAAAACAGATTTTACCATATTTAGATAATTGAACATTGAAAGTTATATTATTTTATAGCATTTCTATATATAAATTTCCTGACATATTTTAAGGCATCTAGCAATATCCAATAAATAACCAAGACTGGTGGCAAAGCATATGAGAATCTAGTAGTAGACCTCAGAGCACGGGCCAATAGATCATGAGGTTCAGCCACCAGGCTGTTCTCCTCCAGTTTCCCACTTGTGTGGTGAGGCTAGCATCTTCATCAGTCCATGTTGCGGTGTGTCGGTCACTACTCTTATCTAGTGAAATGCTCAGTGTAAGATCATAAAGGATCCTGCGAATCAGTGCTATTAGGTGTTGTCCGCCTCACACACCCCCTGACACCTAGACGTACATTACTACAGGAGGAGGAGCAGTATGGTCATATATGAGGAAGCCATGGCTTTGGGCCAAGTGTAAGGTCGGATGATGATTTCTATTTTTAGCTAATACTAGGAGTGGATATCAAATATATAGGAGGCAAAACCAATTGCCAAGCTACATTGTTTTTGTTTTGATTGTTATAACTTTTCAAAAATGAAATGTTTTAACTTTTTAATAATCAAACTTTGAAAAGTAAAAGCACTTCTTGGTAGATAGCCTGAGATGATGCTCAGAATATTACACAAATCATACATATCCCCATGGAGAGGCCTAAAAATGGGAACCCTCCCATCAGACACTTCCTTTAGATGCAGCACACCCGGAGCAGACTTGGTTCCATTGTCTATGGGCTTGTGGGATGGTCCTATTCTAGGGCCTATTTGACTGGATCAACCAAAAAAAACCAAAAAAACAGAAATGTGATTGGGATTCTTATCTAATTCTGAAGCACGTTACATAAAAAAGGAAACCTACCTGGAAAATGCAATTTTAGCATCTCAAATGTGAATCCATGTAAACCTGGAGCCTTATTTGTAGGGGCAGATGATTGCCAAGGTTTTAGTTATTGATAAGGGAGGAAAGAAAATCTCTGGGACGACCTGTGACCCCAAACTGAACATTATACGCTAATCTTATCTGCTGTTCTCAAGGAAAAACTCATATACTTCATTAAAACGTACATAAGTGTCAGGACAATTCCAAGAAGAATACTCAGCTTCACAGGCTCTTCTTAACAATCTTCTCCTCCTTCTGATTTTTTATTTTTAGAGCCCCTACAAGATCCCTCGGCTCCGATCACCGGTGCAATATACTGCAATACTAATATACTGCAATATACTGAGAAATCCATTCACTTCTATTATTGGCTGCCTATGGCGAATGTTAGTAAGGGGTTAACCAGTAAGCCGCTGCAAGACATGTCTAGTGCCAGATTACATCCAGAGAGAAATCAGGTGATGAAGAAATTGTCCTCATTCACATTGTCATATTTCATTATGGGGTCACATTATTTCTCATATATGACTTGTATACAGCTGAATGGGGGAATATACAGCCGAAAAATCTAACAGGACATAGAAATCTATACAGAGAGGGACTGAATTCATTCTGTACATACAAATAATGGAAGTCCATGTGTATATAGTCATGTCTATTACCTGCTGATGTGAGGGGCTGGTGGTCCTCCATCATCACCTCCTTGTACAGATCCTTGTGTCCTTCTAAATACTCCCACTCCTCCATGGAGAAATAGACAGCGACATCCTGACACCTTATAGGAACCTGACAACACAATGATACAGTCATCACCCCGACCCCTCCAGTTACTGTATAATGTCCCAGCATTCCCAGCAGTGTCACCTCTCCAGTCAGCAGCTCCAGCATCTTGTTGGTGAGTTCTAGGATCTTCTGTCCATTGATCTCCTCCTGTATCAGGGAGTGAGGTGGAGACCCCAGGATTGGGCTCCAGGTTCCTCCATATCCTTCATACACAGGAGCCTGACAGCGCCCACTAGAGGTCTTCTTCACTACTGTGTAATCCTGGTTATGGGGAGACACATTAATAAATCTCACTACATACATGTCCAGAGTCCATCACCTCTCCAGTCCTATCATCTGTTATTACTATAGATAAGAATGATGTCATGATGACATCATCAGAATCTCTCACCTCTCCAGTAAGCTGGTAGATGATCTCTAGGGTGAGATTTAATAGACTTTCCACCATCTTGTTCCTGTCTCTTTCCATCCTTGATGGATCAATCAGGAATATTCTCTTCTATAGAAGATACTGAGAGGATTCTATATTGTAGGAACCTGAATGGAGAGAAGATGAGAAAGTAATAAATTCACAATATTACATGTAAATAAATACAATTATTACAGATAAGAGGTTGGGTTCGGCAATTCTTCAAAAATATAACTGACACTAATCATCAACTCGGATAACTGACTGGTTCACACTGGTTATTTTGGGTCGGTTATTACAATATATGTCAGAATCCTGTATTTTTGCTAATCTACCACTAGTGGCCGCTGTTTCTCTCACGCTGAAATATTGTTGCACTTCTATTCCTCACCACTGGAGGCTGCAGTGTTGTTCCTAGGAATTGCCTTAGCAAACATGACCGATCTGTACCAATGTGAAGCCATCTTGTTTTCTGTTTGGGCCTATTTATACCCATGAGGCAGTTCAGCCTTTGCTCCAGTATTGTGATTTGTTCCAGTCTCCTGCTCCTCAGAACTGTCATTCCCAGACTGTTTCTACTCCTTGCTGTATTACCCTTGTGATCTGCACTACGAGCCGCACCTCGGGCTACTGCTCTTCAGTGCCTATCTGCTCCTGGCTTATTCCATCTGGCCACCGGATTCCAGCCATGTATATCAATATTGCAACAGGATACTCGAGCCAAAACTATAGAATTCGCCGGGGGAGTGAGCCTGGTGGATCGTGTGAGTAATGTGAACTGTTTTCTTACTGACATCTATGCTGAAATGCAAAATTTGAAACCAAGTTATTGGGCATTTGAAAACCAAACCTCTCATAATGTGCAATTGTTCGGACAAGTAACTCGGGATTTACAAAATAGGATGGCTCCACATACGGAGCAAATACAGGAACTTCAAAACCGGGCTGTGGTTCCAGCTCCTGCATCCACCTTGTCTCTTCCACCCTTCAGGTTTGGTGGGGGACTGAGATAAATATTGTGGATTTTTTAATCATATAAGGCCATAGCCTGGGCTAATCCTCCTACTGAGACCGATGATGGACGTCTTGAGGATTTGGATGTCTCCCTTGCAGCTATAAGCCAGATATTTGATGATCCGAATCGTTGTGCAGCAGCTGAACCTCTACGTTATTGACGCTCGTTATTGATGCTCGGTTGCCAAATATGCCACAAAATTCAGAAGGTGGGTCATTGACACTGAATGGAATAATGCCGCAAAATTAACATTTTTCTAGAAAGAACTATCTAATGCACTTACAGATGAATTGGCCGTGCTGTTGCTACCACAGAGTTTGATGATTTTGTACATCATTGTATGGGAGATGCATCAGAAGAGTCATGGAGTTGGTTGTGTGAAGAGCAGAGCAAAAATGAAAGTCTTGAGAGGATCGGAGGTTATGTGTGGGCAGGCAGCTGGAGATTAGGTCAGAGATGTATGGAGGGGACAGCCTGGCCAACTCATAGAATCTCATGGTTTTCAATACCATTGCTATGCTAACAACACTCATATATATATCTCTGTCTTCTCTTAAAGATGAATTGGCCGTGCTGATGCTCCCACAGAGTTTGATGATTTTGTACATCATTGTGTTCGGATTGATACTCGATTGTCTGAGCGGGACAAGAAAAGTGGAATTCTATCTGGCCTCGTAATAATCGGTTCTTATCGATTCCACCTTCCACTTCCAGAGACTCTGAAACTAGGAAATACTCAGAAGCCAATTCTGAACCTATGCAGAGTGACAGTATGCAAAAATGTGCTAATGCCGATAGAAGGGAATGCAGACTGTGGGAAAACCAATGCTGTTATTGGTCACTTTCTCAGCAATTGTCCAAGTCCCCGACAAACCTCAGTGGTGGTTAGAGCGGATCCTGATCTATCCGAGGATGAATCAGTTCTTTCTGGACCAGGGCCACCAGTGAATGCAGTCATCTGCTCAATCTCTCAATAGCACGGAACATTAAGAAGGAAAGAAAAGACTCTCATTGCTTCATTTCCATCCATTTTTGTACCAGGTCCCAGTGGATATCTACATCTGCCATGGTGGACTCTGGCGCAAATGGAAATTTTATGGACATTGCTTTTGCTAATAAGCTTGGAGTGAAAATATAGGGGAGACTTTCACGAATTCTGATAGAAAAGTCTGATGGGTCTCCACTGAATTCAGGCCCAATTAATCAAGAGACTGAACCCTTGGAGATAATTATGGAGGTTGTATCTTTCTTATTAATTTCATCACCATATTTCCCTAATCATCTTGGAACTACCATGGCTGCAGCTCAGAACCTTCAGATCAACTGGGAAACCAAAGTAGTGTCCTTCCTACCAGAGGTTCACTCAAAACAGACGGTATCTAATCAACTTCATATATATGGTACCAAGGACCTTGAAGCCCCCTAAACTGCCGTCTATGTATAAAGAAATTGCTGATGTTTGTGATAAGAAGAATGCTGACAAGTTGCTCCGCACCGACCTTATGACTGTTCTGTTGAGCTGTTGTCGGGGACAGTTATACCTTTTGGAAATATATATCCATTGTCAGAGCCTGAACTGAAAGCTCTTAAAGAATATATAGATGAAAATTCAGCTAAAGGATTTATCTGCCAACTACTTCACCAGCAGGTGCACCAATATTTTTTGTTAAAAAGAAAGATGGTACCTTAAGGCCTTGTGTTGATTATAGAAAACTTAATGAAATAACAATAAAGAATCATTAGCCTCTGCCCCTTATACCTGAGTTGATGGATAGAGTCCGTTATGCAAAGATTTTTGCCAAACTAGACCTACATGTTGTCTATAATTTGGTGCGTGTGTTACCGTCAGCAGGTTATCTTAAAATAAATAAATAAATAAATAATAACCTGCAGAGCCCAACTGGGCTCTGAGCCACAGAGCTACCCTAGTGTGAATTAAGCCTTGCAGTTAGCTTCACTGACAGACTTCACACCATACACCACACACACACACACTTCTGAATTGAGGCTAAGGCAGTGGGCTGATTCACCTGCCTCATTAAATAGGGGAAGGGCGGTTCCAAGCAGCCAGCCCAGCTGCCCAAGCCGGGCGCTCACTGGTCAACACCCTTGTCAGTCAGGTGACCAACCATGCCTATCGGCTGCAAGGGAATTAACCCCATGCATGCTGGACTGGGCAGTTACAGCGGAACAGGCTGCGACCCTAATACCTTGACTGCACCTGCCGCAAGGTCCTAACAGCGTGTAAGACCTGGTGATGACTGGAAAACAGCATTCAGATTGCGTTCTGGACACTTCGAGTACTTAGTCATGTCTTTCGGACCATGTAATGCACCCGCCACCTTTCAGCATTTCATGAACGACATTTTTATACATATGCTAGATCAGTGTGTAGTCATCTATCTGGATGATATACTAACCTTCTCCAACTCTGAAGAAGAACACCAAAACCATGTCAGAGTTGTGTTACAGCATCTATGAACTCATCTACTCTGTATTAAGTTGGAGAAATGTGAATTTCATGAATCAGAAAGTTAGTTCTTGGGTTAAGTAATTTCTACTAAAGTACCGTGTGTGGACTCCAGCAAAGATTCAAGCAATAATTGTGTTAGTACTTGAACCCAGGGGCTTTGGTATCCCAGGAAGCAGCTCTTCCAACTGAGCTATTCAGCCTCTTAGTCTTAATCTAGCGCTGTTTGTAATATCACTTAGGCTAGTTTCAGACAGGGGTTTTTGTTCTGGATTATGACAAGGAATGTGCATCAAAATCTGGCTCAAAAAAACCATCTCCCAGTGAATTCAATGGGTTCCTTTTTCTGCAAGCAGTTTGTTCTTGCTCACGGAAAAAAGAAGTGACATGCCCTTTCTTGACACGGATTCTGCAGCTGAATCAGCCGCGGATGTCCGCAGCGCAACACTCTGTCCCAACTAGGACCATTCATTTGGGACTAATCCGGAGCAGAATGCTGAGACTGAATGCTGGTGCACTGTTTCCACTGTACCAGCATCCAGTCACGGTTACTTGTTTTTTGGACTGAACTCAAAATCCTGACCAAAAAGACAGCTCCCATTGAAATCAATGGGAGCCGGTCAGGTCTTTTTTCCAGGAGCTGTTTGGTCCGGCTCCCGAAAAAAGAAGCGAGATGCTCATTCTTCAGGCGGATTCGCCTTGCGATTTGGCCTGAGGACACTCCCTCCTCCCGACTAGGCCCATTCACTGGGCCTAATTCAGAGCAGAGGACGTGACTGGATGCCGGTGCAGTGCACTGGCATTCAGTCGCGGCTACCCGTTTCTTGGTCCGGAACCTAAGGCGGCCTCCGCCTTAGGTTCCGGATTGAAAAACCCCATGTGAACTTATACTGAGGATGCCTCTGCGTCAAAATACAGTCCAAAAAATCCAGTCTGAACCCAGCCTAAAGGCTCTGGGAAAGGTAAGGTATTGCAAAATTGCAAAGTAATTGTTTGGGATGAATGCACCATGACGCTCAAGAAAGCGGTCAAGGCCCTTGATTGCACCTTGAAAGATCTGCAGGGAACCAACTGTTTAATGGGGGGAATTGTTGTAATTTTTGCAGGTGACTTCTGCCTGATGTTACCTGTTCTTAATAGAGCAACACCGGCGGATAAGCTGAATGCCTGTCTAAAATCTTCTTATCTGTGGATGCAAGTTTAGAAGCAAACTCTTACTACTAATATGTGGGTTCATTTGATGGGAAATACAACTGCGGTCAAATTTACACACCAGCTACTATGTCTTGGAAATGACGGGTTCCCACTGATTCCACTAATGGTCTCATTTCCTTTCCCGAAGATTTTTGTGAAATGACAACTTCAGTAATGGAGCTTATTGACCAAGTTTTCCCTGATAGTTTAACAACCATCAGTGGCTTTATGAACGTGCAATCCTAGCGCCTAAAAATGACAGTGTCAGCTCCATAAATGTACTAATTCAGGGAAGGCTGCCTGGTCTAGCAACCACATACATGTCCATGGATTCAGTCATGGAGAGTGAATAAGCCATAATGTATCCATTAAAGTTCCTGAATTCTTTGGACCCTCCTGTGATGCCACCGCATAAGCTCACTTTAAAAATAGGAGCCACAATAATTTTGCTTTGGAACCTTGGCCCATCAAAAATGTGTAACGGCACAAGATTGTGCATTAAGAGTCTCATGCCTAATGTTATTGAAGCCTCTATTCTTATGGGAAATTCTAAGGGAGCAAATGTTTTCATTCCACATATTCCTTTTCTACCAAGCGACATGCCCTTCAATTTTAAGTGTCTGTAGTTCCCAATCCGACTTGTATTTGCTATGACTATAAACAAAGCACAAGGTCAATCACTTAAAGTAGCTGGCATTAATTTGGAGAGCCCGTGTTTTTCACATGGACAGTAGTACGTTGCTTGCTTTAGAGTGGGTAACCCCAAAAATCTTTTCACATACAGGTATGCACCTGAAGGTAAAACCGGAGACTTGTTTCACAAAAAGCACCACAATAGATAGTTGTGTAACTGTACACTAGAGGGGGGAAGGGTTCCACTATGTTGTTAATTGGATGGAAGGGTCAGTTCACACGTGAAAACCGCCTAGCTTATTTGTGCGAGGTAAAAAACCTCGAGGAGTTTTTTTGACGCTGTTTTTTGCATTCCACGCGGTTTTTGACGAGGTTTTTGACGCGGTTTTCGCTAGCGGTTTTCGCTAGGGTTTTTTTTTCCTATATGTGCTATAGAAACTGCAGGCGAAAACCGTGCGGTTTTTTGCAAAAAACCGCGCGGTTTTGTGTGCAAAAAACCGCGCGGTTTTTTACCGCGCGGTTTTCGCCTCCCATTCACTTCTATGCAATTCTTCAGGCGTTTTCCGCCTGAAGAAAGGTCATGTCGCTTCTTCAGGCGGAAAACGCTAGGAGGAAAAAAAAAGCTAGTGGTCTACATAGACCACCATGTTAAAGGAGAGGTTTTTGAAGCGAATTCCGCTGTCAAAAACCTCCCCTTTGCCCACGTGTGAACTAGCCCTAAAGGTTTTATATGTTTGTGTAAGGTGCATAATTTTAATTTTTATTAAAAAAAAACTGTTAAAAAACTAGTAATAGTTCACACTACATAATATGTATTGAATATATAAAATCAATAAAAATGTTGAAATTAACAAAAAAAAATTGTTGTTTACATCAATGTCACGACAAATTAGTAAAATGACAAAATAATAAAAATTTCAAGTGGAAAAAAAGATTTACTGTAGCTCTGAAAATGGCAATTTTAGTGTGACACTGAAAATTTTACTTTAGCTAGCATAACCAACAATTTAACATATTTTCCGCGAGCGAAGTCGCAGGTATTCTACTAGTCCTTTGTATAAAGACAAAATTTAGCACAGCCCCTATACTAATTCATCCTGACCCTGAATTTACCTTTACTGTTTAAGTTGATGCTTCTGACTGTACAATAGGGGCTAAGAACAAAGAACTGGAGACAAAGACTTGCTACACCCTTTTGCTTATTTTTCTCAAAGATTAACCTCCTCAGAAAAGAATTATGATGTAGGAAACAAAGGATCATTTAGCCATCGTTGCTTCTTTTCAAGAGGGGTGACATCGTGTGGAAGGAGCAGCAGATAGTGGAGCTAATGGACCATTGTAATATAGAGGTCATCACATCTGATGAATGTTTGTGTCTCCATCAAGCTTGGTGGAGTCTGTTTCTTAATCAATTTAATTTTGTGATCTCTTATAGATATACAGTCCCATGTATAATAAATCAGCCCCCCGTTATACAGTCCTATGTAAAATACATCAGTCCCCCTCACCATATACAGTCCCATGTACACCCCTTCCTCTCTTACCCTGAACCCCCGGCTCTTCTCTCTTCAGCTCAGTACACACATAGACTATCACACGGCTGCTGCTTCATGTACAGAAACCATGGTTACAGGACCTGTGATGATGTCATAGTCATATGATCAGTCATGTGTATGGGAGGAGTCAAGGAGTCATATGACCACATCTTACAGCTCTCTACTAGATTTATGAAAAGTCTATATGTGATGTGTATGTAGCGGAGCTGTCTGTGTGTGACATGCATGTAGTAGAGCCGTCTGTGTGTGAAGTGTATGTAGCAGAGCTGTCTGTGTGTGACGTATGTAGCAAAGCTGTCTGTGTTTGACGTATGTAGTAGAGCTGTCTGTGTGTGACGTATGTTGTAGAGCTGTCTGTGTATGATGTGTATGTAGCGGAGCTGTCTGTGTGTGACATGTATGTAGTAGAGCTGTCTGTGTGTGGTCTCTACCCATTATTATTATATTTTTAGATCACTATTAATCCCATGGTGCTTTGTACATTATTTTATGAACTAGCCTCTGCCCACAACTTTGCGTGTTGTTGGCGTCGATGGTCCACCTGCTCCGGCGTTTCGGTAGCTCTCAAGCTGGCCTGCTGAACTTATTCCACGCGCCGTGCCTATGATTGTCCCAGCATCACAGCAGCTCGCTGGGACACCATATAATGAACGTGTTGTAGAGATATAGCAGATCAGGCTTTACCAGCAATGTGCAATTAGCTGAACGATTGTCCTGTCAGCAAGCTCAGTTTAATATTACATAAAGGATACATAAACTGATAACAGTCGTGGAGCCATGTCATTTACCAAGATTAACAATAGCCTATGTTTTAATGCAGGTTACAAACTATCTATGTGCCAAATTTCATCCAAATCCGTTCAGCCGTTTTTGCGTGAATGAGTAGCAAACATACAAACATACACTATAGTTCAAAAGTTCAGGGACACTTAGAAATTTCCTTATGTTTGATAGAAAAGAAGAGTTTTTTTCAATGCAGATGAATCAGAAATCCCCTCTATACATTAATGTGGTAAATGACTATTCTAGCTGCAAACATCTGGTTTATAATGCAACATCTACATAGGTGTATAGAGGCCATTCCCAGAAACCATCACTGCAGTGCTCTAATGGTACATTGTGTTTGCTAACTGTGTAAGAAGGCTAATGGATGTTTAGAAAACCCTTGTACAAGTATGTTACACGGCTCAGAACAGTTTTGCTGGTTAGAGAAGCCATCAAACTGACCTTCCTTTGAGCTAGTTGAGAATCTGGAGATTGCATCTGTTGGTTCGATTAAACTCTCAAAATGGCCAGAAAAAGAGAACTTTCATGTAAAACTCGACAGTCTATTCTTGTTCTTAGAAATGAAGGCTATTCCATGTGAGAAATTGCCAAGAAACAGAAGATTTCCTACAACGGTGTGTACTACTCCCTTCAGAGGGCGGCACAAACAGGCTCTAACCAGAGTAGAAAGAGAAGTGGGAGGCCCCGAAGCACAACTGAGCAACAAGACAAGGACATTAGAGTCTGTAGTTTGAGAAATCGACACCTCAGAAGTCCTCAACTGGCAGCTTCATTAAATAGTCCTGGCAAAACACCAGGGTCAACATCTATAGTGAAGAGGCGACTCTGGGGGATGCCGCCCTTCAGGGCAGAGGGGCATAGAAGAAGCCATATCTGAGACTGGCTAATAAAAGGAAAAGATTAATATGGGCAAAAGAACACAGACATTGGACAGAGGAAGATTGGAAAAAAGTGTTATGGACAGACAAATCGAAGTTTGAGGTGTTTGGATTACACAGAAGATGCAGAACAACTAAGAAGATGCTGGAAGAAGCCTGACGCCATCTGTCAAGCATAGTGGAGGTAATGTGATGGTCTGGGGTCGCTTTGGTGCTGGTAAAGTGGGAGATTTGTACACGGTAAAAGGGATTTTGAATAAGGAAGGCGATCATTGAATATACTCTGGTCTGAGGATAAATTGGTCCAAATCGTCATATATGCCCCTTTCTACCACCAATAGGTGGGGATGGGTATATTTGTGGCCTTAAGATTGTAGACACTTGTAAGTATTTGGGAATTCACTTCTCTACTGATCAGAAACAATTCCTGAGTCTCAATGTGTTCCCACTCCTTGGCCACTTTCGGGTCAAGTTTCAGCTGTGGCGAGCTTTGCCTTTTTCAGGGGCTGGGCGGATTAACCTCATTAAAATGGTGGTTCTTCCAAAATGTCTGTACATTTTAGAACACGCGGCTGTACCAGTGCCATGGTGATTTTTTAAACAATTGGACTCCTTATTTATTCCCTTTATATGGGGTAATTCAAGATCTAAGTTACGCCTCTCCACGCTACAAAGGCCTAAAGCTACGGGAGGGATGGTTTTTCCTAACATATTTTTATATCACCTGGCTGGCCAGCTTCGCTATCTGAGGTCTTGGGTGTTATTGGATCCTTTACCTGACTCGGAGGCCCATTTAGCGTCTTATCTGCATATTTCCAATTTATGGCCTGTGTTGGAACACCCCCACTTATATAGAGGTAACTTATTGCCGATTCATGTCTTGGCATTGCAGATTTGACAGCGGGCTAAGCAAGTAGCAGCTTACACAGCGGTCCCTATTGAGACCCCGATGTGGGATTATCTGGGTCTAACGGAACTATTTGCCCTCCCGGGTGCACAGAGTTGGAAGCAGTTTGGTGTTATGTCCCTAGCTGATGTTTATGACCAAGGAGCTTTCTGTACTTTTGAATCCCTAAGCGCCCAGTTTGGTGTCCCCCGTTCCCAGTTCTATAGATTTCTTCAAATCAGGCATGCTATTTCTACACAGTTCCCCTCACCTAGTGTACCCATTTCAGCATATCCTCTTATAGGGGTGCTCCGTTCCCAGGGTCCTCAAGGTCTTATCTCGACATTGTATGGCCATCTCATACCAGTTAAGATGTCTAGTTTGGAAACCCCTGCTTTACTGAGATGGCGCACTCTTATCCCTGATCTCACAGACGATAGTTTCTCTGATGTTCTGGAGTCAGCCCAGTTTGTTTCCCCTGCTGCTAATAATAAGCTGATACAAGTTTACATCCTGCATCAAAGCGATCTGACTCCTGCACGCTTACACAAAATGGGAAGGTTGAGACACCCTGGGTGCTTGCGATGTACTGGTATATGCTGATTTTAGCACATGATCTGGAAGTGTCCGATCATTAAAGGTTTCTGGTCCAAGGCCTTAGGCCTGTTATCTGATATACTGGGCACTCCGATTCCACTCTTACCTGAAATATGTCTGTTTGGTGATGAAGAGGTATGGCCGCACCACTCACGTGTCTTTTTATGGGAATCGTTTTTCTTAGCCAGAAAGGCGATTGCCCTGCGATGGATGGCTCCAAGACCCCCTCCTTCCCCATGTGGCAAAAACTGGTGAACTCCATTGTCCCGTATAATAAAGTGGTATATAAAGGCAGGGGCTGCCCTCAAAAATTTTGTAAGGTTTCGGGCCCATGGTGCGACTCTCCCTTGATCCTGTATACTGACCATTCTGTTCGCTCTGCCCTGAATGCACTTGTTCCTTAGATGTTCAAGGGGTGACTCTGGTCCATGCTTCTACTGCATTTGGAGTAATGTTTATGTCCTTGTGCATGTTTTTCTGTTGTCTCTCTTGTTTTCTACTCTCGTCCTCTGCAGGTTGGATGGAGATTGATACCTCTCTCGACTTTCTGGATTTGGACTTTCTACTGGATGATTTTTGCAAGCCTTCAATTACTAATATGGACTTTGCAGCATGGTTTTTGGTTCTTGTTCTGTTTGACAAGATTTTTTGGTCCAAGGTTGCTTTGGATTGTGTACCCTTTGCCATCTATCATGTCTTGTATCTTCATGTACTGTAATTTGTTATATACTTTCTCAATAAAACGAGTTTAAAAAAAAGGCGATCATTGCATTTTGCAACGCCATGCCATACCCTGTGGACAGCGCTTGACTGGAGCCAATTTCATCCTACAACAGGACAATGACACAAAGCCACCTCCAAATTATACAAGAACTATTTAGGGAAGAAGACGGCAGCTGGTATTCTATCTGTAATAGAGTGGCCAGCGCAGTCACCAGATCTCAACCCAATTGAGCTGTTGTGGGAGAAGCTTGACCAGGGGTGGGCAATTAATTTTCCCATGGGGCCACATAAGAAATTGAAACTATGCTAGAGGGCCGTGCCACAGCAAATTTAGCTCCGCCCACTTCTACGTAGACTCCGCCCATTCCCAATCATTTTTCCATGTGCCCCCACAAAGTATAATCCTCCTACAGTCACCCGTACACTATATGCCCCCACATTATAATGTTCCCTTACAACTGCTCCACAGTATTAAGTCCCTCTCCTGGTGCCTCAGTATAAACTGGGGAAACTAGAGGGGACACAAAACTGGAGCAGCTGGAGGGGGACATTAAACAGTGGGGGTAGTTGGAGGGGGGCAATAAATTGACAGCTGGAGCGGGACATGAAACTGGGGGCAACTAGACATTAAAATCTGGAGGGACATTAAAATCGGGAAGCAGACATTAAACCGTAGGGGTAGCTGGAGGGTGACATTAAACTGGGGGCAACTAGAGGCAGACAGGTCCCCCTACAGCTTCCTCCATGGTTTAATATCCCCCCAGTCTAAGTGCCCTCTTCATCTACCACCAGTTTCATGTCCCCCCCTCCATTTCTCCCTCAGTTTCATATCCCCCTTTATTTTCCCCATTTCATGTCCCCCCCCCCGCCCCATCTGCCATCTCTGCCCTAGTATAACATTCCCCTTCCATCTCTGCCCCTAGGTTGCTTAGACACACATATACAGATAGACACATATAGACACACACACACACACACACACACATATATATAGACAGACACATAGACAGACAGACACACATATAGACACACACACACATAGACACACACATATAGACACACACACACATAGACACACACATATAGACAGACACACATATAGACAGACACACACACATATAGACACACACACATATAGACACACACATATACACTCACCGGCCACTTTATTAGGTACACCTGTCCAACTGCTCGTTAACACTTAATTTCTAATCAGCCAATCACATGGCGGCAACTCAGTGCATTTAGGCATGTAGACATGGTCAAGACAATCTCCTGCAGTTCAAACCGAGCATCAGTATGGGGAAGAAAGGTGATTTGAGTGCCTTTGAACGTGGCATGGTTGTTGGTGCCAGAAGGGCTGGTCTGAGTATTTCAGAAACTGCTGATCTACTGGGATTTTCATGCACAACCATCTCTAGGGTTTACAGAGAATGGTCCGAAAAAGAAAAAACATCCAGTGAGCGGCAGTTCTGTGGGCGGAAATGCGTTGTTGATGCCAGAGGTCAGAGGAGAATGGCCAGACTGGTTCGAGCTGATAGAAAGGCAACAGTGACTCAAATAGCCACCCGTTACAACCAAGGTAGCCAGAAGAGCATCTCTGAACGCACAGTACGTCGAACTTTGAGGCAGATGGGCTACAGCAGCAGAAGACCACACCGGGTGCCACTCCTTTCAGCTAAGAACAGGAAACTGAGGCTACAATTTGCACAAGCTCATCGAAATTGGACAATTGAAGATTGGAAAAACGTTGCCTGGTCTGATGAGTCTCGATTTCTGCTGCGACATTCGGATGGTAGGGTCAGAATTTGGCGTCAACAACATGAAAGCATGGATCCATCCTGCCTTGTATCAACGGTTCAGGCTGGTGGTGGTGGTGTCATGGTGTGGGGAATATTTTCTTGGCACTCTTTGGGCCCCTTGGTACCAATTGAGCATCGTTGCAACGCCAAAGCCTACCTGAGTATTGTTGCTGACCATGTCCATCCCTTTATGACCACAATGTACCCAACATCTGATGGCTACTTTCAGCAGGATAATGCAATGCCATGTCATAAAGCTGGAATCATCTCAGACTGGTTTCTTGAACATGACAATGAGTTCACTGTACTCCAATGGCCTCCACAGTCACCAGATCTCAATCCAATAGAGGAGCATCTTTGGGATGTGGTGGAACGGGAGATTCGCATCATGGATGTGCAGCCGACAAATCTGCGGCAACTGTGTGATGCCATCATGTCAATATGGACCAAAATCTCTGAGGAATGCTTCCAGCACCTTGTTGTATCTATGCCACGAAGAATTGAGGCAGTTCTGAAGGCAAAAGGGGGTCCAACCCGTTACTAGCATGGTGTACCTAATAAAGTGGCCGGTGAGTGTAGACAGACACACACATATATAGACAGACACACATATAGACAGACACACAAATATAGACACACACACATATAGACAGACACACACACATATAGACAGGCACACATATAGACACACACACATATAGACACACACACATATAGACAGACACACACACATATAGACAGGCACACATATAGACACACACACATATAGACACACACACATATATAGACAGACACATAGACAGACAGACACACACACATATAGACACACACATATAGACAGACACACACATATAGACACACACACACATATAGACACACACACATATAGACAGACACACACATATATAGACAGACACATAGACAGACAGACACACATATAGACAGACACACATATAGACAGACAGACACACACATAGACACACAGACATATAGACAGGCACACACATATAGACACACAGACATATAGACACACACACATATAGACAGACACACACATATAGACACACACACATATAGACAGGCACACATATAGACACGCACACATATAGACACACACATATAGACACACACATATATAGACAGACACACATATAGACACTCACACATATAGACACACACACATATAGACAGGCACACACATATAGACACACACACATATAGACAGACACACATATAGACAGACACACACATATAGACACACACATATATAGACAGGCACACATATAGACACACACACATACCTCCCAACCGTCCCGATTTCCGCGGGACAGTCACGATTTGGGTGACATGTCCCGCGGTCCCGGTTGGAGGGAGGTATGTCCCGATTTCAACTCAGATCGGCGTCCAGATCGGCTCCTGGCTTGTAGACGCGATGTACAAGCCAGGAGCCGGCGGCAGCGGCGAAGCGAGGAGCTGACACAGGTCAGCTCCTTGCTTCAGCCGCATGTGTCAGCGAGAGAGAGACGCAGCGGCGAAGCGAGCACGCGAGCAGCTTCAGCCGCATGTGTCAGGGAGAGAGGCGGGCAGCGGGGAAGCGAGGAGCTGACCTGTGTCAGCTCCTTCCTTCAGCCGCATGTGTCAGCGAGAGAGGCGGGCAGAGAGCGGCGAGGGAGCGGAGGAGAAGGTAAGTTTAATGTGGAGGTGGAACGTGAATCTGGGGGCAGATGAAGGAGAGGACGGCATGACACTGGGGGCAGAGATGGAGGGACATGAATCTGGGGGCAGAGATGGAGTGGACATGAAACTGGGGGCAGAGATGTGGGGACATGAATCTGGGGGCAGAGATGGAGGGGACATGACACTGGGGGCAGAGATGGAGGGACATGAATCTGGGGGCAGAGATGGAGTGGACATGAAACTGGGGGCAGAGATTTGGGATCATGAATCTGGGGGCAGAGATGGGGGACATGAATCTGGGGGCAGAGATGGAGAGGACATGAATCTGCGGGCAGAGATGGAGGGACATGAATCTAGGGGCAGAGATGTGGGGACATGAATCTGGGGGCAGAGATGGAGAGGACATGAATCTGGGGGCAGAGATGGAGGGACATGAATCTGGGGGCAGAGATGGAAGAGTTACATGAAACTGGGGGCAGATGAAGGGTGTATATGAAACTGGGGGAGAGATAGAGGGGGGACATATAATTTACGGGTGACTGTAGGAGGATTATACTGTGTGCGGGCACATGAAAAATTAACAAGTGGGTGGAGTCAACACAAAAGTGGGCGGGGCTAAATTTGCCGCACATTTTGTCCCTCTTTCAGTTCTTCAAAAGTTGGGAGGTATGCACACATATAGACACGCACACATACACTCACCGGCCACTTTATTAGGTACACCTGTCCAACTGCTCGTTAACACTTAATTTCTAATCAGCCAATCACATGGCGGCAACTCAGTGCATTTAGGCATGTAGACATGGTCAAGACAATCTCCTGCAGTTCAAACCGAGCATCAGTATGGGGAAGAAAGGTGATTTGAGTGCCTTTGAACGTGGCATGGTTGTTGGTGCCAGAAGGGCTGGTCTGAGTATTTCAGAAACTGCTGATCTACTGGGATTTTCACGCACAACCATCTCTAGGGTTTACAGAGAATGGTCCGAAAAAGAAAAAACATCCAGTGAGCGGCAGTTCTGTGGGCGGAAATGCGTTGTTGATGCCAGAGGTCAGAGGAGAATGACCAGACTGGTTCGAGCTGATAGAAAGGCAACAGCGACTCAAATAGCCACCCGTTACAACCAAGGTAGCCAGAAGAGCATCTCTGAACGCCGCACAGTACGTCGAACTTTGAGGCAGATGGGCTACAGCAGCAGAAGACCACACCGGGTGCCACTCCTTTCAGCTAAGAACAGGAAACTGAGGCTACAATTTGCACAAGCTCATCGAAATTGGACAATTGAAGATTGGAAAAACGTTGCCTGGTCTGATGAGTCTCGATTTCTGCTGCGACATTCGGATGGTAGGGTCAGAATTTGGCGTCAACAACATGAACGCATGGATCCATCCTGCCTTGTATCAATGGTTCAGGCTGGTGGTGGTGGTGTCATGGTGTGGGGAATATTTTCTTGGCACTCTTTGGGCCCCTTGGTACCAATTGAGCATCGTTGCAACGCCAAAGCCTACCTGAGTATTGTTGCTGACCATGTCCATCCCTTTATGACCACAATGTACCCAACATCTGATGGCTACTTTCAGCAGGATAATGCAATGCCATGTCATAAAGCTGGAATCATCTCAGACTGGTTTCTTGAACATGACAATGAGTTCACTGTACTCCAATGGCCTCCACAGTCACCAGATCTCAATCCAATAGAGGAGCATCTTTGGGATGTGGTGGAATGGGAGATTCACATCATGGATGTGCAGCCGACAAATCTGCGGCAACTGTGTGATGCCATCATGTCAATATGGACCAAAATCTCTGAGGAATGCTTCCAGCACCTTGTTGTATCTATGCCACGAAGAATTGAGGCAGTTCTGAAGGCAAAAGGGGGTCCAACCCGTTACTAGCATGGTGTACCTAATAAAGTGGCCGGTGAGTGTATAGACACACACACATATAGACACGCACACATATAGACAGGCACACATATAGACACACACATATAGACACACACACATATAGACACGCACACATATAGACAGGCACACATATAGACACACACACATATAGACACACACACATATAGACACACACACATATACTCTCTCTCTCCCCCCTGCAGCTCACCTTACATCTCTCAGTACTTTATGACACGCTCCACATCTCCATCTTCGGCCGGCACTAAGACACGCCCCCTAGACACGCCCCCCTAGTCAAAGCTGTGCGGGCCGGACTGAATCAGTCAGAGGGCCGGATATGGCCCGGGGGCCGGACTTTGCCCAGGTCTGAGCTTGACCGTATGGTACGTAAAAAGTGCCCATCAAGCCATTCAAACTTGTGGGAGGGGCTTCTGGAAGCATGGGGGAAATTTTTTCAAATTACCTCAGCAAATTAACAGCTAGAATGCCAAAGGTCTGCAAGGCTGGAATTGCTGCAAATGGAGTATTGTGTGAAGGGGAAAATTATTTCAAATGAAAATCATTATTTCTAACCTTGTCAATGTCTGGACTTATTTTCTATTCATTTTGCAACTCATTTGATAAATATAAGAGTGAGTTTTCATATAAAACACAAAATTGTCTGGGTGACCCCAAACTTTTGAACGGTAGTGTATAAACTTTCATATTTGTAATATTAGTAGGATTCCACGGTGCTCTGTACATTATTATATTAATACTATGATGTTCTTTACTTTATTACATCAATTCCATTGCTTCTCTGTACATTATTCTGTGGTGCTGTACATTATTATATTAATCCTATAGTGCTGGACATTATTATATTAATCCTATGGTGCTGTACATTATTATATTAATCCTATGGTGCTGGACATTGTTATATGAATCTTATAGCAGAGGAACATGGGGAGAGGATGTTATACTCAGCCACTCGTAGTCACGATGAAAAACCCCCGTATACCAATTCCACTCTTCCTTCTTAGACTTGGCCAGGATAATTGCTCCTCGGTCCGGAGCGATTTGAACAAATAAATCCGTAAATAAAAGATGGCTTTGTGTGTCTCCATCTACACCCTCGGCCTGGCCAACTCATAGAATCTCATGGTTTTCATTACCATTGTTATGCTGACAAGACTTAAGTATATCTCTCTGGACCAAACATTATCTCTCTGTTGACCAGAGTTCCAAAGTGTCTAGCAGCCGTAGCCTCCTTTCTCTTCTTCCGCTTTCTCCAACTCAACATGGAGAAAACTGAGTTCATCATCTTCGACCCCACCTCACACGGCTTCTCAACCTGACCCATCTATTAAAGTAAATGGAACCACACTTACCCCTGTCCTATGGGTCTGTTGTTTTGGGATAACTCTGGACTCCAACCTACTCCATCATATTCACTCCTTTCTCACCCCAGAAACTACAAAGATGCTAGTCCATGCCCTCATAATATCCCACTTAGACTCTCGCCCCATTCTTCATCAACCGTTCCCATCTGCCAATCTCTTCACTGGCTACCCATTGCTCAGCAAATAGAGTTCAAGTTACTAACACTGACATACAAAGCGATCCACAACCTGTCCCCTCCATATATCTCCAACCTAATCTCCTGCTACCTGCCCACATGCAACCTCTGATCCACCAAAGACCTTCTGCTCTCATCCGCTCCTCACACAACTGCCTCCCGTGCATCCCCCATACTCTGGAGCTCCTTACCAAGACACATAAGACTGACCCCCCACAATCACAGGATTCAAGAAGGTCCTGAAGACTCCCCTATTTAGGAAGGCCTACAACCTCCAATAACGCTACTGCCACTACATCACCATCTGTACATCCTCTCCCCTCACCTTCTGTCTCTATCCCTCTCCCTCATAAATTGTAAGCCCTCGCAGGCCGGGCCCTCTACCCCACTGTGCCAGTCAGTCATTGTTAGTGTTATATATGTTTGTGTATTTTGTGTATTGTATGTAACCCCCAAATGTAAAGCACCATGGAATTAATATAATAATGTACAACAGCATGGGATTAATGGTGCTATATAAATCCTACTAATAATATTATAAATGTGAATGTTTGGATGTTTGTATGTTTTTTCCTCAATCACGCAAAAACGGATGAACGGATTTGAATGAAATTCAGCAAATAGATTGTAACCTCGATTAACATATAGGCTACTTTTTATTCCGGTAAATGACATGGCTTCACGACTGTTATGAATTTATGTTCACATACTATATCACACTGCCCTTGCAGCAGCCTTATCTCAGCCAGGTCTGTTATTTCTCTGTGTAAACACACACTAACCCTCTGTGGTTTGTGTACACGCATTTGTATATTATCCGATCCAGGAACTGCTGACAAACTGACATGGGCAAACACCTGTAATCCAAATTGGCAGTTTGCCAATTTTCAACATGCCTGGAAAAAGAAAATCTAATTTGTTGCAAACAACGATATCTATGAAGGTAGCCAGAAGTCACAGAGTTCTCATCAAGTGGAGCTGAGGGGGATCGTCGACGCCAACAACACATGCATTATATGACGTTCCAGCGAGGTGCTGAGATGCCGGAACAATCACGGGCACAGTGCAACAAACAAGTTCAAGGCTAGCAGCAGGGGGCGCTATACACAGGTATTTTAATCAATATCTTACACAATTTTCAAATTGCAAATTTTCTCAGATTTTGGTGCTGGATTTAAAAAACATTTTTGGACAATCATTGTAAGATGTGAGTGTAGGTACAGTTTTTACTGTAAGTTCTTTGATGTGCAGTTAGTAGATGAGTTTTGATAAAAATAATTTAAACGCATCTATATTAAAATTTGCACATTCTGGACATGTAAATGTCTTCTCTCCTGTGTGAATTTTCAGCAGTCTATTAACATTTGATATAACGGCAGAGTATCTCCTACATACTGGGCAGGAATATGGCTTCTATCTTGTGTGAATCTTTTGATGGTCAAGAAGATTTGATTTCCGAGTAAAATATTTCCCACATTCTGAACATGAAAATGGCTTCTCCCCTGTGTGAATTCTTTGATGTATAACAAGATTTGATTTAGACGTAAAACATTTCCCACATGCAGAACATAAATATGGCTTCTCTCCTGTATGAGTTCTTTGATGCTCGACAAGACCTGAATTCCGAGCAAAACATTTCCCACATCTTGAACATGAATATGGCTTTTCTCCTGTGTGAGTTCTTTGATGTGTGACAAGATGTGGTTTAGATGTACAACATTTCCCACATTCTGAACATGAATATAGGTTCTCTCCTGTGTGAGTTCTTTGATGTTTAACAAGACTTGATTTTCGAGTGAAACATTTCCCACATTCTGAACATGAATAAGGCTTTTCTCTAGTGTGAGTTCTTTGATGTGCTACAAGAAGTGGTTTAGATGTACAACATTTCCCACATTCTGAACATAAATATGTCTTCTCTCCTGTATGAGTGTTTTGATGATCAACAAGACTTGATTTCTGAGTAAAACATTTGCCACATTCGGAACACGAAAATGTCTTCATCAATGTGTGAATGCTTTGATGTTTAACAACACTTGATTTATTTGTAAAACTTTTTTCACATCCTGGACATGAATATAGCTTCTTTCTTGTGTGAGTTCTCTGATGTACATCTCTACTTCGGTAACTTATATTTTGCTTAGCAGTTTGTGATGAATCAGAAGTCAGAACCTGTCTAGTAGGATCAGATGATAGATATATCTTCTGAAGGGCTGAGGGTATATCTGGGGTAATGACATGTTCTTCATATGGATCTTGTGTGATACCATGATCCTCTGCTTTATAATCTGTAGATATCAGATGTCCCTCTGAGCTCCTGGTACAGTCACCTGACAAGAACAAAACGGATATCACCATCTTTAGATAATAGAACATTGAAAGTTATATTAATATTTTATGGCATTTCTATATAAAAAAAATTTCGCACATATTTTAAGGCATCTAGCAATATTCAACAATTAATCAAAACTGGCGGCAAAACAGATGACAATCTAGCAGTAGACCTCGGAGCACAGGCCAGTAGATCATGATGTCCGGCCACCAGGCTGTTCTCCTCCAGTTTCTCACTTGTGTGGTTAGGCCAGCATCTTCATCGGTCCATGTTGCGGTGTGCCAGTTACTACTCTTTTCTAGTGAAATGCTCAGTGTAGGATCATAAAGGATCCTGTGAGTCAGTGCTATTAGGTGGTGTCTGTCTCACACACTCCCTGACACCTAGACGTACTTTACTACAGCGGGGGGAGCAGTATGGTTATGTATGAGGAAGCCATGGCTTTGGGGTAAGTGTAAAGTCGGATGGTGATATCTATTTTTAGCTAATACTAGGAGTGGATATCAAATATATAGGAGGACGAGACCTTTACACTTTCCATTCTTTATAATTTCTCAAATGTCAAATTTATATAGTTTTTGTTTTGCTTGTTTTAACTTTTTAATAGGGTTGAGCGATCGGGATCGGAAAAGATCGGATTTCGATCGGCGATCGAGTAAATTTCACGATCGCGATCGGAATTCCGACCCGATCTTTTCCAGCGGGATCGAGATCGGAGGTTATCTCAAGATCGGCTCAACCCTAAAAGTGACTTTTCCCATAGAGAAGCATTGACTAGGGTTGAGGAACGGGTTCGGAAAAGATCAGATTCTGATCGGCGATCGAGCAAATTTCACGATCGCGATCAGGATCGAGATCGGCTGGAAAATGATCGGAGATCGGATTTTAAAATCGATCTTGAAATCTCAAGATCAGCTCAACCCTACTTTTTAACAATCAAACTTTGAAAAATAAAACCATTTGTTGGTAGATAGACTGAGATGATGCTCAGAATATTACACAAATCATACATTTCCCCATTGAGAGGCTTAAAAATGCCCTCCCATCATACACTTCCTTTAGATGAAGCAAACCCGGAGCAGGCTTGGTTCCATTGTCTATGGGCTTGTGGGATGGTCCTATTCTGGGGCCTATTTGGCTGGATTAACAAAAAAAACCAGAAATGTGATTGGGGATTTCATCTAATTCTGAAGCACGTTACAAAAAAAAAGGGAAACCTACCTGGAAAATGCAATTTTAGAGTCTTAAATGGGAATTCATGTAACCCTGGAACCTTATGTGTAGGAGCAGATGACTGAGCCTCTTTAAGTTTCCCAAGATCTAAATCTGCAAGGCTGAGTGGTTAGCCCTGCAGCCTTGCAGCACTGGAGTCCTAGGTTCAAATCCTGCCAAGGACAACATCTGCAAGGAGTTTGTATGTTATCCACGTGTTTGCGTGGGTTTCCTCCGGGTACTCCGGTTTCCTCCCACACCAAAGACATACTGATAGGGAATGTAGATTGTGAGCCCTATATGGGACAGTGACTGTTCTGTGGTATATTCAGTGGTGACTCCTCACCTGGGCGGTTCCCTGTTGGAATGTCCTCCTCACACTCCTCATCACCACTCACATAGGGATCTTCCTTTATTGCTGTGGCCAAAATATTGTTCAGATCTTTATCCCGAAGCTGGGAAATAAATATTGTAAGTCAGCGAAAAGAGAAAGAGACACAAGGACTTCACAGCCCGTCTACACATCATAGGGAATATCTCCATCTACCTGATCATCCTGTGGAAGAAGAGGACTGGGACATCTCTCCGGTGTTGTCCTCTTACTGGATCTACCTGTAGGAAACACAGACAGGGACTGAATTCATTCTGTACATACAAATAATGGAAGTCCATGTGTATATAGTCATGTCTATTACCTGCTGATGTGAGGGGCTGCTGGTCCTCCATCATCACCTCCTTGTACAGATCCTTGTGTCCTTCTAAATACTCCCACTCCTCCATGGAGAAATAGACAGCGACATCCTGACACCTTATAGGAACCTGACAACACAATGATACAGTCATCACCCCGACCCCTCCAGTTACTGTATAATGTCCCAGCATTCCCAGCAGTGTCACCTCTCCAGTCAGCAGCTCCAGCATCTTGTTGGTGAGTTCTAGGATCTTCTGTCCATTGATCTCCTCCTGTATCAGGGAGTGAGGTGGAAGCCACAGGATTGGGCTCAGGGTTCCTCCATATCCTTCATACACAGGAGCCTGACAGCGCCCACTAGAGGTCTTCTTCACTACTGTGTAATCCTGGTTATGGGGAGACACATTAATAAATCTCACTACATACATGTCCAGAGTCCATCACCTCTCCAGTCATATCATCTGTTATTACTATAGATAAGAATGATGTCATGATGACATCATCAGAATCTCTCACCTCTCCAGTAAGCTGGTAGATGATCTCTAGGGTGAGATTTAATAGACTTTCCGCCATCTTCTTCCTGTCTCTTTCCATCCTTGATGGATCAATCAGGAATATTCTCTTATATAGAAGATACTGAGAGGATTCTATATTGTAGGAACCTGAATGGAGAGAAGATGAGACAAAGTAATAAATTCACAATATTACATGTAAATAAATACAATTATTACAGATAAGAGGTCGGGTTCAGCAATTCTTCGAAAAATAACTGACACTAATCATCAACTCGGATAACTGACTGGTTCACACTGGTTATTTTGGGTCGGTTATTACAATATATGTCAGAATCCTGTGTTTTTGCTAATCTACCACTAGTGGCCGCTGTTTCTCTCACGCTGAAATATTGTTGTACTTCTATTCCTCACCACTGGAGGCTGTTGTGTTGTTCCTAGGAATTGCCTTAACAAAGATGACCGATCTGTACCAATGTGAAGCCATCTTGTTTTCTGTTTGGGCCTATTTATACCCATGAGGCAGTTCAGCCTTTGCTCCAGTATTGTGATTTGTTCCAGTCTCCTGCTCCTCAGAACTGTCATTCCCAGACTGTTTCTACTCCTTGCTGTATTACCCTTGTGATCTGCACTACGAGCCGCACCTCGGGCTACTGCTCTTCAGTGCCTATCTGCTCCTGGCTTATTCCATCTGGCCACCGGATTCCAGCCATGTATATCAATATTGCAACAGGATACTCGAGCCAAAACTATAGTGGGAGTGAGCCTGGTGGATCGTGTGAGTAATGTGAACTGTTTTCTTACTGACATCTATGCTGAAATGCAAAATTTGAAAACCAATTTATTGGGCATTTGAAAACCAAACCTCTCATAATGTGCAATTATTCCGACAAGTAACTCGGGATTTACAAAACAGGATGGCTCCACATACGGAGCAAATACAGGAACTTCAAAACCGGGCTGTGGTTCCAGTGTTCTGCACACTCTGATTGAACTTCCTATATAAACCCGGCAGTTCCTGCTTTGTGAGATGATTGAGCTCTCAGCCTGTAATCTAGCTAGACTCTTCCTGTTCTGCTGCCAATACTGACGTCCATCTTGTGCATTGACCACTGGCTTCCTCCTGACTACCTTATCAACATTGCAAGTAAGTCGGCTCCCAAGTAGTAGCAACTTAAGACTCTGAACCAGACCCGAACCATTACAAATTGACCAACCACAAGGAGTGTGAAAGAGGTCCAGCGTTTTGTAGGATTTGCCAATTTCTACAGACGGTTTATCAAAAAAATTTCAGCTATAATCGCACCAATTACTCAATTAACAAGGAAGGGAATACCAGTTATTGGGTCTTCTCAAGCTCAGGATGCCTTCCTTTGTCTAAAGATGAAATTTACCACAGCCCCTATACTGATTCATCCAGACCCTGAACTTACCTTTACCGTTGAAGTTGATGCTTCTTACTGTACAGAAAGGGCAGGGGCGTAACTACCAGGGTAGCAGGGGTAGCAGCTGCCACAGAGCCCAGGACACCGGGAGGCCCAGTGGCAGCTGCTACCACTGCAGATTTTTTTTTTTTTTTAAATAGGCTGTTACCTGCTGAAGTAACTCCAGCAGATAACGGGCCCTACTTGCTGCAGCATCGGATGCTGCCTGAAGATGGAGAGGAGCTGCTTCCTCTTCCACAGTCCATCTTTTAACAGTAGCAATTAGTAGTAACAATTGCTGGCTTCACTACTGTACCCAAGCAGGGACCGCCTGCTGTCCGGGTCCCTGCTGCCTCCCGGCACTTTTATAGTGACAGCAGGCAGGAGAAGCTTCTATCTTTTGTTCGCTGTCTTCAAGCCCCGATACCTTGTGCTGGCATCTATCCTAGTAGGTTACAGGACCTGTGTTATGATGTCATCAACGGTTCTTTAACCTACTAAGATATAAGCAGAGTCTTGTGTGGGCGGAGCTATCCAGATTGTATAGGTACAATGTACAATGGGGGAAAAGGATTGCAGGCTGTCTGTGAGCAAGAGGAGGGAATGGGGGGTTCAGACTGTGAGCAAGAGTGGTACATGAGTGTGCAGGCTGTGTGTGAGAAAGTCTGCACCCTCATTCCCCCCATTCTCACATACAGCCTGCACACCCATTTACCCCTCTTGCTCACAGTCTGCACCCCCCATTCCCTCTTCTTGTTCACAGTCTAAACCCCCTATTCCCCCTATGTGAGCAAGAGGAGGGAATGGGTGGTGCAGACTGTGTGTGAGTAAGAAGGCTACATGGGCGTGCAGGCTGTGTGCAAGAAAGGGGGGAATGGGTGGTGCAGGCTGTGGGTGAGCAAGAGTGTAGTGGAATGGAGGTTCCCCCCTCCACATAACCCTCTTGCTCGCACACAGCTTGCACCTCGATACAACCCACTTGCTTGCACCCCATTTTCCCTCTTGTTCACATACAGCCTGCACACCCACGTAACCCTTTTGGGGGCGCCCATGTCAAAAGTTTGCCACGGGGCCCCGCCATTCCTAGCTTGATGATGCAGGAAACAAGGAACTTTTAGCCATCCTTGCTGCTTTTAAAGAGAGGCGACATCATGTGGCATGAGCAGCAGATGGTGGAGCTAATGGACCAACGTAAGTTAGGGGTCATCAGATCTGATAAATTTTTGTGTCTCTGTCAAGCTCAGTGGAGTCTGTTTCTTAATCAATTTAATTTTGCGATCTCTTATAGATATACAGTCCCATGTAAAATATGTCAGCCCCCTAATATACAGTCCTATGTAAAATACATCAGTCCCCAGATATACATTCCCACGTAAAATACATCAGTCCCCTGGATATACAGTCCTATGTAAAATACATCAGCCCCCGATATACAGTCCTATGTAAAATACATCAGCCCCCGTTATGCAGTCCCATGTAAAATACATCAGTCCCCTTCGATATACAGTCCCATGTAAAATACATCAGTCCTCCGATATACAGTCTTATGTACACCTCTCCCCCTCTTACCCTGCACCCTGGCTCTTCTCTCTTCAGCTCAGTACACACATAGACTTACAGGACCTGTTATGATGTCATAGTCATGTGATCAGCCATGTGTATGGGAGAAGTCAAGGAGTCACATGACCACACCTTACATCTCTGTACTAGATATATGAAAGTCTGTGTGTATAGTAGAGCTGTCTGTGTGTGACGTGTATGTTGCGGAGCCGTCTGTGTGTGACGCGTATGTAGCGGAGCTGTCTGTGTGTGACGTGTATGTAGTGGAGCTGTCTGTGTGTGATGTGTATGTAGTAGACCATCTATTAAAGTAATTGGAACCACACTTGCCCCCGTCCCACGGCTCTTTTGCTTGGGATTACTTTGGACTCCGACCTATCCTTCAAATTGCACATCCAAACTCTCAACACCTCCTGCCGCGTCCAACTCAAGAGCATCCATCGAATCCGCTCCTTCTTCACCCCAAAAACTACAAAGACGCTCGTCCATGCCCTCATAATATCCCGCTTAGATTACTGTAACACCCTTCTCCATGGCCTCTCAGCGAATACTCTCTCCCCCCTTCAGTCCACCTTAAACTGCGCTGCTCACTTAATACACCTCACCCCTGTTCTTCATCGGCCACTCCCCTCTGCCAATCCCTTCACTGGCTACCTGTCCCCTCCATATATCTCTGACCTAATCTCCTGCTACCTGCCCACACGCAACCTCCGATCCTCCAAAGAGCTCCTACTCTGCTCTCATCCGCTCCTCACACAACCGTCTCCAAGATTTCTCCTGTGCATCCCCCATACTCTGGAACTCCTTACCAAGACACATAAGACTGATCCCCACAATCACAGGCTTCAAGAAGGCCCTGAAGACTCACCTATTCAGGAAGGCCTACAAACCCCAATAAAACTATCACCGCACCGCCATCTGTACAGTCTCCCCCTCTCCTTCTGTCTCTACCCCCTTCCCCCATAGATTGTAAGCCCTCGCGGGCAGGGCCCTCTACCCCACTGTGCCAGTCGGTCACTATTAGTATTATATCTACCTGTATATTTTGTGTATTGTATGAAACCCCCAAATGTAAAGCACCATGGAATTAATATAATAATGTCCAGCACCATGGGATTACTATAATAATGTACAGCACCATGGGATTACTATAATAATGTACAGCACCATGGGATTAATATGCAATAGTTGGTAGAGCCTCCATGCGCGGCAATAGCCTCAATCCTCCAGGGCATGCTATCCACAAGTCCTTGTATGATGGCTAGTGGTATTTGGAGAAAACAGGTACATTTTTTCACTGATTTTTGGACGGCTGCACCCCTTAGTTTGGTGATCCAACTTGAAAGGGTTCAAGTCTGGGCTCAGGACAGGTCAGTCCAGTCGGTTAACCTGATTGTCACTGTACCAAGCCATGGTAGGCCTCGCTACATGACTGCTGGCGTTGTCATCCTGGAAGTAACATTGGTCTGACCCATAGAACCGCCATCATGTAGGAAGCACACTGTTATCTAAAATAGTGCAATAGGCGACGGCATTGAGTTTGTCATGCACTGGGATCAAGGCGCGACGTACATCACAACTGCAGATATCTTCATTTGCATGGGTGTCCAAATACTTATTGGTAGACAGTGTAAAATGTCAGCAGTAACTTTTTTTTTATACAAATATTTTTATTTTCAAATAATACAAGCACAATACACAAATGATACCATGCAATCGAACACCAAAAAGGAGTGCAGTCACGAATCTACAGTGTGGGGAAGGTAGCTCGGTAGAAGCAGTGGTGCGGACCCAAATAGTCAAGACAGGGACAATATTTATGCAGCAAAAACCGGTTTATTTAAAAAAAAAAAAAAAACAGCAAAATAAATAAACCTTTACATCAGGCACAGGATAAGCAAAATAAAATACAGCCTTAACTTCAGGCATAATGGAAAAAAAAAACCTGCTCGTCTGAGCACTAACTAAACAGTTATTACTAACTGTACGTGTGGCTTACTACTAACCACACGAGCGAAAAAAAATAGCACAGTGACGTCTCACCAGACTCAGTGTTTCAAGACAGACCCAGCCACTTCCTCTCCTCCCAGGATCTGCAACCATTTTCTGACCCACTCAGGAGCTTCAGGACCCACACCTGGGCTGCAGCTTATTCAAGATCCGCCCTGGACCACACATATGTCAGGAATCTGGGTGAGATATACCGTGACCAGCACTTTGCCTGTCACCTTCTCACAACAGTTGTGCTAAACAGTTTACATACCCCGGCAGATTTGTTGTTGTTTTTGCCTTTTTTTTCAGAGAATATGAATGATAACGCAAAAACATTTTCTCCACTCGTCGTTAGTGATTGGGTGAAGCCATTTATTGTCAAACTTCTGTGTTTTTCTTTTTAGGTGTAATCAAATTTTATTGAAAGTTTTTTTTAACAAGAAATAAGAAACAAACAAATAAATCAAGCAAACAATGAGGATAGGAGAACCCCAAAAGGAAACAGGGGGCCACGCAGGGCCCCAGGGTATGGTATACGTAAGGGGGAAGTCCTTTCAGGGAGGACACACTCCTCCTAAAAATAACAAAGAAAAACCCCAGACATAATATCAGCTGAAATCCAGGACTCTCTGAAAACTATCAGTGCGGCTGTTTGAAGACGCACAATAAGGAGGCACTCCAAGAAAAATGGACTGTCTGGTGGAGTTGCCAGAAGAAAGCCATTACTTCGCAAATGCCACAAAGAATCTCACCCTCAATACGCCAAACAGCACAGAGACGAGCCTCAAAACTTCTAGAACAAGGTGATTCGGAGGGAGGAGACAAAAATCCAACTTTTGGGCCACAACCATAAACGTTCCATTTGAAGAGGTGTCAACAAGGCCTATGATGAAAGGAACCCCATTCCTACTGTAAAGCATAGAGGGAGATCACTGTTGTGATGTGGGAGCTTGGTCAAAATAGAAGGTAAGATGAATACAGCGCGTTATCAGCAAATACTGGAGACTCGTCAGGAAGCTGCGCATGGGGAGGACTTGGACGTTCCAATATGACTGTATTGTCCCGGTACTGCTAGTCCAATTCCCTTTTATAGTCCGTGCAGACCGAGATGGTATGGACATTTGCATATAAGGTAAAGATTTACTCCCCCTTCCTTCCTTCCTTCCTTCCTTCTTTCCTTCCTTCATTTCTATTTTTCCAGAGCCAGCACACAGGAGGTCTATATGCGCCATCTTGTGGATTTTTTGTGTACTACTCTGCCTATATTTACCATTGCAATGTAATTTGAGCAGGCACTGTAAAGGGAGTGTCCATTATAATTAGGTGACCTCCAGGACCACTCAAGGGAGCTTGGCTGGCCTGGAGGCGGAGCTGAGTAACCGCCCCCTCTAGAGAGGGGGTTGGGAACTTTTTGGTCTTTTGTCTTTGGTGTGGAGCTGAGCACATGGGAAGCTGTAAAAATGGCAGCTAAGTCTCCGGGAAATTGTAACAGAGACATCTTTTCCTCTGTACCCAAGCTTCTTCTCAGAGAATACTTTCTCCTGAATCTCCAAGCAGAGATGTCTTTTCCTCTGCCTCCAAGATGTTCCTCAGGGAGTGTTTTCCTCTGAAACTACACGTCTCTACGAGTAGGCCGTCCTGTTATCCATACATCTGGGAACTCCACACATATCTCTCTATTCAAGTAAGTCTTTGGGACAAATCTATATTTAAGGAGCCCATAGCTAGTTCGACGGAAATTGAGGGTCCCCCGCCGTCGATAACTTGTATCTACTCTTCTATATATGTGTACCCAGTTGTTGAGGTCTAACCCCCTGGATACAGGCCATCCTTACAAGTATATACAAGTTTAACTTCCCAAGCAACTACGAGTTAACCAAGCCCAAGGTATTCTTGCTCCAAGCTCCATCACCTGATTAAGTGGACACTGTCTATAAAGATCGCTGTATTGTATGTGAAGAATCACTCCGTCATCTGTATATTTGTATCAACTCGTCCTGCTAGTAAAAAGAGCAACGATTACCCCCGAAGCCTGGTTGTCTGTTGTCATTGTCAGATATCAGAGTGGGGGCGGGTAATCGGGGACATCAAAAAGGAAATTTTGTGCACATTTGGGACCCAGGGACCCCCTGAAATATATTACCCGTGATAACAGCCCTGGCCTTCCTGAGTGTTGCATGACAACAATCCAAAACACAAGGCCAAGTCGACCTGTCATTGGCTACAGCAGAAGAAAATGAAAGTTCTGGAGCCGCCATCTCAGTCTCTAGACCGCAATAGGAATTTACAGGAACAAGAAGGTGAAAGCTGCGGAGTGTCTTTTGTACTTTTTCCAAGGTAATGGGGCAGTTAGGGATTGTGCAGATTCAGGTGACAGAGAGGGAAGAGACAGCTCATTCAAAAGCTCTTGAGTAAGCAGTAACATTTTAAACTCGATTCGCTGGGCAATGGATGGCCGGTGAAGGGGTTTTTAAATGGGACAGATTAATTAGGTGAGAGCCTTTGGTGGGAGACCACAGAGAAGAGTGTTAAACTAGGAAGGAGAAGATTCAATGAATGTTCTAGAGTTATAGGTGACAGGAGGTGTTGAGGAGCTGAGTGTGAGGCTTGAAGGATGAGGTTAGTACAAGGTTAGCCCAGGGTAATGGATTTGTGGAAATGGGGTAAGTGTGGAACCATCAACTTCAATAGATGGGTCAGTTTAGGGGGCTGTGTGAGGTGGGAGGAAGGTAGTGAAATGTTCTCCATATTGAATTATACGAAACAGGAGGAGAAGAAGGAACCAATGGCTGACACTTCAACTCTGGATAGCAGAGCAGAAACGAATGGACCACAGAGAAATGTTTTAGTGTCATCGGTGTAATAGTGATATTGAAATCTGTGGGACTCTATAAGTTGACCAAGGCCAAGAATGTAGATGGTGTAAAGGCAGGGTCGCAGAACAAACCACAGATTAGCAGTTAGTCAAGTCAATGGCGTGATAATACTTCTATCATTATACTCCAGGTTCTTTGCAGACTCCAGAATATAATGATTGTTGGGCCAGGGGAGGTGAGTGAACATTAAAAAAAAAATGTTTTGTACCTCTCCTGCACACGGGAAGGCTTTGGGCCTGTTTGGTGATGTCACGTGGACCAGATCAGCGTCAGTATGAGTTGCAACGCCGGCCTGAGGCAGGTGACATCTGGTCCAATACTGAAGAGCTCTGCGAGGAGTGTGCCAGAGCCAGGGAGAGATAAGTAACACAATGTTTTATGTTTGTATCCTCCCCTGGATCTCCCATTATTATACTCTGGGGTCTGAAAAGAGAACGGCTTTAAACTAGCCCTGTAGGCTAGCAGAAGTAGGCCGCAAAAGTGTAACAGAAAAAAGGGTTCTTTGGGAAACAGGACACGCCAAAAGGTTCCAGATCATCACTACCCCTGGCTTTGGAGCTGAAGGTCCGCTTAAATGCTCTGCCGGGCCTGAAGCTGCTTAGTGTCTGCGAATTAATGAGGGCAGGCACATTCAGCTTAAAATGGCCATTGACACAGAGCGCAGCGGAGAGAAACAAGGAAGCCTCAGGAGTAAAAAAAAGAAATGAACAACTGAAGAGGAGAAAACTACTAAAAACTAAGTAGCATAACATAGAAAAGTACATTAACCCCTTAACGCTAAATCACGTACATGCATGTCAGGGAATGTGGTTAGTTCCCGCATTCCCACGTGCATGTACGAGATGGAGATCGCACGGGCTCAGAAGCAGAGCCTGTGCGATCACCATGGGAGCCTGGCTGTATCTGACAGCCAGGCTCCCCCCTGTAGCAGCAGGGACTGCGATTGCACTGACCCCCACCTCCCCCACAGTTTAACCCTTAAGGTGCCATGATCAATAGCGATCATGGCACCCAAGGGGTTTGGCCAGCTATAAAGAATGCTGCCGGCGGCATCAGGAGCCCGTGTTAGCTGTAATTTACAGCTCACACGCTGCTCCTTAATCCCCATTGGAGCGAGCTCCGATGGGGGGAGGGTTAACCCCTTGGATGCCGGTGAAATGCATCCAAAGGGTTTCTTTATGTTGCTGCCAGCAACCCCCGCGGCAAGATCGGGGGGGGGGGGGTGCTGTCAGCTATAATTTGCAGCCTGGGGTCTGCCCACTGACCCCCAGGCTGCTAACACCCCCTGTTACCTGGTTGAACCCGTCAGGACGAGAGGAAGCTAGTCTATGCATCTGCATGTGATAATTTTAGGTGTAAATCAATGTATTAGTGAAAAAAATGAAATGTCTAAATTTCACATCCATATTATTTTTATTCTTATGAAAAGCTTAAAGGGTTAACAAACATCCCAAAAGCTGTTTTGAATAATTTGAGGGGTGCAGTTTTGAAAATGGAGTGATTTGGGGGTGTTTCTATTATATAGACCTTTATAATTCCTTTCAGAACTGAAGTGGTCCCTAAAAAATGAGTTTGGAGAATTTTCTTGTAAATCTGGAAAATCGCTGTTATACTTATAAGCCTTGTAACGTCCAAAATCAATGAAAAGACAATCAAAAGATGCCGATATAAAGCAGAGAAATTGGAGATGATATTTATTCATGTATTTGGGTGGTATGGTTATCTGCCTGAAAAGCAGAGAATTTCACATTTTGAAAATTGCAATTTTTACCAAATTTACATCAATTATTCTATTTTTTTTTTTATAAGTAAATACAAAAATATTGATTAGTGTTTACCACTAACATGAAGTATAATGTGTTACAAGAAAATCTCAAAATCACTTGTGTAAGTTAAAGCGTCTCAAAGTTATTGCCATTTAAAGTGACACGTCAGTTTTGAAAAAATAAGCCCGGTCCTTAACGTACTTTTGGGCTGTGTCCTTAAGGGGTTAAACAGGGAGTCAAATGATCCAACGCAAAGAAAAGATCCGGAATTTCAATCACTGCATTAACGTTTCTAGGGATCCCATATACAGACAACGCAGTGCACTTTCTTCTCTGCTAGTTCGAGGAGAAGATGGTCGTGCACCTTGGTACTGTTACTGTATTGAACGAGGAAAAAAAGAACAAACAGCAGGGGGCGCTATACTCAGGTAGTTTAATCAATATCTTACACAATTTTCAAATTGTAAATTATCTCAGATTTTGGTGCTGGACTTAAAAAAAATTCTTGGACAACCTATGTAAGATGTGAGTGTAGGTACAAACTTGTACAGTCCAGACATTAAAAAGTTTTTACTGCGCAAGTTCTTTGATGTGCAGTTAGTAGACGAGTTTTGATTAAAATAATTTAAACACATCTATAATTAAATTTCCCACATTCTGGACATGTAAATGGCGTCTCTCTTGTGTGAATTCTCTGATGTCTATTAAGATCTGATATAAAGGCAAAGTATTTCCTACATTCTGGGCAGGAATATGGCTTCTATCTTGTGTGACTGTTTTGATGTTCAAGAAGAGTTGATTTCCGAGTAAAACATTTTCCACAATCTGAACATGAATATGGCTTCTCCCCTGTGTGAGTTCTTCGATGTTTAACAAGATATGATTTAGCGGTAAAACATTTCCCACATTCGGAACATACATAAGGCTTCTCTCCTGTGTGAGTTCTTTTATGTTGAACAAGACTTGCGTTCTGAGTAAAACATTTCCCACACTCTGAGCATGAATATGGCTTCTCCCCTGTGTGAATTTTTTGATGCTTAACAAGGTCTGATTTCTGAGCAAAAAATTTCCCACATTCTGGGCATAAATAAGGCTTCTCTCCTGTGTGAGTTTTTTGATGGTCAACAAGACTTGATTTCTGAGTAAAACATTTTGCACATTCTGGGCATGAAAATGGCTTCTCTCCTGTGTGAGTTCTTTGATGTATAACAAGATGTGATTTACAGCTAAAACATTTTCCACATTCTGAGCATGAACTTGGCTTCCTTTTTGTGTGAGTTCTCTGATGTATAACACCCCTTCTGAAGTTTTCAATTTGCTTAACAGACTGTAATGAATTAGGAGAAAGATCTTTACTCTGAAGGGCTGAGGATATATCTGGGGTAATGACATGTTCTTCATATGGATCTTGTGTGATACCATGATCCTCTGCTTTATAATCTGTAGATATCAGATGTCCCTCTGAGCTCCTGGTACAGTCATCTGACAAGAACAAAACGGATTTTACCATCTTTAGATAATAGAACATTAAACGTTATATTAGTATTTTATAGCATTTCTATATATAAATTTCCGCTCATATTTTAAGGCATCCAGCAATATCCAATAATTAACCAAGACTGGTGGCAAAGCAGATGACATTCTAGCAGTAGACCTCAGAGCACGGGCCAGGAGACCATGATATCCGGCCACCAGGCTGTTCTCCTCCAGTTTCCCACTTATGTGGTTAGGCCAGCATCTTCATCGGTCCATGTTGCGGTGTGCCGGTCACAACTCTTATCTAGTGAAATGCTCAGTGTAGGATCATAAAGGATCCTGTGAGTCAGTGCTATTAGGTGGTGTCCGTCTCACACACTCCCTGACACCTAGACGTACTTTACTACAGGAGGAGGAACAGTATGGTCATGTATGAGGAAGCCTTGGCTTTGGGGTAAGTGTAAGGTCGGATGATGGTTTCTATCTTTAGCTGATTCTAGGAGTGGATACCAAATATATAGGAGGACGAGACCTTTACACTTTCCTTTCTTTACAATCTTCCAAATGCCAAGCTACCTAAATTCTGTGAGTCGTAATGATTTACGTGATGACAAATTTATATAGTTTTTGTTTTGCTTGTTAGAACTTTTTAAAAATCAAACTTTGAAAAATAAAAACATTTCTTGGTAGATAGACTGAGATGACGCTCAGAATATTACACAAATCATACATATCCCCATTGAGAGGCCTAAAAATGGAAACCCTCCCATCAGACACTTTCTTTAGATGCAGACTTGGTTCCATTGTCTATGGGCTTGTAGGATGGTCCTATTTTGGGGCCTATTTAGCTGGATCAACCAAATAATCCCAGAAATGTGATTGGGAATTTCATCTAATTCTGAAGCAAAAAAAAAGAAAGAATGCAATTTTAGAATCTCAAATGGGAATCCATGTAACCCTGGAGCCTTATGTGTAGAGGCAGATGATTGAGCCTCCTTAAGTTCCCCAAGATCTAAATCAGTATCTGAGCCTGAACCACAGAGAGAGAAGGAAATGTTATCCTGTCCAAATAATGATCCAGCTCCGAATCAATAAACCAAACATTGGATTGGTAAAATTGGGCAAATAATTATAAAATTTAGAGCCCCAGAAAGGGAATCAACTGAAGAAATCAGATGACCAAGGTTTTAGTTACTTATAAGGGAGTAAAGAAAACCTCTGGGACGACCTGTGACCCCAAACTGAACATTACACGCTAATCTTATCTGCTGTTCACAAGGAAAAACTCATATACTTCATTATACCTTATATAAGCGTCAGAACAATTCCAAGAAGAATACTCAGCTTTACAAGGGCTTCTTAAGAATCTTCTCCTCCTTCCAATTTTTTTTATTTTTAAAGCCCCTACCCGACCCCTCGGCTCTGATCACCGATGCAATATACTGCAATACTAATGTACTGCAATATACTGAGAAATCCATTCACTTCTATTATCAGCTGCCTATGGCGAATGTTATTAAGGGGTTAACCAGTGTGATTTCAGATTTGTGGTGCGGCTTATCTTTAGTTTTACATTCAGCTGCCTCCACTGCCTATATATTATATACAAATAGTAGCAAGTGCAGAAATACTGTGGACATGTGACCCATAGTATCATGTATGTATGATTGGTGGAGATGCTTTATCTTATGCAGACTCCGCCTATCTCACAGGATCCGCCTCTATATGTGCTTATACCATTAGGTCGGCCATGCATGAGATCACCGTCACCTAAATGCTTGCTGGGCTGAAGCCATCTTGGTCCCATACACAATAGGACGAGCATTTATGTACAAACGGGGGAGATGGGAGAAAACCGCTCCGAGATATCTGATAAGGGGCAAACCACCTGCAATAGCTGTAGGGGGTACAAGCTATTCCTCTCGACTGTGCCCGAAACATATAACATCGGTACAATCGTACATGTATGTGATTTCAGTGGGGAGAGAGGAGTAAGCCGCTGAAAGACAAGTCTACTGCCAGATTATATCCAGGGAGAAAGCAGGTGATAAAGAAATTGTCCTCATTCACATTGACATATTTCATTATGGGGTCACATTATTTATCATATATGACTTGTATATAGCTGAATGGGGGAATATACAGCCGAAAAATCTAACAGGACACAGAAATCTACACAGAACTATAGTAGTCGGAGAATGAGGAGAATCTGAGACTGTTCTGTGGTGACTCCTCACCTGGGCGGTTCTCTGTAGCAATGTCCTCCTCACACTCCTCATCACCACTCACATAGGGATCTTCTTCTTTTATCTTTACGTCTATAACATTAATATTGTCCAGAGCTATATCTTGATTCGAAATCTGTGAAACAAATATAAAGAAAACAGGAGGTGAAGTTATTGAATATACAGCAGGAATTATCTGAGAACCTGGACATAGATACAGTCCTATGAAAAAGTTTGGGAACCCCTATTAATCTTAATCATTTTTAGTTCTAAATATTTTGGTATTTGCAGCAGCCATTTCAGTTTGATATATCTAATAACTGATGGACACAGTAATATTTCAGGATTGAAATTAGGTTTATTGTACTAACAGAAAATGTGCAATATGCATTAAACCAAAATTTGACCGGTGCAAAAGTATGGGCACCTCAACAGAAAAGTGACATTAATATTTAGTACATCCTCCTTTTGCAAAGATAACAGCCTCTAGTCGCTTCCTGTAGCTTTTAATCAGTTCCTGGATCCTGGATAAAGGTATTTTGGACAAACAATTCAAGTTCAGTTAAGTTAGATGGTCGCCGAGCATGGACAGCCCGCTTCAAATCATCCCACAGATGTTCAATGATATTCAGGTCTGGGGACTGGGATGGCCATTCCAGAACATTGTAATTGTTCCTCTGCATGAATGCCTGAGGATTTGGAGCGGTGTTTTGGATCATTGTCTTGCTGAAATATCCATCCCCGGCGTAACTTCAACTTCGTCACTGATTCTTGAACATTATTCTCAAGAATCTGCTGATACTGAGTGGAATCCATGCGACTCTCAACTTTAACAAGATTCCCGGTGCCGGCATTGGCCACACAGCCCCAAAGCATGATGGAACCTCCACCAAATTTTTCAGTGGGTAGCATGTGTTTTTCTTGGAATGCTGTTTCTTTTTGGACGCCATGCATAACGCCTTTTTTTTTTATAACCAAACAACTCAATTTTTGTTTCCAAAATGAAGCTGCCTTGTCCAAATGTGCTTTTTCATACCTCAGGCAACTCTATTTGTGGCGTACGTGCAGAAACGGCTTCTTTCTCATCACTCTCCCATACTCTTCTCCTTGTGCAAAGTGCGCTGTATTGCTGACTGATGCACAGTGACACCATCTGCAGCAAGATGATGCTACAGCTCTTTGGAGGTGGTCTGTGGATTGTCCTTGACTGTTCTCACCATTCTTCTTCTCTGCCTTTCTGATATTTTTCTTGGCCTGACACTTCTGGGCTTAACAAGAACTGTCCCTGTGGTCTTCCATTTCCTTACTATGTTCCTCACAGTGGAAACAGGTTAAATCTCTGAGACAACTTTTTGTATCCTTCCCCTGAACAACTATGTTGAACAATCTTTGTTTTCAGATCATTTGAGAGTTGTTTTGAGTAGCCCATGATGCCACTCTTCAGAGGAGATTCAAATAGGAGATCAACTTGCAATTGGCCACCTTAAATACCTTTTCTTATGATTGGATACATCTGGCTATGAAGTTCAAAGCTCACTGAGGTTACAAAACCAATTTTGTGCTTCAGTAAGTCAGTAAAAAGTAGTTAGGGGAATTCAAATCAATAAAATGATAAGGGTGCCCATACTTTTGCACCGGTCAAATTTTGGTTTAATGCATATTGCACATTTTCTGTTAGTACAATAAACCTCATTTCAATCCTGAAATATTACTGTGTCCATCAGTTATTAGATATATCAAACTGAAATGGCTGTTGCAAACACCAAAATATTTAGAACAAAAAATGATTAAGATTAATAGGGGTGCCCAAACTTTTTCATAGGACTGTATTAGGTGACGGCTCAACGACAACCACAAGAACCTCATACACATGTATACTCGGCATGGCTAGACCTGCTTCAGGTTGTCAGTGGAGATCAGATTCTACCAGATACATACGGGGTTGTTTGTCTCAGGGGAAATAAAGGATCAGATTGGTAGAAATCCAACCTGATGGTTCCTTATTCCAACCAGCAGTCTCCATAGCCAGAAGATTGTGAGAAGATCCAGACATGTAATGTCTATGGTCAGCTTTATCCTCCATCTCCACCTCTCATTACACAAGTATAAACATCTAATACTGCTGGAGAACCCAAGACTGACCACAAGGACTTCACAGCCCGTCTACACATCATAGGGAATATCTCCATCTACCTGATCATCCTGTGGAAGAAGAGGACTGGGACATCTCTCCGGTGTTGTCCTCTTACTGGATCTACCTGTAGGAAACACAGACAGGGACTGAATTCATTCTGTACATACAAATAATGGAAGTCCATGTGTATATAGCCATGTCTATTACCTGCTGATGTGAGGAGCTGGTGGTCCTCCATCATCACCTCCTTGTACAGATCCTTGTGTCCTTCTAAATACTCCCACTCCTCCATGGAGAAATAGACAGCGACATCCTGACACCTTATAGGAACCTGACAACACAATGTACAGTCATCACCCCGACCCCTCCAGTTACTGTATAATGTCCCAGCATTCCCAGCAGTGTCACCTCTCCAGTCAGCAGCTCCAGCATCTTGTTGGTGAGTTCTAGGATCTTCTGTCCATTGATCTCCTCCTGTATCAGGGGGTAAAGTGGAGGCCCCAGGATTGGTCTCAGGGTTCCTCCATATCCTTCATACACAGGAGCCCTACAGTGCCCACTAGAGGTCTTCTTCACTACTGTGTAATCCTGGATATGGGGAGACATTAATAAATCTCACTACATACATGTCCAGAGTCCATCACCTCTCCAGTCCTATCATCTGTTATTACTATAGATAAGAATGATGTAATGATGACATCATCAGAATCTCTCACCTCTCCAGTAAGCTGGTAGATGATCTCTAGGGTGAGATTTAATAGACTTTCCGCCATCTTGTTCCTGTCTCTTTCCATCCTTGATGGATCAATCAGGAATATTCTCTTATATAGAAGATACTGAGAGGATTCTATATTGTAGGAACCTGAATGGAGAGAAGAGGAGACAATGTAATCACTACACGGAATCCCATGTAATAAAGAGAATTAGTAGGGAGTATAAGGGGGGCTTCCGGTTCAGGCTCTAGTATGTGAAGATACATGGCACATTCCTCTTCAGACTCTTCTCCTCCACTAACCTGTAATGGAGAACAAGCGCCCTACACCGGGGAGACAAACCTAATGCAGGCAGAGACAGCATTAGGGGGGCAAACTGGGCAATTACTCAGGGCCCCAACACACACAAGGGCCCCTTTCCAGTGGCATATTTTCTCTATTAATATAGGGAATTTATATATCGGGAGGACACCATGTGCAGCTGCAGCACTGGGTAATGTCTGCTTGTAACCCTTCGGGGCACTTAGCAGCATCAGCTATCGCTGCCATCTTATGAGGACCTGTCTGTACAGCTATGACTTCTCTCCTCCCCCTCCTAACAGTGACTCATCCCTCAGACCGTTGTGTGTGACACCGCGGGCCCCACAAATACTATCTTTGCAGACCCCCGAGTATAATGATCGGCGGACCGGGAGAGGTAAGGTAACATAAAAAACACTGTTACTTACCTCTCCACGATCCTGCCAGGCCTTCTTCCTAGTTGTCTGACATCTCTGACGTCACATGAACCAGGCCTGCTTTCCGGGTCATGTGACGTCCGACATCATAGAAGAAGGACGATAGCGGAGAAGACAGCGTAGGAGCCGGGGGACAGGTAAGAAACAGTAATTTTTTATGTTTTTATTCACCTGGGCCTCCGATTATTATACTCTGGGGTCTGAAAAGACCCCAGAGTATAATAATTGTTTATGGGTGTCCACTATGGGCTATAATACTGTGTGCAGGGGCCACTATGGGGGATAATGCTGTGTGCAGGGGCCACTATGGGGTATAATGCTGTGTGCAGGGGCCACTATGGGGTATAATACTGTGTGCAGGGGCCACTATGGGGTATAATACTGTGTGCAGGGGCCACTATGGGGTATAATACTGTGTGCAGGGCTTACTAAGGGACATAATACTGTGTGCAGGGCTTACTAAGGGACATAATAGAGTACGGAGGAGGGGGTCGGTTGAGGTCTTCTGTGTCGGTTGGGGGGGCCCATGTCAAAAGTTCGCCACGGGGCCCCGCCATTCCTAGTTACGCCACTGGTGAGTACTGTATGTTTGTATACTGGTATGTGTGAGTATATACAGTACAGTATGATATAATACTGTGTATGTGTGAGTATATGTGGTATATATATATATATATATATAATATATATATGGGTGTGTAGGTATATAGTGTATGGTATATGTTTGAGTATACTAGAATCCCATCCACACTTTGCCGAAAAATACAAGCCCGGGAGGCCACCATAGCCACTGGGTGTCCCCAGACCGATCGGAGGCATTAACTCCTCTAGCGCCGCCATTTTGCTGGTGATCGCCGGCGCCTGGAGCAAGCTCCAGGGCCGACGTCACGTTTCCATGACAGCCGGGAGCCTTGTAAATGCTGGTCTATGCAGCCTGCAAAAAAAATGATAATTTTTTACAATGCATTGCAATGCATTAGCATTGTAATGCATTACGTTAGTGATCAGACCCCCTGGGGTTCAAGACCCCTAGGGAGTCTAATAAATGCAGAAAAAATTTTAAAAAAGTAAAAAAAATAAATAAATATTTTTTAAAAAGTATTAAAAATTCAAATCACCCCCCTTTCCCTAGAACACATATAAAAGTAGTTAAATACTGTGAAACACATACATGTTAGGTATCCCCGTGTCCGAAATCGCCCGCTCTACAAATCTATAAATATATTTTTCCTGTATGGTAAACGCCGTAGCAGGAAAAATAGTCAAAAGTGCCAAACCGCCGTTTTTTCACTGTTTTGATTCTGATAAAAATTTGAATAAAAAGTGATCAAAGCAATAACATTTCCCGAAAATGGTAGAACTAAAAAGTACACCCGACCCCGCAAAAAAGGCGCCCTATGCATCCCCGTACACAGACGTATAAAAAGTTACGGCCGTCGGAATATGGCGAGTTTTAGAAAAAAATATTTTTAACACAGTTTTGGAAATTTTTTTAGGGGTCAAAATGTAAATAAAACCATATAAATTTGGTATCACTGGAACCGTACCGAAACACAGAATATAGGGTACATGTCATTTTGGCTGCACAGTGAACGCCGTAAAACCGAAGCCTGTAAGAAAGTCGCAGAAATGCATTTTTTCTTCAAATTCACCCCATTCTGAATTTTTTTCCTGCTTCCCAGTACATTGTACAGAGTAATTAATGGCGGCATCATGAAGAAAAATTTGTCCCGCAAAAATTAAGACCTCATATGGCTCTTGGAGCGGAGAAATAAAAAAAGTTATGGGGTTTAGAAGGAGGGGAGTCAAAAACTTCTACTGTGTGGGGGCAGATGGAGAATGAATGAGAAAGGGCGGAGTCAGCGTAAAAGTGGCCGGAGCTAAGTTTGTCTCGGCACGTTATGCACGCCGCACACTTTGTCCCTCTTTCTGTTGTAGAAAAGTTGGGAGACAGCCATGTACTATTACAGCGCCGAGCATTAACTACACGGCCAGCGCAACGTAATAGTACGGCACCGAGCAGGAAGGGGTTAAAGCAGCCGAGTCCTGAGACAACGAGAATGGCCGGAATACACGAAATATCCAAGAAAATACTGACATTGTCCGGAGAGTTTCTCTAATTCTAATGTAACTGGGATGACGTCCTAGAATTGTCTGGTCTGAAAGGGGTTAATAAAAGCTCCAGGTCTGTGAGCGACCACCTACCTCCTCCTGTACAGTGACTGTGGTGACAGGACCTGTGGTGAGGTCACATGTGGGCGGAGTCACATGATCAGGTCCTGCTGTTACAGCTTCATATGCTCAGGGGGAGGAGCCATGGTTAACCCCTTCATGACTGGACACATTTTGGGTTATTTCTGGCTGTGAAGGATAGAACATTTTTTTACAGCTAAATATGGGAATAATTTTGTGTCTTTCATTCAGTGACACCGGGGGCTTCTTATTTATGGCACTTTTATATCAGTTACAACAGATGACGCGTTTCGGGGTATTGGTGCCAATCTGTTATAAATAAAAGTCGTCTCTTTGCCAACCCGGCTCCAGTGGTCGTTATCATGGGTGTGTGCGCCGACCGGATTTTGTATCAACCAGACCAATACCAGTGCCACTTCCCAGACCAAAGGAAGCGCGGTTTCTTCTTTTCTTTTGTCCTCGAAACATAAAACTGTCCTTACGGTAATTTAGGTGACGCAGAGTCTGGTGTCGCCAGGGGCGGGGCTAGAACCGGTGATGAGACATAGAGACATTATTTATTATTTCTTTATTTTTATGTGCACCCATTAGGTTATAATAGACCTTTAGGAGGAGTTTTAACACTACATACTGTATTTTTTTTTGGTGATTTGTATTGATTTATTTATTTATTTTGTGCCATCATATTCTGCAGCGCTTTGTTGTCTCAAGTACGCCTCACAATCTAAATTCTCTATCAGTATATCTATGGAGTGTTGGAGCTCTGCATAAACACAGGGATATAATACTGTGTGGGGGCCACTGTGCAGCATATTATACTGTGTGGGGGGCCACTGTGGAGCATATTATACTGTGTGGGGGCCACTGTGGAGCATATTATACTGTGTGGGGGCCACTGTGGAGCATATTATACTGTGTGGGGGCCACTGTGGAGCATATTATACTGTGTGAGAGGCCACTGTGCAGCATATTATACTGTGTGGGGGCCACTGTGCAGCATATTATACTGTGTGGAGGCCACTGTGGAGCATATAATACTGTGTGGAGGCCACTGTGGAGCATATAATACTGTGTGAGAGGCCACTGTAGAGCATATAATACTGTGTAAGAGGTCACTGTGCAGCATATTATACTGTGTGAGAGGCCACTGTGCAGCATATTATACTGTGTGGAGGCCACTGTGGAGCATATAATACTGTGTGAGAGGCCACTGTAGAGCATATAATACTGTGTGAGAGGTCACTGTGGAGCATATAATACTGTGTGAGAGGTCACTGTGCAGCATATTATACTGTGTGAGAGGCCACTGTGCAGCATATTATACTGTGTGGAGGCCACTGTGGAGCATATAATACTGTGTGGAGGCCACTGTGGAGCATATAATACTGTGTGAGAGGTCACTGTGGAGCATATAATACAGTGTGGAGGCCACTGTGGAGCATATTATACTGTGTGAGAGGCCACTGTGCAGCATATTATACTATATGGGAGCCCCTGTGGAGCATATTATACTGTGTGGGGGCCCCTGTCGAGCATATTATACTGTGTGAGAGGCCACTGTGCAGCATATTATACTGTGTGGGGGCCACTGTGGAGCATAATTTACTATGTGGAACCCCTGTACTTTTCACATCACACGCCATCTGCTTTATAGCAGTTGTACACTATTATTACAGGCTACAATAACATTGTTTGGTGATTATAAAATGGATCCTTTGCAAAGTAAATAGTAAAGGGGTCACGGCACTCACCGCAGTATCTTCAAACAGTTTATCAGCAGGGGCCCCGGCATCCAAAAGCGCTGACTGCTTATGTCCATCGGCCATTTTCCTGTGGCCTCTTACAGGTTTGTCCATTCAGCCACAGCAAAATGGTCAACAGACATGCGCAGTCAGCGCTTTCGGATGAAGATACGGCGAAGAAGCAGTCTCCAGAAGAAGATGGAGGGCGTCGCTGTAGAGTCTTCAGACAGCACAGGGGACGTTCCCAGTGCGGATGACCGCCCTCTGTGCTATCTGGAGACTCATTTGCATATGTTGAAAATATCAACGGAACGGCAGCGCAGAGAAGAAGCCAGAACTGGACAGAGAAGATAAAGATAAGAAAGTGGCGTCAGTGTCTCAGCTCTGCTCTGTACATGGAAGCCTCAATCTCACCAGAGGACTCTGATCTTCATCTGCAAAGGAAGTGACTGGAACGACATCTGTTACCAGGTGCCCAGAAATATCATTTCTATCAGCAGCACAATATGGGGGATTTCTGCTCCTTTATACTTGTAGGACAGGCGGAATTTTTAATTTGCACAATTAATTATGTGATATCCCCCTGTATAAGAGGCCAAAAGAGACATCCCCCCCCCCCCCGACACTGTGGTTTTTTTCTGTCCTGTGGGGTGGGACAGGTGAAGGGATTGTGGATTTGTCTTCTTTACTTCTTTGTCCATTTTTCTTCTTCCTCCCACTTGGAAGAAAGATCAGTGGGGGAGCTGATTTGTTGGGGTTCTCCCTTCCCCTTTTCTTTTACCTGGTTCAGGCTATATTCTCTGCATGGTCGGAGCTCCTTTCCAGAAGTGACGTTTCTTTGCCACTTCCAGAACTATTGTTTGCAGCCGGTGTTTCTGGCTGGGAGTATCTGGGTGCGCTGCAACATTATCATGACTTGTGGCCGGGGGTATCCGGGTGTGCTTTGACATTATCGGCACTTCTGGCTGGGGTATCCGGGTGCGCCGCAACGTTATCGTCACTTCTGGCTTGTCAAAACCAATGCCTGCAGGCCAGGGCCCCGGTTCCCCAGACAGGGTGACCACAGCTCTCCCTGACCACGGGAGAAGGCCTGGGAGAGGCTCTGGGGCTTCTATCACCTCATGGGTGCAGGGGAAGTACAGGTTCAAGACCAGGTGAGATCGATCTACCTCCTTTGGTTCCTTCACAATGGATGGACCATTTCCCACCCTCAACTTCACCTGGATCAGCCAATTGCTTACATTCAACCTCCGTTTTTTCATGGTTGTAAAATGAAGAGCACATTGAGTGTGACTTTTGCCCATGTTGTATATGGTGAATGGTAACTGCATGCAGCAATCCACAGGGACAATAATCACTTATGGAAGATAGTCCAGACTCTTCATCTGGCAGCCAGGTCAGGAACGCTGATAGTGCCCCAAATTATTCGGGAAATTTTGTCAAATGTTGATGTGGCACTTTCTCGCATTCAGAGGTAATCGGATCATCCAAGTTCTTTTCTGCCTCCCAAGTGTTGTTCTCAGGACACCCCCACTAACATGTCTTATCCTAAGCTCTCCTTCCTCCTCTATTCCTCAAATCCTGACCCCTCCATCTAGAAATTTCCTGCACTTAGTATATGTATAGTCACAGATACCGACTGGTGACGGCTTAGACAGCTTCAGTCATATGTCCTCATAGATGGCTGGACCATTGTACTAAACAAGCTCTCTGACTTCGTATGTCCCCCTATCTCCTCATAGATTGTAAGCTCTTGTGCCCGGGCACTCACGTCTATTATTTAATATTTTAATTTCTTTGTCACATTGTAATGTCTCATATTGTCCGTTCATGTGTCCTCTGATTTGTAAGTGCTACCGAATATATTGGCGCTATATAAGTTATTATTATTGTTATAGAATTCTTTCCAATTCAGAAGATATTTTAGCTTTCTCAACTACCAGACCAGCCACGTCTCCCTTTATCATCATCTTCCATTTACTGTACTAAAGGGTGGGATAGAATGATTGCATCGATGAGGATATGCAAAAAATTCTATTATGTGTACAGTTTTGGTGTGGTAAGATGACTTTGGGGTGATTGTGCAACTCCTGATCATTTCATAGGATGGATGGATGGATGTGGGTCCTGTAATTGTCAGGCATGGGTTTGGGTGAGGGGTTGGGGCACCTGTCACTTTCCATTGAAACCTCAAATTTGCTGAATAATATCTAGGTTTCTCCACATTAGACAGCCTGGTATTGGATGATACCTACCTGGTACCACTGATGGCGTTGGGTACAGAGGTAATAATTGGGGGTTAACCCTTGCCTTTTCACCAGCTATCACTAAACCACGCCTTAGTAATGAACGCGGTTGATCAGGTAAAGGCCATTACTAAGTTGGTATAAAAAAAAAAACAGATTTTTTTTTTTAAAGAAAATAAAACTCCACTGCACAACCCTTTTTGACCATTTTATTAAAAAAAGAAATGAAAACAAAAACAATGATCATTGACTTATTCCAAGTGATCTAGCATAACATGAAAGACAAAAAGCAAACACACAAAATATACAGTATGAAAAATAAAAAAACCCCCTGTATACTCATCTACAGTACGGCAGGGACTCCGAAAGTAAAATAAAAAGTCTCTGCACTAGATATGTGTTTGGGGTTTTTCCTGGTCACATTGAAAGTACCCTATTTACTCGAGTAGAAGCCGAATTTTTCAGCACAGTTTTGGTGGTGAAAAAGCCCCCCTCGGCTTATACTCGAGTCAGCAAAAAAAAAAAAAAATTTTTTTTTTAGGAGGGGAGGTGGGGTCTATGACCAGCCACAATATCAATGTATAGAATCTCCCATAAAATAGTGCAGAAAAAAAAAAAAGATTTAAAAAAAAATAAAAGTTCTAAATCCCTCATTTCACTACAATACATATAAAAGTAGAAAATGACTGTAAAACACATTGTACACATTAGATATCCCTGTGTCTGAAAGTGCCCGGTCTACTGAATATAGGGGATCTGCAGTGCTCCTGTTCCATCGGGAAGGGATTAATAGGAGCACTGCAGATACCCTATATTCAGCCAGACTGAATTCCAAGTGGGGTGACAAAAAAACAGTCCTCAAGCTCAGGGAAGGGGCATACAGACAACCAAAACACCCCCTCCCCAGTACCCTGCATCTACTGCTCCCAAAAACTCCAACCATTTTAATTTTTGAAATTTTCCAGTAGCTGCTGCATTTCCCCCCCTCGGCTTATACTCGAGTCAATAAGTTTTCCCAGTTTTCTGAGGTAAAATTAGGGGCCTCGGCTTATATTCGGGTCGGCTTATACTCGAGTATATATGGTAAGTCACAGAAGTGACCTACTGGGAGTAACCTGATCACAATACAGTATTAGGGAGCCTTCATACGGAGTTACGCTCTGCTCATTCTAAACATAAAACTCGTTCAGAATGAGCGCATAAAAACCAGATGCCATTGACTTGAATGCGTGCCGGCAAACGCACGTATCACATTGAAAGCAATAGGGAAAAAAGCCTCCCATTGATTTCAATGGGTAGCGCGCGTAAGCCGGCACCCATTCAAGTCAAAGGGATCTGGTTTTTACGAGTTTTATGTTTAGAATGACCGGAGCGTAACTCCGTGTGAAGGCTCCCTTAGGGGTGTATGTGAGGGGAGGGGGGGGGGCAGAGGGAGTAGGAGCTATGCAGCTAATAATTTTTTTTCCCTCAGACCTATTACTTGAATTGCCAAGAGTAAAGAAAAATAACAGGTGCCTGCCATGATTTTTTTTTCTCTGTGACCGTGAAATAATCCAATGACTACTAATGGGTCAGTACGCTGTCTGATTCTTTCCCAGATAGCACAAGGACAGAAAAGTACTTAGTGGGGACAACATGGTGGCTCAGTGGTTCGCACTGCAGCCTTGCAGCGCTGGACTCCTGGGTTCAAATCCTGCCAAGGACAACATCTGCAAGGAGTTTGTATGTTCTCCCCGTGTTTGAGTGGATTTCCTCCCATACTCCAAAGACATACTGATAGGGAAAAATGTACGTTGTGAGCCCTATATGAAGCGCACAATCTACATAAAAAAGAAAACTACTTAGTGTGAAAAAACACTAACACATACGGAGGCATTGCAGTGACGATGAGTATTATAGTAGGCTCTATAAAGCTGTCTCTCTTTTTCTTACCGTGTACACATTGCATTAGGGATTGCTTGTTGATGAATGACCTGACTCAATATGCCAGTTGTTTCAGAACTACGGGAGTCGGCTCCTTACTAATAGCCAAATGATTTTTGATGATTAATTTTTTGATGATCAGCAAGATTTGATTTCTGAGTAAAACATTTGCCACATTCTGAACACGAAAACGTCTTCGTCCTTGTGTGAATCTTTTGATGTTTAACAAGATGAGATCTATCTGTAAAATATTTCCCACATTCTGAACATGAATATGGCTTCTCCCCTGTGTGAGTTCTCTCATGTCTAATAAGATCTGACTTCCCACTAAAACATTTCCCACATTTTGGACAAGAATATGGCTTCTCCCCCGAGTGAACGTTCAGATGTTTAACAAGACCTGATTTAAAAGGAAAACATTTTCCACATTCTGGACATGAATATGGCTTCTCTCCTGTGTGAATTTTTTGATGATCAACAAGACGTGATTTCCGAGTAAAACATTTCCCACATTCTGAACATGAATATGGCTTCTCTCCTGTGTGAATTTTTTGATGATCAACAAGACTTGATTTCTGAGTAAAACATTTCCCACATTCTGAACATAAATATGGCTTCTCTCCTGTGTGAGTTCTTTGATGTTTAACAAAATGAGATTTAGATTTACAACATATCCCACATTCTGAACATGAAAATGCCTTTGTCCATGTTTGGATCCATTCATGTTTAACAAAACTTGATTCATCTATAAAACTTATTCCACATTCTGGACGTGAAAATGGCATTTTCCCTGTGCGAGTTCTCTGATGTACATCACTCCTTTGGTAACTTGTATATTGCTTAGCAGTTTGCGATGAATCAGAAGTCAGGACCTGTCTAATAGGATCAGATGACAGATCTTTGCTATGAAGGGCTGAGGGTATATGTGGGATAGTGACATGTTCTTCATATAGATCTTGTGTGATACCATGATCCTCTGCCTTATAATGTGTAGATATCCGATGTCCCTCTGAGCTCCCGGTACAGTCATCTGAGAAGAAGAAAATGTATTTCACCATCTTTAGATAATAGAACATTAAAAGTTAGATTAATATTTTATAGCACATATATATATATATATATATATATATATATATATATATATATATGTATATCCAATAATTAACCAAGACTGGCGGCTAAACAGATGATAAGATAGTAGTAGACCTCAGAGCATTGACCAGTAGATCATGATATCCGGCCACCAGGCTGTTTTCCTCCAGTTTCCCACTTGTGTGGTGAGTCCAGCATCTTTATCGGTCCATGTTGCGGTGTGTAATAGAGGATCATAAAGGATCCTGTGAGTCAGTTCTATTAGGTGGTGTCCACCTCACACACTCCCTGACACCTAGACGTACTTTACTACAGGGGGAGGAGCAGTATGGTTATGTATGAGGAAGCCATGGCTTTGGGGTAAGTGTAAGGTTGGATGATGATATCTATTTTTAGCTGATTCTAGGAGTGGATACCAGATATATAGGAGGACGAGACCTTTACACTTTACTTTCTTTATAATCTTCCAAATGCCAAGCTACCTAAATTCTGCAGGTCGTAATAATTTAAGTGATGCCAAATTTATATGGTTTATGTTTTGCTTGTTAGAACTTTTAAAAATCAAACTTTGAAAAATAAAAAAAACACTTCTTGGTAGATAGACTGAGATGACGCTCAGAATATTACACAAATCATACATATCCCCATTCAGAGACCTAAAAATGGGAACCCTCCCATCAGACACTTCCTTTAGATGCAGAACACCCAGAGCAGACTTGGTTTCATAGTCTATGGGCTTGTAGGATGGTCCTAGTCTGGGGCCTATTTGGCTGGATTAAGCAAAAAAAAGCCAGAAATGTGATTGGGGATTTCATCTAATTCTGAAGCACGTTACAAAATAAAAAGGAAACATACACAGAAAATGCAGATGATTGAGTCTATTTAAGTTCCCCAAGATCTAAATCAGCATCTGAGCCAAAGAATACGGAACCAACAACCACCAATATGTCTTAAACCTCGGAGGAACAAACAAACCCCAGGCAAAAAAACTAAGGAAAACTAAGGGTGGGACCTGTGTTCCCCAGTGAACGAAACAAGAAATGGATTTTATGGTGAGTACAAAAAAAATCCCATTTTCTTGATTATGTCACTGGGGGACAAAGCACCACCGCTTGCAGAAACCATATGACGCAAGCTGGCATCAGCCGAAATCACAGAAGGGATCCGGTAAAACTTTGTGAAAGTGTGAATGGAAGCCCAGGTGGTAGCTTTGCAGACCTGGGTGGCAGAAGCCTGATGCCAAACAGCCGAGGAGGCACTGAGTCCTAGTGGAGTGAGCCATTTCATGGAAGGGCAGGTCCTTACCCTTAAGCCGATAGCCCTCCTTAATAGCAGACTAGGACAAAAGGATCACAAGTCTATGTCCTCATTAGTGTGAAAGGGGGAAACCAGCAGAAAAAGTGGTGGTGGATGAAGGACAACCTTGTCCCTGTAGAAAACCAGAAAAGGAAATTGCTGAGACAGGGCAGCAAGCATGGAGACCCTGGGGATATAAGTAATGGCCACCAGGAAGGTGACCTTCCAGGACAAAAGGCACAGAGAAATTTCCCTCAGAGGCTCAAAAGAGGGAGCCTGAAGCACCTCAAAGATGAGGTTAAGATTTCACAGATCCACAGGCGGCTGATAAGGAGGGATGCAGTGCACCACACCCTGGAAGAAGGTCTTCACCGGAGGACAGAAAGTCAAGGTCTTCTGAAAGAGAATAGAAAGGGCAGAAACCTGACTCTTAAGTGAAGACAGACCAAGACCCTGATCCAAACCAGACTGAAGGAAAGCCAGGACACTGGGAAGAGAGAAGGAGAGCGGATGACAATTGCCACCATCACACCAGCGAACATAAGCCTTCCATGTGCGATGGTAGATCTTGGCTGACTGAGGTTTTCCGGGCCATGGTCTGCATGACAGGCTCAGAAAGACCACGACGCCTCAGAGTCTCGGCTTCAACAGCAACGATGTTAAACGCAGATGATGTAAGTTGTGATGGAATAGCAGTCCTTGAGAAAGAAGGTCCACCCGTAGAGGAAGAGGTCAAGGAGCATTTGTCAGCAGGAACATAAGGTCCGCATATCAGGCCCGGTGAGGCCAATCTGGGGACACCAAGATGGCTAGAACCCCCTCAATCTTGAGCGTCTTGAGGCCCGAGGGAGAAGGAGAAGAGGAGGAAACAGGTACGGAAGGCAAAAGTCCGACCAGGGAACCATGAGAGTGTCGACTGCAAGCACTTCAGGGTCCTGGGACCTGGTCACATAGAGGGAGACCTTGTGGTTCATGCGGGAGGCGAAGATGTTGACGTCGGGAGAGACCCACCGGCAGCATAGCTGGAGGAAGATTTCCTGATGAAGGGACCACTCATGCGGGTCAAGACTTTCTTGGCTTAGGTAGTCCACCGCCCAGTTGTCCACACCTGGAATGTGGACTGCCGAAAGAGCAAGGAGGTGATGCTCTGCCCAACTGAGAAAGTAAGAGGCCTCCAGAAAGGCCACATGGCTCCTGATGCCGTCCTGGCAGTTCAGGTAGGCGACAACTTTCCACTGTTCCTCTCCTCATTCTCCTGTTGTGTGTTTATGTTGTGCTGCGTGTTTGTTTCCAGCATGTCCCATCCTGTTTGTTTCAGTTTGCAGAGGCACCTCTTTTTCGTTAGGGGTGACCACCTTTAGCATCCCAGTCCCTAGCCTCTTGCAGCTCTCTCCCTACCTATCTGTTAGGTCTCCTTGTTTAGAGAGCCAGGAGTTGTCGGGGCCAGGACTAGCTTGGGAACAGCCGACCAACACCCGCAGGCAGGGCCTAGTCAGCCGCCGTAGTGTCAGGGAGAGTTTCCTACCCCTATTCCCTTAGAGGTGGATGCTGTATTCCGCCATCAGTGGAGGAGCCTGTCCCAGTGACCCAGAATTTGCAGCTGAAGAGGCCGTAAGTGGAACTGGGCAAAGGGAATGGCCTCGAAGGTCGAAGGGCCAGGACCTTGAACTCCCGGAGGAGGACATTTCTCTGGCGGGTGTCAAGAATGCGCTGGGACGGCACAAGACTTTTCCTTGCTTATGAACCAGCCGAACCGAAGGAGGAGTTCCAATCTGACACACAAGTTGAAAAGTTTGTCCGCCTTGGAGAGAGCTTTGATCAGGAGGTCGTACAGGTATGGTAAGCGTCTCGATGAGCCTGGCTGATACTCCGTGTCGGAATCAGAATCGCCCCCAGTAGAATCAAAGTGAGCAGGGGGAGACAGAGTTCTGCCTGTTGGAGAGGAGCCACGAGCTGAGGCCCTATTTGGGTCTTGTGCAGACGGATACTGGAACGGAAACTGGGATGGCACCTGGAGGGTTCCCTAGCAGCCGCCGACTGAGCGGCAATCTGGGAAGACAGCCGTTCCAAGGTCTCCACCACAGACCGGTTAAGTCTGGCTAGGTTACCAATGGCTTGGGTAAGGGAGACTGCCAAATCTGGGGAAGGGAGAATCAGAGAAGGGCCAGATGGCTCCTCAGCTGGCCGAGATGAGCTGCAGAGCGAGCAAATAGGCTCAGGCTGACCACATGGTAACTTTTTCTTACAGTAGGAGCACACATGAAATGTGGCAACACCGGAGAGGGCCGAGGAGCAGTATGTCTCTCCATGGGAGGTCATGGCAGAGAGGGCCCAGGAAAAAAAAAAAAAAAAGGGGGAACCCGAAAGGGTAGCCTACCAGACCACTGGAAAGGATTATTAGTCGCTAACTGCTGCAGGCTGACTGCACAGAGAGGTATCTCAGGTGCTGTGTCTCCAGGAGAGTACGAGAAGAATAGTCCAGCACAGAAGCAGGAAATGAACGCCAAACTCCTTATCGAAGTGAGGCCCTCCCCCTGTGTTTCCCATGCAGAATAAGCTACAGGGGACAACCCTGGCCAATGGGAGGGCAGGATGGGGCCAGGGAGACCAGGGAAGCCCGGGAAGGGAGCGAGCCCAGTTGAAGCCTAGGCGCTGGTGAAGCCGCGGACCTCGAGTAGAGGTTGCGGCCAGCAGTGCAACACTGCCAGGGCAGTGGTGAAATAGAGGCGACGGTAGGACCCGTGGACGCCGGTAAAGGCAACCAGAAGCCGGGGGGGGGGGGTCATATATTGATACCCCCTTCCCGACGAACGGCTGCCTACAACGAATGTCCGTAAGGGGTTAACCAGTGTGATTTCAGATGGAAGAAATCCGAGCCCGAACATTTGATAAGGGGCAAATCGCCTACAATAGCTGTAGGGGGCACAAGTCATTCCTCTCAACTATGCCAGAAACATATACCCTCGGTTCAATTGTGTATGTATATGATTTCAATGAGGAGAGAGGAGTAAGCCAGATTACATCCAGGGAGAAAGCAAGTGATGGAGAAATTGTCCTCATTCACATTGACATATTTCATTATGGGGTCACATTGTTTATCATATATGACCTGTATATAGCTGAATTGGGGAATATACAGCCGAAAAATCTAACAGGACACAGAAATCTACACAAAATCTACCCGTAGGAAACACAGACAGGGAGTGAATTCATTCTGTACATACAAATAATGGAAGTCCATGTGTATATAGTCATGTCTATTACCTGCTGATGTGAGGGGCTGGTGGTCCTCCATCATCACCTCCTTGTACAGATCCTTGTGTCCTTCTAAATACTCCCACTCCTCCATGGAGAAATAGACAGCGACATCCTGACACCTTATAGGAACCTGACAACACAATGATACAGTCATCACCCCGACCCCTCCAGTTACTGTATAATGTCCCAGTATTCCCAGCAGTGTCACCTCTCCAGTCAGCAGCTCCAGCATCTTGTTGGTGAGTTCTAGGATCTTCTGTCCATTGATCTCCTCCTGTATCAGGGGGTGAGGTGGAGGCCCCGGGAATGGGCTCAGGGTTCCTCCATATCCATCATACACAGGAGCCTGACAGCGCCCACTAGAGGTCTTCTTCACTACTGTGTAATCCTGGATATGGGGAGACACATTAACAAATCTCACTACATACATGTCCAGAGTCCATCACCTCTCCAGTCATATCATCTGTTATTACTAGAGATAAGAATGATGTAATGATGACATCATCAGAATCTCTCACCTCTCCAGTAAGCTGGTAGATGATCTCTAGGGTGAGATTTAATAGACTGTCCGCCATCTTGTTCCTGTCTCTTTCCATCCTTGATGGATCAATCAGGAATATTCTCTTATATAGAAGATACTGAGAGGATTCTATATTGTAGGAACCTGAATGGAGAGAAGATGAAACAATGTAAAAACCTCACAAGATCCCATGTAAAATACAATTATTGTAGATAATATGGTCGGATTCGGCAATTCTTTGAAAAATAACAAACTAAACGTCAACCCAGATAACTGACGTGTTCACATTGGTTACTTTGGGTCAGTTATTACAATATATACATGAGGTTCCACCTGCAGTTTTTCTTCTCTTCATCTTTCGGCATCCGCTGTGATAACTTGCTGACTAGCCCTGCACTAATCTGAAAAAATCTCTGTTATTTAAGCAGGTTTTTTTTGTTCTTCGTCTTATAGACAATGTCCCTGCAATAAACTAAAAAAGAAAACCTCGCTGTTATTTAGGGGTGTTTTTTTTCCTGCATACAATACACGGTGTAATGGAGGGCGCTATTCTGAAAAAATATTTGTTTCTTATGTGGGTTTTTTTAGTTGTTATGGTATATATATTTATTTGTACACAGTTTTGCAGCCTGCCCTAATCTAAGAAAATGTTATTTAATGCAGATTGACGCAGCTTTAGTCTAGTAGTCACTGACCAGGTTACACTTTTATTTCTTTTATAATTTTTTTGAAATAGTTGATTTTGTAAATAAATAAAAAAGTAAAAGACATTCAGTGTAGGAATTATCGTCAATCACTATTACACACAGTCCAGTCATATTAATGTGACCACCGACTACTTTTGACGTCAACATTAAATAACCAATCGCAGAAGGCACGTGTCATCAGCCATCTGGGTGCACTCATCATTGTGGAAGGTACGATGGATCAACACAAGTATGCATCTATCCTTGCAGACCATGTTCACCCCAACATGTTAATAGTTTTTCCCCAGGATGATGGCATCTACCAGCAGGACAATGCGACGTGTCATACAGCTCGCAGTGTACGTGCGTGGTTCAAGAAGCACCAGGATGAGTTTACCATACTCCCTTGGCCCCGGAGTGGGGCCAACTCGATCATGGATGCTCAACCGCGTAACTGTAGTGCAGTTGGCCACGGCACTGGAGTCGGCATGGCTCAACATCCCAGTGAACATCATTACAACATCCCCTCTCTTCCTGCACGTCTCACAGCGGTCCGCTCTGCCAAAGGTGGTCACATTAATGTGCCTGGACTGTGTAGTTACATATTAGATGAGGTTGGATAAAGACATTAGTCCATCAAGTCCAACCTATAACCCTACAGAGTTGATTCATGGGAAGGCAAGAAACCCCTCATGCCAATTGCCCCATTTCAGGGAAAAAATTCCCTCCCGACTACAGTATAAAACCCTGGATCAACGTGTCCTTAAAATATAGAATCCATAACCCGTAATATAGTTATCTTCGAGAAAGGCATCCAGGCCCTCTTTGAACTTGTTTAATGAATCCGCCAGCACCTCTTACTGGGGCAGAGAGTTCCAGAGCCTCGCTGTTCTTATTGTGAAGAATCTCCTTCTAGGTTGTTGGTGAAACTTTCTCTCCTCCAGACGTAGAGGATGTCCTCTTGTCACTGTCACTGACATAGGAGTAAAAAGATCCTTAGAAAGTTCTTTGTATTGTCCCTTCATGTATGTGTACATTGTTATTAGATCTCCCCGTAGACGTCTTTTCTCTAAACTGAATAACGCCAAGTTTGTTAATCTCTTGTCCTCCAATCCACCCATTCCCCCAATAATTTCGGTTGTCCTTCTCTGCACTCTCTCAAGTTCACTTATGTCCTTCTTGTTTTCTGAGGCCCAAAATTGCACACAATATTCTAAGTGTGGCCGTACCGATGTGTAAGAGGAAGACAGCTGAATTCACAGGTATCGGAGGGAACCATCCTTCTATAGACAACCATAGTTGGGGGGATATTGTCACTCCATAGGGAGAGACCACCATTTAGGTGTGCAGAGTTTTATTAAGCCACTAGCGCTCCACTGTGCAAGGGAACATGGGAAGAATATGCAAATCTGACTTCCATGATGTAATTAGGAAGACAGAGTCTCAGTCATGCAGCCCCATAGAGTGCGCTCCCTTTAACATCATGCCGACCGTCTCAGAGGCCTTTGTTTGCAATGATGTTGGGATTTTACCAGGTAGTCTCTCAGCCAAGGACAGCTGTTTCGCAGAGAGGACTGATCTGGCAGAGGTGGTCTCTCCCTATGGAGTGACAATATCCCCCCAACACTGTCTAGAAGCCTCTCACCTCTGCCAGGTCAATCCTCTCTGCACCAAGCTGACAAGATGCAATAACATCGAAACAGCTGTCCTTGGCTGAGAGACTACCTGGTTAAATCCCAACATCATTGCAAACAAAGGCCTCTGAGAAGGTCAGGCATGATGTAAAAGGGAGCGCCTTCTATCGGGCTGCATAACTGAGGCTCTGTCTTCCTAATTACATCGTGGAAGGTAGACTTGTACATCCTCAGTGAGCGCCCTCTATTGGTGTGCATACTTGAGGCACTGGCATCCTAATTACATCATGGAAGTCAGATTTGCATATTCTTCCCATGTAGACAACCATAGTGATAGCGGAGCAGCTGTATAGGGGCATATGGAATGCTTAGGGGAACGGCTTCTGTCTTAAGAGGGTTCATTGTATAACCAGAGAGGTTAGCATTGTCCTGTAGTGTGTGCAAGAGGATCTGAAGGGGGATCTGGGGATCAGTAAGGGTGAGAAGGACGTCATCAGCAGAAAGTCTAATCTTACAGTCTCTATCCCGCATTGTTACTCCTGTAATGTCCAGTTAGAGCGGATCTTGGATGCCAGAGGTTCAATACAAAGGGCAAAAATAAGAGAGGACAGAGGGCCACCCTGGTGAGTAGATGTATGGGGGAGCTAAACCACTGAGGTGGGAATAGAGCGCTCTAACTGCCGAGAGGAAGACCCCCGAGTATCTCTCCAGAGCGGGAAACATAAAGGACCAGTCTAAGCAAACACATATACAGTCCTATGTAAAATACATCAGTGCCCCGATATACAGTCCCATGTAAAATACATCAGTCCGCCGAAATACAGTCCCATGTAATATACATCAGTCCCCCGATATACAGTCCCATGTAAAATACATCAGTCCCCCGATATACAGTCCCATGTAAAATACATCAGTCCCCCGATATACAGTCCCATGTAAAATACATCAGTCCCCCGATATACAGTCCCATGTAAAATACATCAGTCCCCCGATATACAGTCCCATGTAAAATACATCAGTCCCCCGATATACAGTCCCATGTAATATACATCAGTCCCCCGATATACAGTCCCATGTAATATACATCAGTCCCCCGATATACAGTCCCATGTAATATACATCAGTCCCCCGATATACAGTCCCATGTAATATACATCAGTCTCCCGATATACAGTCCCATGTAATATTCATCAGTCCCCCGATATACAGTCCCATGTAAAATACATCAGTCCCCCCGATATACAGTCCCATGTAAAATACATCAGTCCCCCAATATACAGTCCCATGTAATATACATCAGTCCCCCCGATATACAGTCCTATGTACACCCCTCCTCCTCTTACCCTGCAACCCCTTCTCTTCTCTCTTCAGCTAATACACACTAGTAGACCATTGTCTACCAGAAAACAGGACCTGTGATGATATCATAGTCATGTGATCTGCCACTTGTATGGGAGGAGTCACAGAGTCACATGACCAGATGTTACAGCTCTCTACTAGATATATGAAAGTCTCTGTGTGACTTGTATGTAGCGGAGCCATCTGTATGTGATGTGTATGTAGTGAAGTTGTCTGTGTGTGACGTGTATGTAGCGGAGTTGTCTGTGTGTGACGTGTATGTAGCAGAGCTGTCTGTATGTGACGTGTATGTAGCAGAGCTGTCTGTGTGTGACGTGTATGTAGAGGTGAGAGAAGTTAAAAAATGGTGACCTGGCGCCCGTCTGGTCGTAAATGTAGACTCCAGTCAGGAGCCCATCAGGCCAATTGCAGCTCTTACCCGGACACCATCCCACACAGTGGGTGGTGATGCAAAATGGAAAGGATATACAGATATATATATGTGACGTGTATGTAGCAGAGCCGTCTGTGTGTGACGTGTATGTAGTGGAGCCGTCTCTGTGTGACGTGTATATAGTGGAGATGTCTCTGTGTAACGTGCATGTAACGGAGCCGTCTCTGTGTGACGTGTATGTAGCGGAGCTGTCTCTGTGTGACGTGTATGTAGCGGCGCGGTCTCTGCTTGACGTGTATGTAGCGGAGCCGTCTCTGTGTGACGTGTATATAGCGGAGCTGTTTCTGTGTGACGTGTATGTAGCGGAGCTGTCTGTGTGTGACGGGTATGTAGCGGAGCTGTCTGTGTGTGACGTGTATGTAGCAGAGCTGTCTGTGTGACGTGTATGTAGCAGCACGGTCTCTGTTTGACGTGTATGTAGCGGAGCCGTCTGTGTGTGACGTGTATGTAGCGGAGCTGTCTGTGTGTGACGGGTATGTAGCGGAGCTGTCTGTGTGTGACGTGTATGTAGCAGAGCTGTCTGAGTGAGATATTTACCCAATATCATTTTCTTTGAGATCCCTATTATTTCCATGGTACTCTGCATATTATTATATTAACCCCTTCCTGCCATGGACATTTTTGATTTTTGTCTCTCCCCTTCCAATCCCCATAAGATTTTTCTCAGAGCCATAGGAGGGCTTAGTGTTTGCAGGGCAAATTTTTCTTCATTATTATTATTATTTATATGATGTAGCCATTAATTATTCTGTACAATGTACTGGGCAGCTGGAAAAAAATTCAGAATGGGGTGAATTTGAAGAAAAAATGCATTTGTGTGACTTTATTACGGGCGTTTTGTTTTTTTTTTCAATATGCAGCCAAAATGACCTGTGATTTGTTTTCTATGTTTCGGTGCGATTCCGCAGATACCAAATTTATATGGTTTTATTTACATATTTAACTCCTTAACAAAAATCCTAAAGTGTGCCAAAAAAATTATTAGTGGCCATTTTCTGACACCTGTAACTTTTTTATACGTCTGTGTACGGGGATACATAGGGCGTTTGTTTTTTTTGCAGCACCAGGTGTACTTTTTAGTTCTCCCATTTTAGGGAATGTCTATTGCCTTGATCACTTTTTATTCATATTTTTATCAGAAGCAAAACAGTGAAATAACGGCAGCTTGGCACTTCTGATTTTTTTTGCCACTATGGTGTTTACCGTATGGGAAAAATCTGTTATATATATAAAAATTAATTTCTGGCTGTCTTTCTGTCTGTTCCTTATGTGTGACTGAACAACTGGACCGATTTTCACCAAATATGGCACACAGATACATCAGGTGTCCGGGATAGTTATAGACCAGGCCTCAACTCTCTCAGATGTACCGTTCCAGAGATACAGTATTCCCAAAACAATGGCCTATATTAGCCAATACAATCCTGTAGGTCTTTCACTCATACTCCAACTGCCATACACTCAGTCACTGCACATGCACAATACAACACTGATATCCAAACTGAGATATATGCATCAGAGGATTAGATACACAGCTTAGCACACAGTAACACACATCGGAGGATTAAATACACAGCTCAGCACACAGTATCACACGTCAAAGGATTAGATATGCAGCTCAGCCCATGTTGGAGGATTAAATACACAGCTCAGCACACATTGGAGGATTAGATAGGTAGCTCAGCACACAGTATCACACATTAGAGGATTAGATCCACAGCTCAACACACAGTATCACACGTTGAAGGATCCGCGGCTCAGCATACAATATTACATTGGAGGATTAGATACACGGCTCAGCACACAGTATCACACATTGGAGGATCCGCAACTCAGCATACAGTATTACATCGGAGGATTAGATACACAGCTCAGCACACAAGATCACACGTCGGAGGATTAGATACGCAGCTCAGTAAACAGTATCACTCGTCAGAGAATTCAATATGCAGCTCAGCACATAGTATCACATGTTGGAATGTTAGATACACAGAACCGAACACAGTATCACACTTTGGAGGATCCGCGGCACAGCATACAGTATCACATCGGAGGTTTAGATACACTGCTCAATACACATTATTGCATATCAGAGGATTAGATATGCAGTTCAGCACACAGCATCACACATTGGAGGATTAGATACGGGGCTCAGCACACAGTATCACACGTTAGAGGATTAGATAAACAGCTCTGCACACAATATCAAACATCGGAGGATCCGTGGCTAAGCATACTGTATTACGTTGGAGGATTAGATACACAGCTCAGCACACAGTATCACACGGAGGTTTAGATATGTGGCTCAGCACACAGTATTACATGGAGGATTAGATACGCAGCTCAGCATACAGTATCACATGTAAGAAGGTTAGATACACGGCTCAACACATAGTATCACATGTTGGAATATTAGATACACAGATCAGAACACAGTATCACACGTGGGAGGATCCTCAGCTAAGTATACAGTATCACGTCGGAGGAGTAGATATGCACCTCAACACACAGTATTGCATGTCAGAGGATTAGATACGCAGCTCAGCACACAGCATCACACATTGGAGGATTAGATTCGAGGCTCAGTACACAGTATCACACGTCAGAGGAACTGCAGCTCAGCATACAGTATCATGTCAGAGGATTAGATACGCACCTCAATACACAGTATTGCATGTCAGAGGATTAGATACGCAGCTCAGCACACAGCATCACACATTGGAGGATTAGATACGAGGCTCAGCACACAGTATCACACGTCAGAGGATCCGTGGCTCATCATACAATATCAAGGCAGATTAGATACGCGGCTCAGCAAATGGTATCACATGTCGGAGGACTAGATATGCAGCTCAGCACACAGCATTACACATTGGAGGATTAGATACGAGGCTCAGCACACAGTATCACACATCAGAGGATCCGCGGCTCAGCATACAGTACTGATATCCAAACTGAGATATATGCATCAGAGGATTAGATACACAGCTTAGCACACAGTAACACACATCGGAGGATTAAATACACAGCTCAGCACACAGTATCACACGTCAAAGGATTAGATATGCAGCTCAGCCCATGTTGGAGGATTAAATACACAGCTCAGCACACATTGGAGGATTAGATAGGTAGCTCAGCACACAGTATCACACATTAGAGGATTAGATCCACAGCTCAACACACAGTATCACACGTTGAAGGATCCGCGGCTCAGCATACAATATTACATTGGAGGATTAGATACACGGCTCAGCACACAGTATCACACATTGGAGGATCCGCAACTCAGCATACAGTATTACATCGGAGGATTAGATACACAGCTCAGCACACAAGATCACACGTCGGAGGATTAGATACGCAGCTCAGTAAACAGTATCACTCGTCAGAGAATTCAATATGCAGCTCAGCACATAGTATCACATGTTGGAATGTTAGATACACAGAACCGAACACAGTATCACACTTTGGAGGATCCGCGGCACAGCATACAGTATCACATCGGAGGTTTAGATACACTGCTCAATACACATTATTGCATATCAGAGGATTAGATATGCAGTTCAGCACACAGCATCACACATTGGAGGATTAGATACGGGGCTCAGCACACAGTATCACACGTTAGAGGATTAGATAAACAGCTCTGCACACAATATCAAACATCGGAGGATCCGTGGCTAAGCATACTGTATTACGTTGGAGGATTAGATACACAGCTCAGCACACAGTATCACACGGAGGTTTAGATATGTGGCTCAGCACACAGTATTACATGGAGGATTAGATACGCAGCTCAGCATACAGTATCACATGTAAGAAGGTTAGATACACGGCTCAACACATAGTATCACATGTTGGAATATTAGATACACAGATCAGAACACAGTATCACACGTGGGAGGATCCTCAGCTAAGTATACAGTATCACGTCGGAGGAGTAGATATGCACCTCAACACACAGTATTGCATGTCAGAGGATTAGATACGCAGCTCAGCACACAGCATCACACATTGGAGGATTAGATTCGAGGCTCAGTACACAGTATCACACGTCAGAGGAACTGCAGCTCAGCATACAGTATCATGTCAGAGGATTAGATACGCACCTCAATACACAGTATTGCATGTCAGAGGATTAGATACGCAGCTCAGCACACAGCATCACACATTGGAGGATTAGATACGAGGCTCAGCACACAGTATCACACGTCAGAGGATCCGTGGCTCATCATACAATATCAAGGCAGATTAGATACGCGGCTCAGCAAATGGTATCACATGTCGGAGGACTAGATATGCAGCTCAGCACACAGCATTACACATTGGAGGATTAGATACGAGGCTCAGCACACAGTATCACACATCAGAGGATCCGCGGCTCAGCATACAGTATCATGGGAGAGGATTAGATACGCAGCTCAGCACACAGCATCACACATCTGAACTTTACTCCAGGTTTCCATAACAACTCAGTCATTTTTCTTCACTGCTGTAAGTCAGCTTTAAAGGGGCAGGGCGATGTTGCAGACACTATTACACAAGTTCACACTCACACAACTTTACTCTAGGTATTCATAACAATCGGTTGCAGGTTTTTCACTGATATTAAAACTGAGATACTGTCACAGTTATGTCAATGCCCAAACAACCGAATACTGAATGCTGCGTGCACCTCTATGGGATCGGGGTAGGAAAACTTTCCCTGGCGCTACGATGGCTGACTAGGCCCTGTCTGAAGGTGTTGGTCAGTTGTACTCAAGCTAAGCCCGGCCCCGACAACTTCTGGCTCTCTAAACACGGAGACCTAAGAGACAGGTGGGGTGAGAGCTGAAAGAGGCTAGGGACTGGGATACTAAAGGTGGTCACCCCTAACAAAGAATAGGTGCAGCTGCAAACAGTAACCACTAGGAAGGAGCGTGCTCTGGAAAACAAACACACAGCGCAACCATAAACACACAACAGGAGATTGAGAAGAGGAACAGTGGAGTAGTGAGGAAAGGGTATCACAGGCCAGGGGCAAAATAAACCTGAAACCCTTAAACAAAAACTCACTAACACCAAAACCGTGTCAGGCAACCAGAAAATGCAGGACAGGGGTTGAGAAGAAATGGGTTGAGAAGATTAGCGTCCTGAGACCAAACAACTTTCACAAACCACTCCTCCTACTGAGCCAAGAATCCTGGTTGGTAACAACGAAAACCGTCCCGGAGTGAACAGACAGCCTGCCTTAAATAGAGCCTAGCAACACCTGAATGGATAATGCAAATGAACACACCTGAGACCTCCAAACTCCAGCAGACAATCAAGAAGCACATGCAACAGAAAGACAGAGACCAAACACAAACAGGCAAATGGTCACGAGTCAGAGGATCAACCAGGAAAACCACAAGAGCCCGGTTCAAATCCTAACAGATACACCTGATAACATGATGCTTATGGACACACACACACAAACAAAATGCAATGAAGGTTGTAGACCTTCCTGAAGAGATAAGACTTCAGGGTCCACTTGAAGCTTGTGATTGTGAGGGACAGTCGTATGTAGCACGGCTTTGAGAACAAGGGTATGGGAGAAGCGTCAGAAGAGTCTTGGAGGTGGTTGTGTAAAGAGCAGAGGAAAAGAGAAAGTCTTGAGAGGATCGGAGGTTACGTGTGGGCAGGTAGCTGGAGATTAGGTCAGGGATGTATGGAGGGGACAGGTTGTGGATGGCTTTGTATGTCAGCAGTAACATTGTGTTAGGGGCAATCAGCCCTGGATATGTTGCCCTAGTCCTAATTAATCAATATATGTGTATTGGTGACGTCACAGCAATTGCTCGGAGAACACACAGTCAGACACACAAGTATCGTGATCAGGATGTTCTACTTTATTGAACAACGTAACAAAGTTTATATAGGTAGGAAGTAAAATAACTATCACATAGTGCGGTAGCCTAATATGGTTAGTAATGTCCGGGAGCACATAATGCATTTTGTTATTTTAAACCGATTTCATCTGGTTACACTACAGACAAAACAATATGCAGAACTCAAGGCAAGGGAATGTTCCTCGGGAGATAAATCTATAAGAAAATTTAGCAGTTAAACATTTTCTTCTATTTTTCTCAATATAACCAAGGTTGCAAAGATTAACCCTTCACAATTGTAAGCTCTATTCGCTGGGCAATGGATGGCTGGTGAAGGGGTTTTTAAAGGGGACAGATGAATTAGGCAAAAGCCTTTGTTGGGAGACCACAGAGAAGAGTGTTACAGTAGGAAGGAGAAGATTCAATGAATGTTCTAGAGTTGTAGGTGACAGGAGGTGTTGAGGAGCTGAGTGTGAGGCTTGTAGGACAGAATCCTTAAGCTCCATCAAGGGTACGCTTCAGCTTATCTAAATGACATTGTCATCTATAGTACAGACTTACCAAAAGTTCAGACCGTGAAGGTTTATTTAATTTTCCTATTTTTTCTAAATAATCCAGTTTGCTGCATACTTCGGGTTCCTGTCTTTGACGGTTTGGGTCCGCACCATTGCTGCTACCGAGCTACCATCCCCACAGTGGGTAAAAACAGCAAAAGGCTACATATAGTTAATATAGTTATTGATTGAACTGGAGCACTTATAAGCTGATAGAAAAACAATTAGTTTTCAGATTCGATGGAAATGAGCTGAGCAGCTATGAAAACAAAGTTACTATTCTATATCCCAAAGGTGCCGTTACAGATTTCAGCTTAACATTAGAAAATGGAGGAAATTTTATTTGATCTTATTCTTATGTATCTATTTTTATTCATTTTATAGTAATTATTGCATTTAATAAAGGATCGTTTAGCTCTGAAACGCGTAGTGCTCTGTATACAGTAAAGAAATCTTCTGAAAGATCCATTGTGACTGGGTAATATTTGTGAAAGAGTGCGGGATGTCACCACTTCCCTGGGCTGTGATACCCAGTTCTCCTTTTGACGTTCCGATCCTTTTGTTGACATAGAACGAACCCAGCTGCCACTCCACTCCCACCTTGGAGTTAATACCATGCTCTCTGAGTTGTTGTGACTAGATCACAACACAACAAGGTAAGACCAACCGGTCAATCTATTCACATAGAAATTATATCTTCATATAGGTATTGGATGATACCTACCTGGTACCACTGATGGCGTTGGGTACAAAGGTAATAATTGGGGGTCAATCCTTAACTTTTCACCAGCTATCCCAAATCCATACCTTAGTAATGAATACTGTTGATCATGCAAAGGCCATATCTGAGTTGGTAAAAATGTATTAAAAAAAACACAGAGACGTAAGAAAATTTTTTAAAGAAAAACTCCACTGCACAACCCTTTTTGACCATTTTATTAAGAAGAAGAAATGAAAAAAAAAATAAAAATGATCATCAAGGTAAACCAAGTGATCCAGCATAACATGAAAGACAAAAAACAAAAACACAAAAAAAGCTGCATGAAAAATAAAACCTGTATACTCATCTACAGTAGTGCAGGGACTCCGAAAGCTACATAAAAGTCCCTGCACTAGATATGTGGCTGGGGTTTCTCCCGATCGCATTGAAAGTAAGTCACAGAAGTGACCTAATGGGAGTAACCTGATCACAATACAGTATTAGGGGTGTGGGGTGGAGGGAGCAGGAGCTGCCCAGCCAATCATATAAATTAGAAGAGGGTTCCCCAATAATTCATTTGTGATGGGCCTAAAGATCGATAACAATGTGTGATAATGTCTATTTGTTGTTTGGTTTTTTCACAGACCCATACACTGAATGACCAAGGTGGAGAAATTAAAAAATAGACGCCCGCCGTAATTTTTTTCTCAGTGGCCGTGAAACGTTTCCAGGGATCCCATATACAGACAACGCAGTGCACTTTCTTCTCTCTTGTTCGAGGAGAAGATGGTCGTCCACGGACAACCTATGTAAGATGTGAGTGTAGGTACAAACTTGTACACTCCAGACATGAAAGTTTTACTGCGCAAGTTCTTTGATGTGCAGTTAATAGATCGAGTTTTAATAAAAATAATTTAAACACATCTATAATTAAATTTCCACATTCTGAAAATGTAAATGTCTTCTCTACTGTGTGGATTTTCTGCAGTCTATTAAGATCTGATATAAAGGTAGAGTATTTCCTACATTCGGGGCAGGAATATGGCTTCTATCTTGTGTGAATCTTTTGATGGCCAAGAAGATTTGATTTATGAGCAAAACATTTCCCACATTCTGAACATGAATATGGCTTCTCTCCTGTGTGAGTTATTTGGTGTATAACAAGACCTTTTTTCTGAGCAAAACATTTGTCACATTTTGAACATGAATATGGCTTCTCTCCTATGTGAGTTCTTTGATGTTGAAGAAGAATTGATTTCCGAGTAAAATATTTCCCACATTCTGAACATGAATATGGCTTCTCGCCAGTGTGAGTTCTTTGATGTGCTATAAGATCTGATTTATGAGCAAAACATTTCCCACATTCTGAACATGAATATGGCTTCTCTCCTGTGTGAGTTCTTCGATGTGTAAAAAGATGTGAGTTCTGAGTAAAACATTTGCCACATTCTGAACATGAAAATGGCTTCTCACCTGTGTGAGTCCTTTGATGTTTAAGAAGAATTGATTTCCGAGCAAAATATTTCCCACATTCTGAACATAAAAATGGCTTCTCCCCTGTGTGAGTCCTTTGATGTTGAAGAAGATCTGATTTCTGAGTAAAATATTTCCCACATTCTGAACATAAAAATGGCTTCTCTCCTGTGTGAATTCTCTCATGTCTAACAAGACCTGATTCATGAGTGAAACATTTTCCACATTCTGAACATAAAAATGGCTTCTCTCCTTTGTGAATTCTCTTATGTCTAACAAGACCTGATTCATGAGTGAAACATTTTCCACATTCTGGACATGAATATGGCTTCTCTCCTGTGTGAGTTCTCTGATGTACATCACTCTTTCGGTAACTTGTATTTTGCTTAGCAGTTTGTGATGAATCAGAAGACAGGACCTGTCTTAAAGAATCAGATAATAGATGAAACTTCTGAATGGCTGAGGTAATTACATGTTCTTCATATGGATCCTGTGTGATACCATGATCATCTGCTTTATAATCTGTAGATATCAGATGTCCCTCTGAGCTCCTGGTACAGTCATCTGACAAGAAGAAAACGGATTTTACCATCTTTAGATAATAGAACATTAAAAGTTATATTAATATTTTATAGCATTTCTATCTAATAATGTCCACACATATTTTAAGACATCTGGCAATATTAATTTCACAAAGGGCAACACTAAATCTATTGACCATAAATAGCTAATTTCTTGATATGAATTAAAATTCCCAGATATCCTTCTAATATTATAAATGTGAAAATTTGTGTGTTTGGATGTTTGTTATTCAATCACGCAAAACGGCTAAATGGATTTGAATGAAATTCGGCACATAGATAGATTGTAACCTTCAATTAAAACATAGGCTATTTTTTATCCCAGTAAATGACATGGCTTCACAACAGTTATGAATTTATGTTCACATACTATATTACACTGCTACTGCAGCAACCTTATTTCAACCAGGTCTGTTATTTCTCTGTGTAAACACACACTAACCCTCTGTGGATTGTGTACATGCATTTGCATATTATCTGATCTGATCCAGGAACTGATGACAAACTGACATGGGCAAACACCTTTAATCCAAATTGGCAGTTTGTCAATTTTAAACATGCCTGATAAAAGAAAACCTAATTTCTTGCAAACAACGAGAGCTATGAAGGAGCCAGAATTCACAGAGTTCTCCTCAAGCGGAGCTGAGGGGGATCATTGATGCGGCATCCTAGCGAGCTGCTGAGATGCCGGAACAATCACAGGCAGGGCGTGAGGAACAAGTTCAGCAGCAGGACAACATGACAGCTGCCGAAACACCGGAGCAGGCAGATCATCAGTGCCAACAACACACTCATTATATGGCTTCCCAGCGAGCTGATAAGATTCTGGAACAATCACAAGCACAGTGTGAGGAACAAGTTCAGCAGCAGGACAGCTTAAGAGTTGCCAAAACACCGGAGCAGGCAAACCATCAACGGCAGAATATAGGCGGATCATCGACGTCTACAAACTGCAGACGAAGTCGCGAGCAGAGGCTAGTAAACTTAATAATCTAATAGATCAAGGAACTACCAAATCTATACAGTCTATGTGCGGGAAATATTGACAGTGTCGAACTGGGGTGTCTAGGGCCCACCAGTGGAATTGTTTCTAGCGGCCCACCATCAGGAATCCTGCAGACCAGTGATACCGAGACAGGGCGGCTAAAGGTAATAACATGTTGGGAGCCATGCTGCTCACCTGCCGTCTGATGTGCACCACTGCACTACCTAAACCTACTGCTATACACTGTATGGAAAGTGAACAGCGCAGCTCCTAAAAATGTTACCATTACCTGTAGCCACGCTGTCCTGGAAGAGCTGATCTGCAGAGTTCCTGGCTGTTATATCATCACAGATGTAATATTGACGGCCTATCCTAAGGACAGACCATCAATATTACAAAGATGGATCAATCCTTTAAAGATTTTTCCAGGATTTGGAGCAACCCATGTGCTGGGAGGGAGGTGTAAAATAAAAAATAAATAAATAAATAAAAAGCGCATTCACCTGTCCCCGTTGCTCCGTTGTCCGCCACCAGTGTCCATTTAGTCTCGTGCCGGAGTCTCCTTGCTGGGAGTCCTGCACCTCATGTGATTGCTAAGACCAATTAGATACAGGATTTCCAGAAATGTGGCCATGAGACCGAACAGACACAGGTGGGACAAAAGCTCAATAAAAAACACTGTGGCAAAAATACATTGAGATTCACTGCTATTTTTTTTCCACAGTGTTTTTTAGCTGCGTCTTGCTATTGTGCTTAATCCTTAAAGAGGACCTTTCACCTCCGGGGGCACATGCAGTGTAATAAACAGCTAGAAAGTCGATGGTGTGCTGAATTCAGCACACTATCGGCTTTTCCGTTCTGTGCCTCCGGTGAAGAGCTATCGGTCCCGGGTATCGTAGCTCTTCACTGTCAGTAGCGTCTATTGTGCTGTACTGTGAGAGGTTGCTTAACGCCCAGTGATGATGCTGAGCGGTGAGGAACGCCCCCCTCAACTTTCTCACAGTACAGCGTAATAGATGCTATATATATATACACACATTCATAAGCCATTTATAAGTTAAATATATACTTATATGAATGTATGAATACTATATATACTAACATATATACATACACTCACACATACACATTAATATAGCATACTGTATATACACACACATACCTGTATACAAACATACAGTACTCACACAGGATACAAGACACATACTTTAACCCTTAAGTACCATCATGGTGTCTATCATAGTGAAATGTGTAAGGTAGTGGTGTATGATAGACAACATGATAGTACTTATGGGTTAAACAAATGTACACACATACATATTAAATATTACATTTACCAAAAAAAAGAAAAAAAAAATATTCACATTTGTGAAGCCCAAAGTGCAGCAACGCAGCAGACGTCTCTCTGTCCCCCACGGTACGATCTAGGCGATAACTCACTGCTGGGAGGGGGAGGGAGAAGTCCGGACTGCACAGAGAGCTGTACATAAGATGGCAGCGATAGCTGCAGCTGCTGCCTCTGGTGTCCTCAGTCCTCCTGATGTATACTTTCTCTATATTAATAGGCAAAGTATACCACTGGCAGGAGGCCCTTGTATGTGTCAGGGCCCTGGGAAACTGCCAGCAGTCGGCCATCTTTAATCATTACAGCGCTGCCGGCAGCCTGGGGCCCCTGAGGTTACCTATCCAGCCCCTGACCTGTTATCAGTCCTCATTTTGTTAATGCAAATGCATGGGTTTGGGGCCCGACCCGGCCCTTGAAAATCCCGATCAGGCCCCTGGACAATGCATCTTCATTGGGAAAATGAGGACTGATAGTCAAGGCTCGAGGCCCACCGGGGGAATTAACAGTTCCCCAGTGGGCCAGTTCGACCTTGTATATTTCTCATATGGGTTCATGCCATGAGTAACCAAGGGAATTAAAGGAGCAGGAATGATATTTAGACTAATCTGTGCCTACATATATATCGGGACCCTTAATAGTCCAGTACTAAACCAGTCATAAAAGAAGAGTTTTTTGTTTAGTACCAAAACACTGCGCTCCCGCTGATTTCATGAATACTACATAATCTATGTAGCAAGTCTCTCATGTGTACTGCATTTAAGAAATTTAATGCATACCAATAAAAAATTATTATTTTAGATATTAGCCAATTACAGTGAATGCATCTAGTAATATTCCATAATTAACTGGTGGCAAAACAGATGACAATCTAGCAGTAGACCCCGGATCCTTGACCAGTACCGTACAAACCTGCACTCATATTCCAACTGCTATACACACGGTCACTCCACATGCACAATCCAACATTGACATCCAAACTGAGATACACACATCAGAGGATTAGATACACAGGTCAGCACACACAAGTACACATCAGAGGATTAGATACACAGCACAGTACACACCATCACACATTAGAGCTTTACTCCAGGTCTCCAGAACATGCCAGCCATATTTCTTCACAGCAGTAGGTCAGGTTTAAAGGGGCAGGGCTCTGTAGATGACATTGTTACACAAGTTCACATTCACACAGCTTTACTCCAGGTATCCATAACAATCAATTGCAGGTTTTTCGCTGATATCCAAACTGAGGTACACATGAAAACATGACGCTTATGGACACACACAAACGACATACGAAATACACCAGTGCTAAACTGAGCAATTCTTATGGGGCCACTGCACAAACCAAAAATGAAATATACCCGTGCGAAGCCGCGTCTTCCTGCTAGTATAATAATATACATGTGTTAGCAAGTACAGAAATACGGTAGACATGTGACCCATAGTATCATGTATGTATGATTGGTGGAGATGCTTTATCTTATGCAGACTCCGCCTATCTCACAGGATCCGCCTCTATATGTGCTTATACCATTAGGTCGGCCATACATGAGATCACCGTCACCTAAATGCTTGCTGGGCTGAAGCCATCTTGTTCTATCTCCCATACACAATAGGCCAAGCATGCATGTACTAACGGGGAGATGGGAGAAATACACTCTTAGACATCTGATAAGGGGCACATCACCTGCAATAGCTGTAGGGGGTACAAGCTATTCCTCTCAACTGTGCCATAAACATATACCCTCGGTTTAATCGTACATGTATATGATTTCAGTGGGGAGAGAGGAGTAAGCCGCTGAAAGACATGTCTAGTGCCAGATTATATCCAGGGAGACAATAGGTGATGAAGAAATTGTCCTCATTCACATTGACATATTTCATTATGGGGTCACATTATTTATCATATATGACTTGTATATAGCTGAATGGGGGAATATACAGCCGAAAAATCTAACAGGACACAGAAATCTACACAAAACTATAGTAGTCGGAGAATGAGGAGAATCTGAGACTGTTCTGTGGTGACTCCTCACCTGGGCGGTTCTCTGTAGCAATGTCCTCCTCACACTCCTCATCACCACTCACATAGGGATCTTCATTTATTGCTGTGGCCAAAACATTGTTCAGATCTTTACCCTGAAGCTGGAAAATAAATGTTGTAAGTCAGCGAAAAGGGAAAGAGACACAAGGACTTCACAGCCCGTCTACACATCACAGGGAATATCTCCATCTACCTGATCATCCTGTGGAAGAAGAGGACTGGGACATCTCTCCGGTGTTGTCCTCTCACTGGATCTACCTGTAGGAAACACAGACAGGGACTGAATTCATTCTGTAGATACAAATAATGGAAGTCCATGTGTATATAGTCATGTCTATTACCTGCTGATGTGAGGGGCTGGTGGTCCTCCATCATCACCTCCTTGTACAGATCCTTGTGTCCTTCTAAATACTCCCACTCCTCCATGGAGAAATAGACAGCGACATCCTGACACCTTATAGGAACCTGACAACACAATGATACAGTCACACCCCGACCCCTCCAGTTACTGTATAATGTCCCAGCATTCCCAGCAGTGTCACCTCTCCAGTCAGCAGCTCCAGCATCTTGTTGGTGAGTTCTAGGATCTTCTGTCCATTGATCTCCTCCTGTATCAGGGGGTGAGGTGGAGGCCCTGGGAATGGGCTCATAGTTCCTCCATATCCTTCATACACAGGAGCCTGACAGCGCCCACTAGAGGTCTTCTTCACTACTGTGTAATCCTGGTTATGGGGAGACACATTAATAAATCTCACTACATACATGTCCAGAGTCCATCACCTCTCCAGTCCTATCATCTGTTATTACTAGAGATAAGAATGATGTAATGATGACATCATCAGAATCTCTCACCTCTCCAGTAAGCTGGTAGATGATCTCTAGGGTGAGATTTAATAGACTTTCCGCCATCTTGTTCCTGTCTCTTTCCATCCTTGATGGATCAATCAGGAATATTCTCTTATATAGAAGATACTGAGAGGATTCTATATTGTAGGGACCTGAATGGAGAGAAGATGAGACAATGTAATAATAATAATAATAATAATAAAATACATTTTATTTCTATAGCACCAACATATTCCGCAGCGCTGTACAATTTGTAGGGTTCAAATACAGACAGATTCATTACAAAGAAAATCATTTCACACAATGGGACTGAGGGCCCTGCTCGCAAAAGCTTACAATCTATGAGGTAGAGGGGGTGACACAAGAGGTAGCAGGGGCGGCATTGCTTATGCAGAGGTCAGGCACTTTTGTAATAGAGGTGACTGTCATTACACAAACATAAGACTTTATGAGCCGTCACCAGTCATGTCCTGTAACATGTGGATGGAGCTTGGACCTATAAAGTTATCCTGAGATTACATCATATCATGTGGGGTAATGTGGGAGCGGGGACAGAGGAGGGTTAAGGGTTTACGTTAGACATTGTGATAGGCCTGTCTGATAAGATGTGTCTTTAGTTTGCGTTTGAAACTGTAGAAGTTGGGAGTTAATCTGATTGTCCGGGGTAGAGCATTCCAGAGAAGTGGTGCAGCTCGGGAGAAGTCTTGTATACGAGCGTGGGAGGTTCTGATAATAGAGGATGTAAGTGTTAGGTCATTGAGTGAGCGGAGTACACGGGTTGGGCGGCAGACAGAGATGAGGGAGGAAATGTATGGGGGTGCGGCATTATGGAGAGCCTTGTGGGGGAGGGGGATAAGTTTATATTTTATTCTATAATGAATAGGCAGCCAATGTAGTGACTGGCACAGACCAGAGGCCTCGCTGTAGCGTCTAGCCTGATAGATGAGCCTGGCCGCTGCATTCAGAATAGATTGTAGAGGGGAGAGTTTAGTGAGGGGAAGACCGATTAGTAAGGAATTACAGTAGTCAAGGCGAGAATGAATCAGAGAGACAATAAGTGTCTTTAGTGTATCTCTGGTAAGGAAAGGGCGTATTCTGGAGATGTTTTTGAGGTGGAGGTGACATGAACGTGCGAGTGATTCAACATGAGGGGTGAAGGAAAGGTCTGCGTCAAACATGACCCCAAGGCAGCGGGCCTGCTGCCTAGGAGTTATAGTAAGGCCTGAGACTACAATGGATATATCAGGGACAGATCTATTAGATGGTGGAAACAGTAGTAGTTCAGTCTTGGAGAGATTTCGTTTCAGATAGAGCGAGGACATGATATTTGAGACAGCAGAGAGACAGTCACTGGTGTTCTGTATGAGTGCAGGGGTGATGTCCCGGGAAGATGTGTATAATTGGGTGTCATCAGCATAAAGATGGTACCTGAAGCCAAATCTGGCAATGGTTTGTCCAATGGGGGCTGTGTAGAGAGAAAAGAGGAGGGGGCCTAGGACCGAGCCCTGAGGAACCCCAACAGCAAGGGAAAGAGGGGAGGAAACAGAGCCCGCAAATGATACACTGAAGGTGCGGTCTGAGAGATAAGAGGAGAACCAGGAGAGCGCAGTGTCACTGAGGCCGACTGAGCGGAGCATAGTGAGGAGGAGATGATGGTCAACAGTGTCAAAAGCTGCAGAGAGGTCCAGAAGAATAAGAAGAGAGAAGTCGCCATTGGATTTAGTCATTAGGAGATCATTGGAGACTTTTGTGAGAGCCGTTTCAGTAGAGTGCAGAGCGCGGAAGCCAGATTGTAAGGGGTCAAGCAGAGAGTTATCAGAGAGATAGCGGATTAGCCGAGAATAGACCAGGCGTTCCAAGAGCTTAGAGATGAAGGGGAGGTTAGAGACAGGTCGATAGTTAGCAGCACAGGATGGGTCCAGGGAGAGTTTTTTCAATAGCGGGGTTATAACAGCATGCTTGAAGGAGAATGGGAAGATTCCAGACGAGAGAGAGAGGTTAAATATTTTAGTAAGGCAAGTAGTGACAGCAGGGGACAGAGATTGGAGAAGGTGTGAGGGGAAGGGGTCACTGCTGCAGGTTGTAGGGCAAGATGAAGAAAGTAGTTGGGAGACTTCCTCTTCTGTAACAGGTTCAAAAGATGAGAATGGACAGTCTGAAGTGCGGTTGGTGAGGGGATCATTGCTATGGTAGGTGGTGGGATCAATGCCACCTGGGGCTTGGGCAGTAATTTCCTGACGGATCTTATCAATTTTAGCATGGAAATACGTGGCCAGGTCATCAGCACTAAGGTCTGTGAATGGCGTCTGCACCTTGGGTGTGAGTAAGGAGTGAAAAGTTTCAAAAAGCCTTTTAGGGTTGCTGGAGAGAGAAGAGATGAGGGCGGTGAAATCGTCTTGCTTGGCGAGGTAAAGGGCAGAACTATATGTTTTAAGCATAAATTTGAAGTGGAGGAAATCTGCAGGTGAGCGTGATTTTCTCCAGAGACGTTCGGCAGACCTAGAGCACCGCTGAAGAAATCGTGTCTGTGGCGTGTGCCAGGGCTGCTGCCTCCTACGTGGGACTTTACGAGTGGAGGGGGGAGCCACCTCATCCAATGCATTTTTAAGGGTTTCATTATGCACAGAAGTAAGTGGTGACAGAAGTAAGCCTACCCCACCACCCTGCCTGTTGTCAGGCCTAAAGGTATGTGAGAATTGTAGGCCACCATGAGACAAAGCAGCAAGGGAGGCTGTGTCTGCCTGCTGGATCCAAGTTTCAGTAAGTTTCAGTAACAAATTCACAATATTAGTTGTAAATAAATACAATTATTGTAGATAATAATGTGGCGTTCACACTTGCACTGCTGTCCGCTCTTTGGGTTTCTGCCCTAAGTCGGATCTGCAGGATTATGAATTCATGCAAAAAAAAACTAGTTTCACCGCGGAGAGGCTGTATACGGACACTGGCGGTTTGCTTTAAAAACACATTCAAATGACTGATAGCAAACCGTCCCCTATGCAGTTTCTCCGGGGATTAGGACAGAAACTCAAAGAGCAGACAGGGGCGCAAGTTATTACAATATATACGTGAGGTTCCACCTGCAGTTTTTCTCCTCTTCATCTCTCGTCAATGCATTCCTATGGGAAAAAGTCAGCTCCCGCATACCACAAGCTGCCAGCGATCTCGACTAGCATATGGTGCGCTGCCACCATGTGTCTCCATTGAACTTACTCTCGCATTTAGCTCGGGCTGGCAAGGTCTCATCACTTTCAAACTGCAAGCACATCTCGTGGCAGCCCATTATATGCTAGTCGGGATCCCTGGCAGTTTGCGTTTATGTGGGAGCTGACTTTCTCTCATAGGAATGCATTGACCAGAGTTGATTGGCCGAATGCCATACAGTGTATAGCATTTGGCCAATCAACGCTGGTTCTGCTGGAGGAGGCGGAGTCTAAGATTGGTCCACAGCAGTCTCCATTGTGGTCCGATCTCAGATGTAGCAGAGTTCAGCACACAGCCAGCTCTGCTACATGTGAGATGTAGCAGAGTTCAGCGCACAGCCAGCTCTGCTACATGTCAGATGTAGCAGAGGTCAGCGCACAGCCAGCTCTGCTACATGTCAGATGTAGCAGAGTTCAACATACAGCCAGCTCTGCTACATCTCAGGTATAGCAGAGTTCAGCGTACAGCCAGCTATGCTACATCTCAGATGTAGCAGAGTTCAGCGCACAGCCAGCTCTTCTATATCTCAGTTGTAGCAGAGTTCAGCGCACAGCCAGCTCTGCTACATCTCAGGTATAGCAGAGTTCAGCGTACAGCCAGCTATGCTACTTCTCAGATGCAGCAGAGTTCAGCGCACAGCCAGCTTTGCTACATCTCAGGTATAGCAGAGTTGCTACATCTGCTACATCTCAGATGGCTGGCTGTACGCTGAACTATGCTACATCTGAGATCGGACCACAATGGAGACTGCTGTGGACCGATCTTAGACTGCGCCTCCTCCAGCAGAACCAGCGTTGATTGGCCGAATGCTGTACACAGTATAGCATTCGGTCGATCAACGCTGGTCAATTGATTCAAATTGGGAAAAAGTCAGCTCCTGCATTACTAGTGGCGTAATACAGTGACTTGGGCGTGTTAGATGCCACCAGCCATGCTTCCCCTGCTGTCCCAGTTGCATTCCAGAGGTGTTGTCATCATTTCCTGATGTGTCATAGTGGACTTGGTGACTCTCCTGAGTCAATTAGTGGTTTCCCCTGAAACGAAGCTCTTTTCCCCATAGACTATAATGGGATTTGATATTCATTCTAATAGTTGAATAATGAGCGACTATTTGAAACGAATATCGAATATTTCACTGTTCGATCATCTCTATACACTATGTATTACAGATATATAGTCCCAGGAGCCTGACACTGTCATACACTATGTATTATAAATATATAGTCCTAGGAGCCCTGACAGTGTCATACACTATGTATTATAGATATATAGTCCTAGGAGCCCTGACAGTGTCATACACTATGTATTATAGATATGTAGTCCTAGGAGTCCTCACTGTTTATTTTTTTAAACTGTACAAAGTCTTAGAAAATATCAAGAAACAGAAGTACATCATCAGATTAATCAGATTCGCCCCGAGAGGAGCGGATTACAAATAAAGGAGACCATAGAGGAGTTTTGTGAAGTGAAAGGGATAAGTTTATGAGACGTGTCCCAAATCGCTCTAGTGATATGAAAGGGACCCAGGAGAAAAAATGGCAGGCGAGGTGAGGTGTGTGTGTGTGTGTGTGTGTGTGTGTGTGTGGGGGGGGGGGGGGGGGGGGGTTGGGTGTTGGGGGAGGGGGAAACAGAAAAGTGTTGGGGTGTATAGGTGCCAGCCAAATTCTTTCAATTTCTACCCTTTTTGAATAGGCCTGCGGGGCTGGAAAAATGGAAATACAACATAATTGGGTCGCCCAATAGTAGTGAAGGATATGTGGTGCTGCCAGCCCCCCATCTGCCATAACAGCCAACATCACAATTGATTCGGTGACATTTTGCGTTCCAGATGAAGTGGAGCAGGGAACAGATACTGGCAGGGTTTCAAAGAATATTAGGGTTTCGGGAGCAAGTTCATCTTTACTGCCGTTACGTGACTGGGAAAATATGTAAGAAGCGCCACTGATCAAGTAGGGAGCGGAGGTCCTGAAACACACAAAGGTAAGTAACCGAGTTTAGGGATGTGTAAGAGGAAGACAGCTGAATTCACAGGTAACGGAGGGAACCATCCTTCCATAGACAACCATAGTGATAGCGGAGCAGATGTATAGGGGCATATGGAATGTTTAGGGGAACGGCTTCTATCATAGGAGGGTTCATTGTATAACCAGAGAGGTTACCACAGTCCTGTAGTGTGTGCAAGAGGATCGGAAGGGGGATCTGCGGATTAGTGAGGGTGAGAAGGACGTCATCAGCGGAAAGTCTAATCTTACAATCTCTATCCGGTATTCTTACTCCTGTAATGTCCGGTTAGAGCGGATCTTGGATGCCAGAGGTTCAATACAAAGGGCAAAAATAAGAGGGGACAGAGGACCGCCCTGGTGAGTAGATGTATGGGGGAGCTAAACCACTGAGGGGGAGAATAGAGCGCTCTAACTGCCGAGAGGAAGACCCCCGAGTATCTCTCCAGAATGGCAAACATAAGGGACCAGTCCAAGCAAACACATATACAGTCCCATGTAAAATACATCAGTCCCCTCCGATATACAGTCCCATGTAAAATACATCAGTCCCCCGATATACAGTCCCATGTAAAATACATCAGTCCCCCGATATACAGTCCCATGTAAAATACATCAGTCCCCCGATATACAGTCCCATGTAAAATACATCAGTCCCCCGATATACAGTCCCATGTAAAATACATCAGTCCCCCGATATACAGTCCCATGTAAAATACATCAGTCCCCGATATACAGTCCCATGTAAAATACATCAGTCCCCCTATATACAGTCCCATGTAAAATACATCAGTCCCCGATACACAGTCCCATGTAAAATACATCAGTCCCCGATACACAGTCCCATGTAAAATACATCAGCCCCCAACATACAGTCCCATGCAAAATACCTCAGCCCCCTGATATACAGACTATAGTCTACCAGAAACCAGGACCTGTGATGATGTCATAGTCATGTGATCAGCCACTTGTATAGGAGGAGTCAGGGAGTCACATTACCAGATGTTACAGATCTCTACTAGATATATGAAAGTCTGTGTGTGATGTGTATGTATCGGAGCATCTGTGTGTGACATGTATGTAGCGGAGCATCTGTGTGTGATGTGTATATTGCGGAGCTGTCTGTGTGTGACGTGTATGTAGCAGATCTGTCTGTGTGTGATGTGTATGTAGTGGAGCTGCCTGTGTGTGACGTGTATGTAACGGAGCTGTCTGTGTGTGAAATTTACCCAGTATTACTTTTTTTTTTTAGAATACTATTATTTCCATGGTACTCTGCATATTATTACATTAACCCCTTCCTGCCAGGGGCATTTTTCAATTTTTGTTTTTGACTCCCCCCTTCCAATCCTCATAAGATTTTGATTTTTCCGCTCTCTGAGCCATAGGAGGGCTTAATGTTTGCAGGAAAATTTTTCTTCCTGATGCCGCCATTAATTATTCTGTACAATGTACTGGGAAGCTGAAAAAAATTTCAAAATGGGGGGATTTGAAGAAAAAATGCATTTCTGTGACTATTACGGGCTTCGTTTTTACGGCATTCAATGTGCAGCCAAATTGACCTGTGATTTGTTTTCTATGTTTCGGTGCGATTCCAGTGATACCGAATTTTATTTTTACCGAAATTTATATGGTTTTATTTACATATTTAACCCCTTAACAAAAATTCAAAACTGTGTCAAAAAATTTATATTTCTGACACCTGTAACTTTTTTTATACGTCTGTGTACGGGGATACATAGGGCGTTTTTTGTTTTTTTTTGCAGCACCAGGTGTACTTTTTAGTTCTACCATTTTAGGGAATGTCTATTGCCTTGATTATTGTTTATTCAAATTTTTATCAGAGGTAGGGGCAACACGGTGGCTCAGTGGTTAGCACTGCAGCATTGGAGTCCTGGGTTCAAATCCCACCAGGGACAACATCTGCAAGGAGTTTGTAAGTTCTCCCCGTGTTTGCGTGGATTTCCTCCAATTCTACAAAGACATACTGATAGGGAAAAAAAAGTACATTGTGATCCCTATATGGGGCTCACAATCTATATATATATATATATATATATATATATATATATATATATATATATATAAAAATTATCAGAGGCAAAACAGTGAAAAAACATCAGTTTAGCACTTTTCAATTTTTACCGCTACAGTGTTTACCATTTACAGTTTCACACATTGAAGGATTAGATACATGGCTCAGCACACAGTATTACGTGAGAGGATTAGATATGCAGCTCAGCATAGTATCACACGTCAGAGGATTACATATCCAGCTCAGCACACGGTTTCACACGTCGGAAGATTTGATACACAGCTCAGCACATAGTATCACGTCAGAGGATTTGATATACGGCTCAGCACACAGTATCACACATCAGAGGAATAGATACGCAGCTCAGCACACATCATCACACATCTGAGCTTTACTCTAGGTTTCCATAACAACCCAGTCATTTTTCTTCACTGCTGTAGGTCAGCTTAAAAGGGGCAGGGCGCTGTAGGTGACAGTGTTACCATACCTCCCAACCGTCCCGATTTCCGCGGGACAGTCACGATTTGGGTGACATGTCCCACGGTCCCGGTTGGAGGGAGGTATGTCCCGATTTCAACTCAGATCTGCGTCCAGAGGACGCAGATCTGAGTTGAACACATATGCGGCTGAAGCAAGGAGCTGACACAGGTCAGCTCCTCGCTTCGCCGCTGCCCGCCTCTCTCTCTGACACATGCGGCTGAAGCTGCTCGCGTGCTCGCTTCGCCGCTGCGTCTCTCTCTCGCTGACACATGCGGCTGAAGCGAGGAGCTGACCTGTGTCAGCTCCTCGCTTCGCCGCTGCCGCCGGCTCCTGGCTTGTACATCGCGTCTACAAGCCAGGAGCCGGCGGCAGCGGCGAAGCGAGGAGCTGACACAGGTCAGCTCCTCGCTTCAGCCGCATGTGTCAGCGAGAGAGAGACGCAGCGGCGAAGCGAGCAGCTTCAGCCGCATGTGTCAGGGAGAGAGGCGGGCAGCGGCGAAGCGAGGAGCTGACCTGTGTCAGCCCCTTCCTTCAGCCGCATGTGTCAGCGAGAGAGGCGGGCAGAAAGCGGCGAGGGAGCGGAGGAGAAGGTAAGTTTAATGTGGAGGTGGAACGTGAATCTGGGGGCAGATGAAGGGGAGGACGGCATGACACTGGGGGCAGAGATGGAGAGGACATGAATCTGGGGGCAGAGATGGAGGGACAGGAATCTGGGGGCAGAGATGGAGGGACATGAATCTGGGGGCAGAAATGGAGGGACATGAATCTGGGGGCAGAGATGTGGGACATGAATCTGGGGGCAGAGATGTGGGGACATGAATCTGGGGGCAGAGATGGAGGGACATGAATCTGGGGGCAGAGATGGAGTGGACATGAAACTGGGGGCAGAGATGGAGAGGACATGAATCTGAGGGCAGAGATGGGGGGCATGAATCTGGGGGCAGAGATGGGGGACATGAATCTGGGGGCAGAGATGGAGAGGACATGAATCTGAGGGCAGAGATGGGGGACATGAATCTGGGGGCAGAGATGGGGGACATGAATCTGAGGGCAGAGATGGGGGACATGAATCTGGGGGCAGAGATGGGGGACATGAATCTGGGGGCAGAGATGGAAAGGACATGAATCTGGGGGCAGAGATGGAGGGACATGAATCTGGGGGAAAAGATGGAGGGACATGAATCTGGGGGCAGAGATGTGGGACATGAATCTGGGGGCAGAGATGTGGGGACATGAATCTGGGGGCAGAGATGGAGGGAGGACATGAAACTGGGGGCAGAGATGGAGGGGACATGAATCTGGGGGCAGAGATGGAGAGGACATGAATCTGGGGGCAGAGATGGAAGAGGGGCATGAAACTGGGGGCAGATGAAGGGTGTATATGAAACTGGGGGAGAGATAGAGGGGGGACATATAATTTATGGGTGACTGTAGGAGGATTATACTGTGTGTGGGCACATGAAAAATTAACGAGTGGGCGGAGTCAACACAAAAGTGGGCGGGGCTAAATTTGCCACGGCGCGCGTAGTGCGCCGCACATTTTGTCCCTCTTTCAGTTCTTCAAAAGTTGGGAGGTATGTGTTACACACGTTCAAACTCACGCAACTTTACTCCAGGAATCCATAACAAACAATCTCAGGTTTTTCACTGATATCAAAACTGAGATACACATGATCACATGACGCTTATGGACACACACAAATACATTACAAAATACATCAGTGCAAAACTGGGCAATTCTTATGGGGCCGGGTCCTCCTGCTAGTGTTTTTATAGATTTGTAGAGCTGGAGTTTTCAGACACAGGGATACCTAATGTGTATGTGTTTCAGAGTATTTGCATACTTTTATATATGTTCTAGGGAAAGGGGGGTGATTTGAACTTTTGTTATTTTTTAGTTTTTTTTCCAGTTTTTTTTTTTTTTTTGCATTTATTAGACTCCCTATGGGACTTGAACCCCAGGTGGTCTGATCATTAATACAATGCATTATAATGCTAATACATTGCAATGTATTGCATAAAACCGTAGAGTACAACATATTGCATGACAGAACTGAGAGCCTTCACAAGGTCCCCTAATGTCATGACAACTGGATGCCAGCCCCAGAGCTAGCTCCAGGCACGGGTGATCAACAGGAAAATGGTGGCGCCAAAGCGCCTCCGATAAAATGGCGCTTCAGTCAATGCTAGTGTTTAATGTCTGCAATTGGTGAAGACACCGGTCGCAGACATTGGCGTAGAGTGTTTGCTGTATGAAACAGCAGAAATCCTGGCAGCTATGGCGGCCGAGCAGTTGCCATCTTTACACACCTGGAACCTGCCTTACTAGTACGGCAGATGTCGGGAAGGGGTTAATTCTAAGGTGTTGCACATTATTATATTAACTCCGTTGTTGCTCTGTACATTATTATATTACTCGCATGCTGCTGTACATTATTATATTAATTCCATGGTGCTCTGTACGTTATTATATTAATCCCATGGTGCTGGACATTATTATATTAATCCCATGGTGCTCTATACATTATTATATTACTCGCATGCTGCTGTACATTATTATATTAATTCCATGGTGCTGTACATTATTATATTAATTCCATGGTGCTGTACATTATTATATTAATCCTATGGTGCTGGACAATATTATATTAATCCTATGGTGCTGTACAATATTATATTACTCGCATGCTGCTGTACTTTATTATATTAATTCCATGGTGTTATACATTATTATATTAATCCTATGGTGCTGGACATTATTATATTAATTCTATGGTGCTGGACATTTGAGGATTTCCATACTAAATATAAAGTAAACAAAACAAGGACAATTCTTACATAGTAACTAGAGATGAGTGAACACTGTTCGATCGAATATCAGACCGTCCAGGGTATTCGATTGGAATCGAATACCACGAGGCAAACGCAGTAAAAATTCGTATCCCCTCTCACCTTCCCTTGTTACTTTATTTCCCCCTATAACTGTGCAGGGGAGGTGGGACGGGAACTACGACAACGGAGGCATCGAAAAAAAATCGGAAAAAGTAATTGGCTGGCTAAATCAGGTGACCTCCAATTTACACAAATGGTGGATTTAAAAAAACAAAAACACATTGCCGTCGCATCGAGGATGGCATCCCTAACCTCGGGGGAAATGTGTTTTCTGTTGGCCAAGCTGAGGAGCTTCAGCACGACCTGCTGTCTTCTCCACACCCCAGTGCTGAAGCACATACAGGTTGCAGGTGTGGTCAAGGTTGCAGCAGAGTAGGCTTTCAGTCAACCCCTGCCATAAGTTTTGGGCTGGGAAAGGAGATAGGCCACCCCAGTTTGCACCCCGGACCCATCCTCAACTACATTCACCCGGCCTGTCATTACAGAGAAGCAGTGTCCCTGACCGCAGGTGCTTGGACATGCATCTGTGGTCATGTGGAACTTACAGTAAAGCGTGGAACTCAGGGCCTGACTTATGTTAGGGGACACGTGGGGGCGGCGCACCAACAGAGGTAGTGACAGCTAAGGGCATCATAGCGAGGTGCCGCAACTGCCAGCAGGTCACAGAAGGCCTGAGTCTCCACAAACCAGGATTGGCTACATCTCCTGGGCCAGCAGTTTTAAGATGAGGCCGTTTAAGCCTTGGGCATGCGGGTGGGTTGTGCTGTACTTCTGCCTGCGATGAAAGGCCTGGGACATGAGGAGTTGCAGGGAAGAGGTGCATGATGGTGCAGGTGAGAGGAGCAGAGGCAGGAAAAGGTGCAGATGAGGGTGAACTCCCCAAAGTGTCAGAGGCAGATGTTGAGGTGTCCAGGCTGGTGGTTTCTCTCAGGTGGCTAGAAGAGGGAACTTCTTGGGCCTTGCTACGCCTTGCTATCTCTGGCCTGGCTTCTGTGATTCAGCTGTCCTGTGCATCTGCCTGTAGCCACTTTTTTTGCTGCTGCACTTACCTCCACACCTACACTGCTTTCCCCCCGTAGACGTAACCCCTGTTCATGCCTTTAGCCCCCTTTTTTCAAGCTTAGCTTGCCTACACATCAACGCTGCTTTCCCCACTAGACATCCCCCTGTCCATCCATGTCGGGTCGGTGGGGACCACATTAACCCTTTTCCAATCTAGAGGGACCACTCCTGTTTCCCAAGACTTATTGAAGATTATAGCAAGTGGTTCTCTTATTTCCTCTGCTATCTCTTTCAAGCCTCTGGGGTGTAAATCATCCGGTCCTGGGGACTTCGTCTCATGTAACTTGGCTAGATACTCCTCCTTAGGTATAACTGTACACTCCTCCTTAGGTATAGTTCCCAACTAGTTCTGCTGAAAAGCAGAAAGGCCAGTAGTCCCAACGGCATCCTACCAGAGATGATAAAACACAGCTCCCCAGACATACATATGGCACTGGCAAAACTATTCACCCTCGTCCTCAACTCCGGACATTTCCCTCAAGACTGGAACAAAGGCCTCATAACCCCCATCTACAAGAACGGGGACCATTATGACTCCAGTAACTACAGAGGGATCTGCGTCAGCAGCACGCTGGGGAAACTGTTCAACAACATCATCAATAACAGAATCCTCACCTTCCTCACACAACACGAGGTCCTCAGCAAGAGCCAAGCAGGGTTCATGCCAAACCACCGCACCACAGACCATATCTACACCATGCACAGCCTCATCAAGACGCACGTCCGCAACATCAGAAGAGGCAAAATATTCACCTGCTTCGTGGACTTTAAGAAGGCATTCGATTCAGTGTGGCATCCAGGCCTGCTCCTAGAGAGCGGAATAGGAGGAAAAACATATCATCAAGAGCTTCTACACCAGAAACCAATACAGCGTGAAGGTGAATGAGAAGAGAACAGCATACTTCCAGTAGGCCCGGGGGGATAGGCAGGGCTGCAGCCTGAGCCCAACGTTCTTCAACATCTACATCAATGAACTGGCTACAGCCCTAGAGGCCTCACCAACATCAGGCCTCATCCTGAACAACCGTAAGGCGAAGTTCCTGCTATACGAAGACGACCTCCTACTCCTGTCCCCCACAGAGAGGGGCCTCCAAGACAGCCTGGTAGTACTGGAAAAATTCAGCACCACATGGGCTATACCCATCAACCACAAGAAAACCAAAGTCATGGTATTCCAGTGGAAGGGCCACAATAAAGCCTCCATCCCCCACCTCACACCAAATGGCTCCACACTGGAGAAAACCAGCCATTACACCAACCTGAAGCTGGAGCTCAACCAATCGGAGCTTCAAAGCAGCAATAGAAACCCTGAAAGGAAAAGCCTGCAGAACCTTCTACGCCATTAGGGTGCACAATGACATTTTACAGGCGTATTTTTACAGGCGTATTTTTTACACTTGTAAAAAAAATATCATTGAAGTCAATGGGATAGCAAAATTTACAAGTGTAATTTTACTCTACAAAAAAAGCTAGCGTTTACTCAGTGTCAATGCACCCTTAGAAAGCAACTGTACCACCTCAATCCACTGATGCAGGTCTGGCTGAAGATATTTGACGCAGTAATCGCCCCAATTCTCCTCTACAGCAGTGAGGTCTGGGGCCCAGCAACCTACCCAGATCAGCCAAAGTGGGACTCTAGCCCAACAGAGATCTTCCATCTGGAACTCTGCAAATACCTGCTCCATGTCCACTGCAGCACCTCCAACATAGCATGCCAGGCGGAACTAGGTAGGCTCCCACTATGGCTCACCATGCAGAAGAGGCACTATCATTCCAGGAGCACATTCAGGGCAGCATTGCTGACTCCTACCACTGATAAGGTCAATGCCGTGTTTATGACTAATTGACCAATAATCCCAGGTAACTGTCGTTATCATAATTGATATGAGCTAAGGGCTAGCAATGAGGTATTGATACCAGATGCAAAATTTTGATATTAACAGTGAAGGGAGTGTGCACTGATGCACTTTTTATTAAAAACACGGGGGTTAAATAGTAGCAGAGAAAGTAAGGGAGATAACAACAACGTAAGTTTTCATATTCATTCCTGATTGGTATAGTACATCTCCATCAAACAGAAAAAGTTTAAGCAGTTCCATACACAGCCAGCTACTCCCGGTCCTGCGTGGTAACCTAGGGGAGCTGTCTTCTGGCAGAAAGCCAAGCATTTGTTTTTCTTGCACCCATCCTGGATGCAGGCACCATCTTATCATATAAAATTATACCAGTTTCAAGCATAAGCAACTATATCTAGAATTCAGCTTTTAAGGATAATGTTTTTCATACATTACATGATTATAGACCTTCACACCACCACCCCCTTCCTTCCTCTTACATGTAACTGTAATATTCTACCTGAGGCTGGAGGGGAAGGACCCTGTACAGCCCCAGATCTCAGATAAGTTTCTCATCAAATTTTAAGATGAGAAACTCATCCTTAAAGTGATAACAAAATCCTCGTGATAGCTCTTACAGATTTGGAGAGATTTGTTGTTAAATACACTATTGGGAATTAAGATCTGCATTGGGATATCAATGCCGAATATCCTTTTCATCAGCGAATCGCTCCGGATCTGTAAGGGACCTGGACTTTGCATCGCCGCCCCCTTCTTGCTCGTAGATCGCTCCTTCTCCTCCTCTTCTTCTTTACTTCATTGTCTCGTCGGTGTGAATGAAATCTTGCACATGCGCTGTACACTCAGACTGAAGCTAAAGTGACATTTTCTGAAGTTTTTTCCACACCTGTGATTAAAGGCTAAGGAACCATTATCAGCAGTTATCTTCTGTCCATTGCATGTATGTTAGTACACCCCAATTTCAAGGAAGTTGGGACGTTGTTTAAGACATAAATAAAATCAGAATACGATAATTTACAAATCCTTTTACACCTATTTTCAATTGAATACACTACAAAGACAAGATTTTTAATGTTCATATGAATAAACTTTATTTTGTTTGCAAATATTCACTGGCTTTGAATTTGATGCCTGAAACACATTCCAAAAAAAAGCTGCAACAGGGGCAACAGAAGACTGGGAAAGTGTGTGTGTGTGTTGGGGGGGGGAGGGAGGAGGGAAGAAAGAAAGACTAGGAAAGTGGGGAAGAGGGTAAAAAAAAAAAAAGTGCTCAAAAAACACGTTTAGAGTATTCCATGGGTGAACAGGTTAATTGGAAACAGGTGAGTGTCATGATTGGGTATAAAGGGAACCTCCCCGAAAGGCTCAGTCATTCACAAGCAAGGATGGGGCGAGGTTCACCACTTTGTGACCAACTGCATGAGCAAATAGTCCAACAGTTTAAGAGCAACGTTTCTCAACGTATAATTGCAAGGAATTTAGGGATTTCATCATCTACAGTCCATAATATCATCTAAAGAGTCAAAGAATCTAGACAAATCTCTGTGAGTCAGCGGCAAGGCCGAAAACCAAAAATGAATGCCCGTGACCTTCAATCCTTCAGGCGGCACTGCATTAAAAACTGACATCATTCTGTAATACATATTACCATTACATGGGTTCAGGAACACTTCAGAAAACAATTGTCAGCCAACACAGTTCTTCGCTACATCTACAAGTGCAAGTTAAAGCTCTACCATGCAAAGTGAAAGCCGTATATCAACAACAACCAGAAACACCGCTGGCTTCTCTGGGCCTGAACTTATCTGAGATGGACTGATGCAAGGTGAAAAGTCTCCATATAGCTCTGATGGTGTGGGGGGTGTTAGTGCCCATTGCACATCTCTGATGGCACTGGGGGTGTGATAGCACCCATGACACATAACTTACTCATCTGTGAAGGCACCATTAATGCCAAATGGAACACACAGGTTTAAGAGCAAAATATGCTGCCATCCAAGCAACATCTTTTTCAGGGAGGTCCCTATTTATTTCAGCAAGACAATGCCAAGCCATATCCTGCAGGTGTTACAACAGCATGGCTTTGTAGTAAAAGAGTGCTGATACTAGACCGGCCTGCCGTCCAGACCTCTCTTCCATTAAAAATGTGTGGAGCAATATTAAACGCAAAATACGACAACAGAGACCCCGGACTGTTAAGCAACTGTGATGGCCACAAGAAGGACAAAAAAGTGTGTGAGAACTACCTCTGAAGACATCATAATTATGTGATCCGACACTTGAATGGGCCAAAATGTTCTGCATTGTACAGGAAAGTTGCATTATAGAAAAAGAAGAAGTGGCTGAAAGTGAAATATGAGAAGGAGAGGAGAAAATGTGTGCGCAAGAAGGGACATGGAGGACCATTGTATAAGAAGCAAGAGGGGGACATTGGGGGGCATGATATGAGGTCGAAGAGGGAGACCTAGGAGGACAATATGAGACTTGAGAGGGAGACCTATGGGTGCATGATATGAGACAAATATAATTGACATTCTCGTATCTCAGTATACATGATTTCCTAATAAATAAAAATAAATAAATAAATTACTGTAAAATCAGTCTCAAGAAGCGACATCTGAAAGTAATTGAGGTGCCATTTTCGGTATCCCAGATAATAATAACCTCGGTCCATTATGTAATAGCAAAAAAATTTAGAGATTGGCCTTAATAAGAGCTCTAAAAAACATTAAATCTAAAAAATAAATTTAAGCTAAAAAAAACCAAAAAAAACCCAAACAAACATAACAGAGAATTTAAGTTCTTTGTTAATACCTAGACGGGTTAATGACTTCAGGTTGAAAATCCACTTACAATCCGCCTCTCTCCTGTGTGAATTCTCTGATGTTCAGTCAGATTTGATTTCTGAGTAAAACATTTCCCACATTCTGGACATGAATATGGCTTCTCCCCTGTGTGAGTTCTTTGATGCCTAACAAGCTCTGATTTCTGACCAAAACATTTCTCGCATTCTGGGCATGAATATGGCTTTTCCTCTGTGTGAGTTCTTTGATGCCTAACAAGATCTGATTTTTGACCAAAACATTTCTCGCATTGTGGACATGAATATGGCTTCTCCCCTTTGTGAGTTTTTTGATGCTTAACAAGGTTTGATTTACGAGCAAAACATTTCCCACATTCTGAACATAAATATAGCTTCTCCTCCGTGTGAGTTTTTTGATGCTTAACAAGGTTTGATTTACGAGCAAAACATTTCCCACATTCTGGACATAAATATGGCTTCTCCCCTGTGTGAAATCTCTGATGTCTAACAAGATGTGCTTTACGAGCAAAACATTTCCCACATTCTAGACATAAATATGGCTTCTCCCCTGTGTGAAATCTCTGATGTCTAACAAGATGTGATTTACGACCAAAACATTTCCCACATTCTGGGCATGAATATGGCTTCTCTCCTGTGTGAGTTCTTTGATGCTTAACAAAGATTGATTTCCGAGCAAAATATTTTCCACATTCGGAACATGAATATGGCTTCTCCCCAGTGTGAATCTTTTGATGTTGAACAAGATGTGATTTAGTGATAAAACATTTGCCACATTCTGGGCATGAATATGGCTTCTCCCCTGTGTGAGTTCTTTGATGCTTAACAAGGTCTGATTTCTGAGCAAAACATTTCCCACATTCTGGGCATGAATATGGCTTCTCCCCTGTGTGAATATATTGATGTTGAACAAGATGTGATTTGCGAGTAAAACATCTGCCACATTTTGAACATGAATATGAAGTCTCTCCTGTGTGAATTTTTTGATGTTCAACAAGATATGATTTGCGAGTAAAACATTTCTCACACTCTGGGCATGAATATGGCTTCTCCCCTGTGTGAGTTCTCTGATGTATAACACCCTTTTTGCAACTTTTATTTTGCTTAACAGACTGTGATGAATTAGAAGAAAGACCATTCTCCTGAACGGCTGAGAGTATATCTGGGGTAATGACATGTTCTTCATATGGATCTTGTGTGATACCATGATCCTCTGCTTTATAAACTGTGGATATCAGATGTCCCTCTGAGCTCCTGGTACAGTCATCTGAAAAGAAGAAAACTGATGCTAATAATATTGAATAACATAACCTTATAAGTATATTCCCCACTGAGCTGCCGCTGCCTGAGACACTTCAGACCGTGTGAAGAAGTGAAGTCAGTGGCGCAAGCAGCGAATAACGGCAGCGCGGCCTACTTCATTAGTATTCACTGTGCTGAGATGGAGGTCAGTGATAGTGAATAGTAATGAAGCGGGGCAGGAGACGCCACCACTGCTCTAGGTCACTGTAGAGGTGAACACAATCCATGGCTGCTTAAATATGGCCACTTATGTGGAATAATACTGTAGAATGCCATAAATCTTACTGTATTACACCCCATACACACAATACAATCCAAACCACATCTGCTGGATTTCCCAGCCTGAACTCACCGCGGACCTGCTGTCCCATACAGTATGTAGTAGGGTCTGTGGAGTCACAAGGAAGCAGGGACTCCTAGCGTCATAGATCACTAAGATACGGGGACTCCTGGTGTGTGGACAGAGTTCAGGCTGGGAAATGTGACTGATGTACAGACCAGATTTTCTAGTCCGGATTCCATAGTGTGATTTGGGTCTAAGGTGAGGATTACACAGTGACATTTGTAGAAGCTGCTTCAGGAATTCAGAAGAATAATGTTTCCGCTTTACCAAATCAGCCCCCGAATCTCCATCAGACTCTTTACTGGCCAGGCGGGATTTTCCACCTCCCATTTATTTCCATAGAGCTCTGAGGTGGAATCTGCCTGAAGATCGAGCAGGAGGATTATTTTTCCGCCACCTGAAATAATCTGCTATATAATTCTGGTAAATTCTTTCCCTTCACGAGGACTGACAGCCAGTGAGGAAGAAATTTGTCTCGTTCACATCGATGTCAAGTCCATATTCCTGCTGTCCGTTCTATTCTATACTACATTTATTCCCCCTATAGCGGTATCACATTTATATTCATGTATTATTAGTATTTTACCTGAATCGGGGAACAACAAATAGTCTAAACAATGTCTGACTAGAATCAGTGACCCTTCTGTGCTTTATATAGTGGTGACTCCTCACCTGGGCGGGTCCCTGTAGGAATGTCCTCCTCACACTCCTCATCACCACTCACATAGAGATCTTCCTTTATTCTCATAGATATAGCATTCATGTCGCTCACATCTTTATCCTGGTGGAAAATCTGTGAAACAAATAATGTAAAAGTCACCGGACAAATGGGGAAGTCACAGAGAATGTTCTAGATCATTAATCCGCATGAAGATGAAAGATGTACTGACAGTAGCTGCAGGTCTGTGAGAAGCCGGAGAAACATATTAGATGGCGGCTCAATGACACCGCCCATGTATATAACCATATAATACTGCTGGATACAACAAGACTGACCACAAGGACTTCACAGCCCGTCTACACATCATAGGGAATATCTCCATCTACCTGATCATCCTGTGGAAGAAGAGGACTGGGACATCTCTCCGGTGTTGTCCTCTTACTGGATCTACCTGTAGGAAACACAGACAGGGACTGAATTCATTCTGTACATACAAATAATGGAAGTCCATGTGTATATAGTCATGTCTATTACCTGCTGATGTGAGGGGCTGGTGGTCCTCCATCATCACCTCCTTGTACAGATCCTTGTGTCCTTCTAAATACTCCCACTCCTCCATGGAGAAATAGACAGCGACATCCTGACACCTTATAGGAACCTGACAACACAATGATACAGTCATCACCCCGACCCCTCCAGTTACTGTATAATGTCCCAGCATTCCCAGCAGTGTCACCTCTCCAGTCAGCAGCTCCAGCATCTTGTTGGTGACTTCTAGGATCTTCTGTCCATTGATCTCCTCCTGTATCAGGGGATGAGGTGGAGGCCCCGGGATTGGGCTCAGGCTTCCTCCATATCCTTCATACACAGGAGCCTGACAGCGCCCACTAGAGGTCTTCTTCACTACTGTGTAATCCTTGATATGGGGAGACACATTAATAAATCTCACTACATACATGTCCAGAGTCCATCACCTCTCCAGTCATATCATCTGTTATTACTATAGATAAGAATGATGTAATGATGACATCATCAGAATCTCTCACCTCTCCAGTAAGCTGGTAGATGATCTCTAGGGTGAGATTTAATAGACTTTCCGCCATCTTGTTCCTGTCTCTTTCCATCCTTGATGGATCAATCAGGAATATTCTCTTATATAGAAGATACTGAGAGGATTCTATATTGTAGGAACCTGAATGGAGAGAAGATGAGATGATGTAATCACTACACGGAATCCCATGGAATAAATAGAAGAGTTGAGTCCCATTATTATCACCACCACAAGGAATGATTATTGGCTGTCGGGCCAAGGGTGACAGTATTTCTCCAACAGCGCAGGATGTGAACTGTTCATGCGCTGCTTTGGTGAAAGTGTATTGTGAGTGGAGAAATGGCGCCATTAGGAATAACCAACATGGAAACCGTGGAGAATCACGCGCCACTGATGTGACAACAGGTTCAAAGTAGAGACAAGAAAACTGATTTGTTATGAGCTGAAGTAAAACCGAATATTTGAAATAGTTCATCTTATAACAAAACAGATACTAAATACTGAACTACTAAAATGTCCCTTGTAACATGAACTGCGGAGAGAAAATACTGAGGAGACACCTGTCTGAGACGTGGGCTGGGGTTCTCACATCTCCTGATAGCCTCGCAGCAATGACATGACATAAGGTTTTAGTTGAGGACAGGGCCATTTTGGGATGTGTTCATACTTAGAGACACTCAGACTCCTCTGCCAGTGCCACAGCGACAAGTAGCCAGAGGACAAGTAGAAGCATGGACTGTGACTGGGCCGTTCTAAGAGCAGAATATTCTGTGATCGAAACCATTCACTGGAGCTCGGGCTGGAGGTTTAGGATCATTGCTGGAAGGTGAATCTCCTTCTCAGTCTCAAGTCTATTGTAACCTCCAACAGGGCCACAAGGAGGTCATTATAGTGTGCGGGGGCCACAAGGAGGTCATTATAGTGTGCGGGGGCCACATGGAGGTCATTATAGTGTGCGGGGGCCACAAGGAGGTCATTATAGTGTGCGGGGGCCATAAGGAGGGTGACAATATTTGAGAAGGACTGAGTGAGCATTTACCTCTTTCTGTACAAAAGTTGTGAGCTTACAGGACCTGTGATGATGTGTGGGAGAAGTCACAGAATCACATGACCAGATAATAGAGGAAACTGCAGCGTAAATGCTAAATCCTAGTGGGTTAATTGCTCTTATGACATCATGAGCATGTGATCAGAATCTTGTGTGGGCGGAGCTATTCTGGATTGTACAATACAAGGAAGCGCTAAATCTAATTTCTAGTGGGCTAAAGGATCTGTTCCATCTGTACACTACATATACATAGTATTATAGTAAAGCTCCCGCTCCTCTGTACACTACATATACATAGTATTATAGTAAAGCTCCCGCTCCTCTGTACACTACATATACATAGTATTATAGTAAAGCTCCCGCTCCTCTGTACACTACATATACATAGTATTATAGTAAAGCTCCCGCTCCTCTGTACACTACATATACATAGTATTATAGTAAAGCCCCCGCTCCTCTGTACACTACATATACATAGTATTATAGTAAAGCCCCCGCTCCTCTGTACACTACATATACATAGTATTATAGTAAAGCCCCCGCTCCTCTGTACACTACATATACATAGTATTATAGTAAAGCCCCCACTCCTCTGTACACTACATATACATAGTATTATAGTAAAGCCCCTGCTCCTCTGTACACTACATATACATAGTATTACAGTAAAGCCCCCACTCCTCTGTACACTACATATACATAGTATTATAGTAAAGCCCCCGCTCCCCCTGTACACTACATATACATAGTATTATAGTAAAGCCTCCGCTCCTCTGTACACTACATATATATAGTATTATAGTAAAGCCCCCGCTCCTCTGTACACTACATATACATAGTATTATAGTAAAGCTCCCGCTCCTCTGTACACTACATATACATAGTATTATAGTAAAGCTCCCGCTCCTCTGTACACTACATATACATAGTATTATAGTAAAGCCCCCGCTCCTCTGTACACTACATATACATAGTATTATAGTAAAGCTCCCGCTCCTCTGTACACTACATATACATAGTATTATAGTAAAGCCCCCGCTCCTCTGTACACTACATATACATAGTATTATAGTAAAGCCCCCGCTCCTCTGTACACTACATATACATAGTATTATAGTAAAGCCCCCGCTCCTCTGTACACTACATATACATAGTATTATAGTAAAGCCCCCACTCCTCTGTACACTACATATACATAGTATTATAGTAAAGCCCCTGCTCCTCTGTACACTACATATACATAGTATTATAGTAAAGCCCCCGCTCCTCTGTACACTACATATACATAGTATTATAGTAAAGCTCCCGCTCCTCTGTACACTACATATACATAGTATTATAGTAAAGCCCCCGCTCCTCTGTACACTACATATACATAGTATTATAGTAAAGCCCCCGCTCCTCTGTACACTACATATACATAGTATTATAGTAAAGCCCCCACTCCTCTGTACACTACATATACATAGTATTATAGTAAAGCCCCCGCTCCCCCTGTACACTACATATACATAGTATTATAGTAAAGCCCCCGCTCCTCTGTACACTACATATACATAGTATTATAGTAAAGCCCCCGCTCCTCTGTACACTACATATACATAGTATTATAGTAAAGCTCCCGCTCCTCTGTACACTACATATACATAGTATTATAGTAAATCTCTCTCTCCTCTGTACACTACATATACATAGTATTATAGTAAAGCCCCCGCTCCTCTGTACACTACATATACATAGTATTATAGTAAAGCTCCCGCTCCTCTGTACACTACATATACATAGTATTATAGTAAAGCCCCGGCTCCTCTGTACACTACATATACATAGTATTATAGTAAGGCCCCCGCTCCTCTGTACACTACATATACATAGTATTATAGTAAAGCCCCCGCTCCTCTGTACACTACATATACATAGTATTATAGTAAAGCTCCCGCTCCTCTGTACACTACATATACATAGTATTATAGTAAAGCCCCCGCTCCTCTGTACACTACATATACATAGTATTATAGTAAAGCTCCCGCTCCTCTGTACACTACATATACATAGTATTATAGTAAAGCCCCCGCTCCTCTGTACACTACATATACATAGTATTATAGTAAAGCCCCCGCTCCTCTGTACACTACATATACATAGTATTATAGTAAAGCCCCCGCTCCTCTGTACACTACATATACATAGTATTATAGTAAAGCCCCCACTCCTCTGTACACTACATATACATAGTATTATAGTAAAGCCCCTGCTCCTCTGTACACTACATATACATAGTATTACAGTAAAGCCCCCACTCCTCTGTACACTACATATACATAGTATTATAGTAAAGCCCCCGCTCCCCCTGTACACTACATATACATAGTATTATAGTAAAGCCTCCGCTCCTCTGTACACTACATATATATAGTATTATAGTAAAGCCCCCGCTCCTCTGTACACTACATATACATAGTATTATAGTAAAGCTCCCGCTCCTCTGTACACTACATATACATAGTATTATAGTAAAGCCCCCGCTCCTCTGTACACTACATATACATAGTATTATAGTAAAGCCCCCGCTCCTCTGTACACTACATATACATAGTATTATAGTAAAGCCCCCACTCCTCTGTACACTACATATACATAGTATTATAGTAAAGCCCCCGCTCCCCCTGTACACTACATATACATAGTATTATAGTAAAGCCCCCGCTCCTCTGTACACTACATATACATAGTATTATAGTAAAGCCCCCGCTCCTCTGTACACTACATATACATAGTATTATAGTAAAGCTCCCGCTCCTCTGTACACTACATATACATAGTATTATAGTAAAGCTCTCTCTCCTCTGTACACTACATATACATAGTATTATAGTAAAGCCCCCGCTCCTCTGTACACTACATATACATAGTATTATAGTAAAGCTCCCGCTCCTCTGTACACTACATATACATAGTATTATAGTAAAGCCCCGGCTCCTCTGTACACTACATATACATAGTATTATAGTAAGGCCCCCGCTCCTCTGTACACTACATATACATAGTATTATAGTAAAGCCCCCGCTCCTCTGTACACTACATATACATAGTATTATAGTAAAGCCCCCGCTCCTCTGTACACTACATATACATAGTATTATAGTAAAGCCCCCGCTCCTCTGTACACTACATATACATAGTATTATAGTAAAGCCCCCGCTCCCCCTGTACACTACATATACATAGTATTATAGTAAAGCCCCCGCTCCTCTGTACACTACATATACATAGTATTATAGTAAAGCCCCCGCTCCTCTGTACACTACATATACATAGTATTATAGTAAAGCCCCCGCTCCCCCTGTACACTACATATACATAGTATTATAGTAAAGCCCCCGCTCCTCTGTACACTACATATACATAGTATTATAGTGTGTGGGGGCCACTGAATGTATGAGAAGGGCTGAGAGCGAGCACTTACCTCCTCGGTAGACGCTTAATCCTAGTGATCTAAAGGACCTCTGATGACGTCGTGACCATGTGATCAGACTCTGGTGTGGGCGGAGCTATTCAGGACAGTGCTGAGTTAGGGGGCATTCACACTACGTATACTGAAGCTTATTCTGAACGTAAAACACGTTCAGAATAAGCGGCGTATAAAGCAGCTCCATTCATTTCTATGGGAGCCGGCATGCGAGCGCTCCCCATAGAAGTGAATGGGCTGCTTCTTTCACTGCGAGCAGTCCCATTGAAGTGAATGGGAAGTGCCGGCGTATACGGCTCGGCATGAGCAGAGCTTGCCGTACAGACTGCTCGCAGTGAAAGAAGCAGCCCATTCATTTCTATGGGGAGTGCTCGCATGCCGGCTCCCATAGAAATGAATGGACTTGCTGGACGCATGTATATATATATACCCCGTAGAAATTAGGTGACTAGAATATTAACCCTTTTAAAGAAACACACTAAAACCATCAAGTACGTGGTATATGTGGGAAGGCCACAGCTTTATTTATTTAGTAAACATTGTAAATCAAAATAAGCCAAAATTAGACCAACCATGCCCAATCTTCAAATCCGGATCACTTTAACCTGAATGCCCTGCTCTATCAGCAGGCATGTAGTACTTTCTGTCAGCTTCCTGGGCATGGTAACCCGCCACCCAGCAGACAGTGTACCCCCTACACCTGGCTGCTGGCCCCCCCACGCAAAAGCACTAATGCCCTCTCAACACCATCACGCAGGCCCCACAAGAATATATCGTTACCAATAGGATTCAAGTGTACCCCATCACGCTGCAAAAGACCACCATTATCACCATCAAGATCCAAATGCCGTATTGACAGTCCTCCAATGGAGCGCACAAATTTTGACACTCGTATATTAAGGACCTTCCTGGCCCGCTCCAGGGCGGCAAGGTCCCTAGCACCCCTCCACGCTTTACGGGGAACAACCTCAGACCACACTAAGACTACGGAATCAAAGAAGTCATAGACTCGTCTCAAGTCCTGTTTGATCATTGTAATGAGTTCCGCCAGCTTAACCTGACCGATGTCATTACCTCCGGCATGAATCAACACCACCGCTGGACCACTAGTAGACCTGCTAGCCGAAACAATCTCCGGAAGTACCTGACGCCAGCGAAGTCCTCGGAAACCATGCCAGAAAAAATCAACATCGGGGAAACCAAAGGTAACGCCACCAGGACGAGTCCCAGCTCTCTGTTCGGCCCAGTACAGGTAAGAGTGACCAATCAACCAGACCGTAGGACGGATATCTGGAAAGACAGAAAAACCAAACGTGAGATACAAACGGTGAAGAGCAACAAAACAGTTAATCAAGGCCGAATCAGCATACCCAAAATGCCCAACGGACGCCGGACATCAGGGAGTCATCAGGTCTGGCCTTATGTAGGATCTGTAGCAGTCGGACTTCCAACGACCCAGACGTTTCACAGCTTCCTCACCCAGACCGCAAGCATCTGCGGTGGTAGCTGCACCAATCCGAAAAGAATGGGTCCCGAAATCCCGAGGCTCCAGACCCAACTCCACTAAACAGGCTTTGAAAACAGAAGAAAACTGGAAACGGGTAAGGGGGGAACCCGCCTCGTGCACCAAAAAGGCCGGGGCCTGCGGGCGCCTGGCCACATACTCCTGCAAAAGGACAACAGGGCAAGGCGAAGTACCGGATCTACCAACCGTAATCCAAAAACCCCTACCATAACAATCGGTTTTGGATCAACACACACACAGTTTAACGTCAGAATCGGAGACAACTACGTCGCCCGCCGACAAACCCCCCGGCTTAGATTTGCTTGGACTAACAAGTTCCCCGATACGCAGGGCCGCAAAGAAAGCTAAGGAAAAAGCAGCCCTGAAGAGTAACACCTCATAATCATCCCCACAAACGATAACCAAAACCCCCAATAAGCGCCCCAACAAACTAACTGAAACTGGACGTCTACGATCACCCCCACCCTTCTCCTTCTTCCAACCTTTCAGAACCTGACTGACGGCAAAATGTTTCGTTATGTCCACCCTCCCGAATAACTTCAGCATGAAAGCCACCCCGGCTAACCATTTGACTACCATGCTATAAGAGAAACCCTGTCGGCGCATAGCCGCCAGAAAATCTAAGGAAACAGCTAATAATTCGTCTTTGTCTGCGGGTACCAAACCGCCCGACGTAGACAACCAGAGGACCCATGCAGCAGAATGACTCTTCCACGTAGCAGCAGACACTGATGCCCGAATCAATTCTAACAGTTGCTCTCGGCCAGGCTCCACAATATATCCGGGCAGCTCCAGCCCACCGTGTGCGCGGACGGATGAAGGGAGTGGAACACCTGAAAATTTGAGCGAGAAAGGGCATCAGCAATCTTGTTCTCCACCCCAGGTACATGGCGCGCCCGAAACCAAATGTTATGGACTAAGCACATCAGAACTAAGCGTCTCAGCAACGCCAGAACCGGAGGAGAGGAAGAAGATTGACTGTTAATAACCTGCACTACCGCGATGTTGTCACACCAGAAACAGATCCTACTGTTAGCCATCCTATTACCCCATAGCTCGATCGCAGCCACGATCGGGAATAGCTCCAAGAGGGCCATATTTCTGACTAAACCGGAATCAAACCAATGCCTCGGCCAAGATCCCCTGACCCAGTCATCGGCAAAAATGGCTGCGAACCCATCACCCCCGGCCGCGTCAGTGAACAGCGACAACTCAGCATTGCAGACCTCTTCCTGTTGACAGACGGCCCTGCCATTAAAACTAGATAGGAAAACCTTCCATACACGCAAATCCTCCTTAAGGGAGTGAGTGACGCGTATGAAATGATGAGCCTTCTGAACACCCTTTGTGGCCAGCGATAACCGGCGACAGAAGGCGTGGCCCATTGGCAACACCCTGCAAGCGAAATTCAACAAACCCAAGAGGCTCTGCATCTGATGAAGTGTAACCTTTTTGGCCGCGACAAACTCATCAACCAGGGAAACCAAATGACTAAGCTTCTCAGGAGGGAGCCTAAAAACCATATCAATAGAGTCAATTTCGATACCCAAGAAAGACAGACGAGTCGTCGGGCCCTCTGTCTTCTCCTGGGAGAGGGGAACCCCCAGCTGTTTCATCAGCAATTGGAAGGTAAAGAGCAGGTATGCACAAACGTGGGTACCACTAGGACCGACAAAAAGAAAGTCATCCAAATAGTGCAGTGCCGATGGGATGCCCGTCTCAAATCGCAAACGCCACTCCAGAAAGGAGCTGAAGAGCTCGAAATAATAACAAGAGATGGAACATCCCATGGGCAGGCACATGTCTACAAAATACTGCTCCTTTACCATACAACCCAGAAGATGAAAACAATCCGGGTGCACAGGCAACAAGCGAAAAGCAGACTCTATATCAGACTTAGCTAACAGTGCACCTGTACCCGCGCTACGGACTAGGAGGACGGCACGATCAAAGGAGGTGTACGACACAGCCGCATCCTCCTTTGAAATACCATCATTGACGGATGACCCGGGAGGGTAAGAAAGGTGGTGGATGAGCCGGAATTTGCCGGCCTCCTTCTTGGGCACAAGACCCAAGGGGGAAACCCGCAAATTTGACAACGGGGGCTCTGAAAATGGGCCAGCCATGCGACCCAACACCACCTCCTTAAGTACCTTCTCCCAAGCCATATCCTCATTCTCCCTTACCGACTTCAGATTCTGAGAGAGGACCAAAACAGAGGAGGGCTCGTGGGGGATGTAGAAACCGTAAAGGAAGCCATCAAGCAGAAGGCTTGCCTTCTGCCTCCTGGGGTACAGTGCGAGCCACTGTCCCAGCACCTGCCCGCTCACCGGCGTTCTCAGTTGCGCCGGACGCACCCAGCTTGCCTCCCGACCGGTTGCGGCGGAAGCAACACAAGGCGGAGTGCGTTCCCCCACATATGGAACACTCGTGTCGAAATCGACACGTAGCATGGAATCGGCAGTGCCCCTCATTATAAAGCCAGCAGGCACCGCTAGGCTTCTGGGCCGCTGAGCCGGGTTGGCCACCCGACCCAGCAGCGCTGGCCTGAAAGGGGCGAGGAAGAGAAGGGCGCTGAGCCAAAATCAACTGTATCCATACGTCGGCGGCCTTAGTGGCCCAACCGACGGAGGGGTCAAGAGCCAGGCGGCGACGAAATTCTTCGTCGTACCTCCACCAAGCCGAGCCCCCGTGCAACTTGTAAGCATTGAAAATAGTTTCCATATAGACAAAGAGCTCCGGGCCCTTAGCCGGACACGATTGGCAGATAATATGCGCAAAAGTGGCGAAGGCCTGCAGCCAATTGCCGAAGGACTTGGCCACTTTCGATTTGCGCTCAGCGCCCCTCTCAAAGGAACGCTCCTTATCCACAGTCAGCTGTTCCGCTGAAAGCAGGGACCAAATATCTATGAACTCCCCGCGCACAATCTTCTCCCTAACCTCCGTGGGAACATGGGTTCCCAGCGGAGCTACCCCGCAGTACATGGAATCCCTAACTAAACAGCTAGCAGCAAGGTCCCCGGCCGGCGAGGGGGTCGCCCCCCCGGGTGAGGCTGTGGACCTTGAAGAATCCTGGGTTCTTCCTTCAGCTACCTCAAGCAATTTTCTAAGAACGGAAGTAAACTCCCCTGAACTTGAGTGTGAAGATGTGTGGAGAGGTGCCCACGCCGGAAGGCAGGCGTACTCACCGACTTTCGTCCCAGCGGGGACCTGAAGGGGTTCGGCCGCGGCAGCGGCTGCAGGCGGAGGCAGCGCCTCCGGACGAGGAGCCAAAGACGTCGAAGGGGCCCTCCGCTCCGAGACGGGTGGCGAGGTTCCACGACGACTACGGCCAATGGATGAAGGGGCACGCGACCCGCCAGACAGTCTCCGGTCCCTCTGAATCCTGTGGTGTCTTGACCGCGAAGACGAACGGCTGCGCGGGGTACGTCTCCGGCTTCTTCGGCTGTCACGGCTCCTGCGATCACGCGAACTTCTGGACACCTCCCGATGACGCCCGCTATGGCGGCGGTAGCGCCCATCCTCTGATGAAGAAGAAGGAGAGTTTACAAAAGTGGAAGAGCGCCTCCCGGTGGACGGCACGGAAGGACCCCTGTTAGCCCGTTCCTGCCCCCACCGCCGCCCGCGGGACCCGTCGCGGCCACCCGAAACCCCCCCCGGGCCACCCACAACTATGGCCGTGCTTGCCAGATCAGCTGGAAACGCAGAAGGAAAATCAATGGCGGACCCCCAAACCCCCCCCCCAAATGGCAAAGAAAGGGGCGGGACCGGGGCGGGGTCAGCTCCGCCCAAGGGGACGCCCACTTCAGGGGCGGGCATATTAAAGCCAGCCCCAAGAACCGCCATGCTACCCGGGCACACAGCCTGCTGCTCACCTGGGGGACACGATGCTGGAGCAGCAGCTGCAGGGAGAACGCCGGCAAGCGCAGCTCCGTCCACGCTGCCGGCCATAGTGACGGGAAGCCCCGCCCCCGTAACTAGGGGCGGGGCTGGAGCCGACGTCGGGACTTCTTCGCCGGCTCCCACAGCAGAGAGAGCCGGCGGCAAGGGGGACGCGACGGGCGCGTCATCAAACAAGAGGGGAGAAGTCCCGCCCACCGCTTCCGACCCGGGAACTGAAGCACCAGGGGCCGCGCGCCGGCCCGAGGTGGACGCCATCTGGGAAACATGCGGGAGAACAGGTAAGGCCGCCGCCCCTCCCCCCGCAGCACCGGAGCCGGCACCACGCTGTACACCCCGACCCCGTCGCTCACCTGGCACGCTGGCACTATACTTAACAGGGGGCCTACCACGAACCGCCGAACCACCCAGGCAGGGACCACGAGCCCCCCCGCGCGCCGGCGGGCTGGGGCTTAGGCGAGACGGCGGGCGAGACACCCGCTGCGGCCTGCCATCCACCCGAGAGGGAGCAGCTACATCCACAGGGCCATCGCTTCTTCGGAGCATATCCAGGAGCCAGCCATTGCCCCGACTAGCCACACGATCCAGGATCAGCTTCTCCAGAGTGTCCGCCATAGCAGGTCCTGTTCCTCTCACCAGCCTAGGCTAAGCAGAAGGTTAGCACCCACCTACGTGCCCCTTTCTTAAATAGACCCTTAAAACAACCCCTCCTCTACCTTTCATTCATTCGTCACCTTTTTCAAAATATTTACAAGCAACTCCTAAACCCAGCCAGCAAGTCCAGAGCCCTTTCCCTATACGGTTCAGGGCATACCAGGAAGTGTTCGGCAGCCCTGCTGTAACGCCGGCGTGTATGGCTGTGATACACGCTGGCGTTACGTAGTGTGAATGCACCCTTACTCAGGAAGAGGAAGCTGCAGAGAAAGGAGACCAGAAGGGTAAGGGCTCGTTCACATCTGCGTTGCCCTCTCCGTTCTGCAGGTTTCCGTTTCCTGCATAAAACAGAGAAGGATACGGAAACCTGCAGGAGTCTCTAACCCATTCATTTGAATGGGTGAGAAAGCTGTCCTGCCATGAGCAGCGGTGAGCGTTTTGCGCTCTCCGCCGCGAAACCGGGTTTTATAATCCAGACACAGAGTCGGACATGCAGTACTCAGTGTCCGGATTAAAAAAATCCGGTTTCGCGGCGGAGAGCATAAAACGCTCACCGGCGCTCACGGCCGGACCCGGTCTGTGCTTTCCGTCTTCTGGCATGCAGAATGTAAAGTAGAACGCAGGTGTGAACCTAGCGTAAGATGGAGGGAAGAGACAGCAAGAGGGGGGAGGGTTGTGACTAGAATGGAGCTGCTCCTTCCTATAACTCGGATCCAGTCTCCTCACTAGTGATTGCTCCAGATTGGAGTTGCTGGAGAGGGAGGACCTGCTAGAACCAACTCCAATGTAGACTGTTCAGTACTGAGGTGACTAGAATGGAGAGATTACAGGAGCTGCCTCAGAAACCCCCAATCTATTCCCCTCAGTACAGAAGCAGCCAGAGGGGAGTCTATAGGGGGGACATTTTATATATATATATATATATATATATATATATATATATATATATATATATATATATATATATATATGTGATTAGTAGAGATGAGCGAACAATGACATATTCGAGATTCGATATTCGTTTCAAGTAGAGCCTCAATATTCAACTACTTGATCGAATATGGAATCCCATTATAGTCTATGAGAAAAAAATGCTCATTTCAGGGGAAACCACTAGAGATGAGCGAGTACTGTTCGGATCAGCCGATCCGAACAGCACGCACGCATTGAAATGAATGGATGCACCTGGTACTTCCGCTTTGACGCCGGCCGGCCGCTTAACCCCCCGCGTGCCGGCTACGTCCATTCATTTCAATGCGTGCGTGCTGTTCGGATCGGCTGATCCGAACAGTACTCGCTCATCTCTAGAAACCACTATTCGACTAAAGGAGAGTCACCAAATCCACGAGTAGCAGGAGGAGAGTGTTTAGGAAGAGCGCTGTGCAGTTAAAGCGCATGGCCCCCTTTATAGTCTATGGGGTCCGTGTGCTTTAACTGCACAGCGCTTGCAGTTGCGCTGATAAAAAGTAAGCTGGCTCTGCTGGAGGCTCGTCTGTGAGGAGGCGGAGTCTAAGATCGGACCACAGCAGTCTCCATTGTGGACCGATCTTAGACTCCGCCTCCTCACAGAAGAGCCTCTGGCAGAACCAGCATTGATTGGCCGAATGTTGTACACTGGCCAATCAACGCTGGTCAATTCATTGCTATGACAAAAAAGCCAGCTCCCTCGTAACAGCAAGCTGCCAGCTCTCCCGACTAGCAAGGATGAGCCTGCTGCAGAACCAGGGGGGTGCAAGGACGAGCCTGCTGCAGAACCGAGGGGTGCCAGTGTTCGTAAGGGGGCAGCCGGGGTCTGATCAGTCACCCCGGGTCTGCCCCATCACTTACCCCCTCCTTGTACCTGGTTGATCCTGCCCAAAAGGAAGCTGTCAGCCTGTGGGTCTACACAGTCTGACAGCTTCCTATACTCTGCAATACACGTGTAACACGTGTATTGCAGCATATATTTAGAGAAGCAGTGATCAGCCGATCACTGCTTCAATCCTCCATGGGGACAGAAAAATAAAGTTAGAAAAAAGTTAAAATAAAAAAGTTTAAATAAGTTTAAAATAAATTAGAAATAAATAAAGCCCCAAAAATCCCTTTGTCCCCATATAAAATGTTTTACTATGTAAAATAAAGAAAAAGAGAAAAAAAATTACATATTTGGTATCACCGCGTCCGTAATAACCTGAACAATAAAATGAAAACATTATTTAACCCGAACGGCGTAGAAAAAAAACGTAGAAAACCGCACAAAATAGTGATTATTCACCACCTTTCCCTTACAAAATGTTCAATAAAAAGTAATCAAATGGTCAGATGAAAACCAAAATGGTGCCAATAAAAAGCAGAGGTCTTCCCGCAAAAAATAAGCCCTCAACCAGCTCTGTCTAGCGAAAAATAAAAACGTTATGCCTTTCAGAAGGTGGCGATGCAAAAATATTTGATTATTTTCCCTAAATTGAATTTTATTCTGCACAAAGAGCAACGCATTAAAAAATCATATAAATGAGGTATCGCCGTAACCGTACTGACCTGCAGAATAAAGGTAACGTGTTACTTATGCTGTACGCTGCACGGAAAAAATAAATGCTAAAAAACAATGCCAGAATTGATGTTTCCTTTTAAATCCCACCCAGAAAGAGTTAATAAAATGAAATCAATAAGTTACAGGCACCCCAAAATGGTGACATTGAAAAGTATATCTAATACCGCAAACACCAAGCCCTCATATGGCCACATTGCCAGAAAATAAAAATAAAAATCTACCTTGTACAATGTGAAGACAAAACCCCTAAAAGTCGCCAAATCATTAGGACATAAGTGGCTGCGACTAGAAGGAAATGTGTAAGCGGTGCGAGCGTTTTCAGGGGACTCCCCAAATTTAGAGCTTATGAGAGAGAATACAGCAGCGCTGATCCTCCAGAATGCCCCTCTTCCCCCTCCGTGTCATAAGAGCTAGTGGGAAAATAGAATGGGATTTGGTGTACCCAATTTACTCCGCACAGCTTACATATAAACTTTTGGGGTTGAACCTGCCAAAACTGCGGTAAACAAAACCGTGATTGGAGAGAATTGTATGCGGCATATGGAGCTCCCCAACCACCCCCACATCTTCCGAGAGCTGGTCTATATCCTGTGGTAACATGGACAATCCCACCGTGGATCTCTTAGATATTGCTAAGGAAACTTGGGAAGAGGAACAAATTCCTTACCGTAGAGTTACTGAGAACATTACCCAAATTACCGCAGTAATGCCAATTGTAATAGAGCATATGGAGAAAGCCCAGTTGAGGCCACATTTATAACAGGAAGGCTCAGCTCAGAACCTTTACCCCAAGTGATCGGGTGTTAGTGCTTGTGCTCACAGTAGAGAGTAAATTTTTAGCCAAGTGGCAAGGCCTGTATGAAATAATTGAAAAAGTGGGTGATGTAAAGTACCGTATATACTCGTGTATAAGCCGAATTTTTCAGGCCAGTTTTTGTGCTGAAAAATCCTCCCTCGACTTATACTTGAGGCAGCAAAAAAAAAATTTTTTTTTATTTTTTATTTTTTTTTAGGAGGGTGGGTGGGGAGTCTATGACCAGCCACAATATCAATGTATAGAATCTCCCATAAAATAGTGCAAAAAAAGTTCTTAATCCCTCCTTTCCCTAGAATACACACAAAAGTAGAAAATGACTGTGAAACACATACACATTAGGCATCCCTGTGTCTGAAAGTGCCCAGTCTACTGAATATAGGGTATCTGCAGTGCTCCTGTTCTGTCGGGAAGGGATTAATAGGAGCACTGCAGATACCCTATATTCAGCCAGACTGAATTCCAAGTGGGGGAAGAAAAAAACAGTCCTCAAGCTCAGGGAAGGGGCATACAGACAACCAAAACACCCCCTCCCCTTTCCCTGCACCCAGCATCTACTGCACCCAAAAACTTCGACCATTTTAATTTTTGAAATTTTCCAGTAGTTTTCCCAGTTTTTTGTGGTAAAATTAGGGGCCTCGGCTTATATTCGGGTCGGCTTATATTCGGGTCGGCTTATACTCGAGTATATACGGTATAAGGTTTACCAGCTGGGCAGGAGAAACAGATATATCATGGGAACTTGGTAAAACCCTGGAAAGACAGAGAATCCTTGTCTACTATATGTACCCCTAGAGAGGTTGCAGTAAAAGCAGGGGGTGCACTTGGTAAAAACTTGCCTGTGGTACAAATAGGTGAGATCTTATCTTCAGTACAAGGGCAAGAAACAAAAGAATTGGCACAGAGAAATACTGTGGGCGTACCAATCTCATAGAGCAGGACATTGTCATGGAGCCGCAGGTACGAGTCAACCTGAAGCCATAGCGAATACCTGAAGCTCACAGACAGGCCATAACCAAAAAGGTCAACAATATGTTAGTCCTTGGGGTAATTGAAGAGTCTAAAAGTGCGAAGTCAAATCCCATTGTCCTGATTCCCAAACCTAACAATACAATCAGGTTTTGTAATGATTTTTGCAAGTTAAATGAAATGTCCAAGTTTGATGCCTACCCAATGCCAAGAGTAGATGAGCTGATCGAAAGGTTGGGAACAGCCAGGTAGTTCTCTAATAAAATCCCAGGTAAAAAAAGTAGAGGCTATTCAGAGTTGGCCCCGTCCCATAAGTGAGGGCTTTCCAGGGAATTGTGGAGTACTATCGGAGGTGTATACCCAATTTTGCCTCTATTACAACTCCCTTGACCGACCTTACCAAGGGAGGAAACTCTAGTCTCATCAAATGGAGTGAAGAGGCTGAGAGGGCATTCCAAGGAGCTAAAATTGGTTCTCTGTAAACAACCAGTCTTGATCACTCCCGACTATGCAAAAGTTTGTGGTACAGACTGACGCCTCTGATGTAGGGTTAGGCGCAGTCCTTTCACAAGTAATTGATGGTGAGGAACATCCTGTCCCATACTTGAGTAGAAAACTCACTGCTGCAGAAAAGAACTACCGTATTGTGGAAAGGGAGTGTTTGACCATCAAATGGGCTCTGGAGTCTCTACGGTATTACTTGCTGGGCCAACATTTTTGGTTGGTTACCGACCACTTCCCTCTCACATGGATGTCTCAGGCCAAAGAGAGAAATGCCCAAGTCAATAGATGGTTTCTCAAAAATGTCATATTTAATTAAAACACTGATCCGGTAGGTTGCAGATGCTCTGTCCAAGACGCACTGTATGGTGGCACCTTGAAAAAAGGGGGATGGGTATATGAGAAGGTGACAGGTAAAGTTTTGGAAGGTTGCTATATATTCCCCAGATTCCTCACTTATGTATGGTGAATGAGGTCAACACAGGGCTGTAACAAAACTTCAGCTGTTAACTACTTCATATCCTACAACTGGAAGGAGCCTTCAGGCACAGGTGGGAGCTAGGCCTCGCTAAAGGCCATAAAAAATTGTCAAGACCTCAGTCCTGAGCAGTTCCTGGGGTAGAGAGGAGGAGCCGGGTTCTGTCCTAAACCCTGACAACTGGTGAGAGACCAGACTGAACTTCTGCCTTTCTTTTTGCCTCATGTGTTGACTGGGTGGCTGAAGCAAGCCACATATACAGTTAGGGTTTCTTTGTTTAGTTAGCAGCTCAGACGAGCAGGATTTCTGTTATTGTTTTTTGCCTGAAGTTAAGGCTTTTCTGCCAGTTTTTGCAAAATAAATGTACAGGGTAAAACCTGTTTGTACCTGACTTTTTGTGTCTGTCTCTGACTGTCTGGATCCACTGCTGCTTCTAAGCCTACTCCCTCCACAATATGTATACACAAGTATTTTCTGCTGACAATGTAGAACATGATTGTATGCCACAAGAAACTGTTGGATTTGGTTATGTAAATGATGTCCCTATTGTTAACCCTGATTTTGAGTTCTTTTGTTTGGTTTGGTTCTTGATTTGGGAAGGATGGCAGATTCTACACTAGATATGCCATGGTCACTGAATACGAGGGAAAACAAGGGTAAACCAAACACAAGCAGAACCGTTACGGAACACCACAAGTCTCAGTTCATGAAGCTGAACTAAAAACGCTCACTGAAACAGTGTACAATGCCTGAGGGTAAGTGTTTGGTACAGCAGGACTATGGTCCGATCTGGTGAGCAACAGGTTTCTATACCTTTAATATTTAGACTAGAAGGATTTCCAGGCTGCTCAGGAGCTGATGGAGATTCTGCTGCTACCCAAAAAGGTGTGTATAGTGAAAGTCAAGGTGCACACCAAGGCTGATAGAAAAGGAGAGTATAGGTAACGAATGGGTAGACGCTACTACCAAACTAGCTGCAGAGAAGCTTGGGGAACATGCCTCAATACAGGTGGTCACCATACTGGACCAAAACTCTCTTTTAAGGTTCTAAAACCGCTGCAGGACCAAAATGGCCCAGAAGAGAAGAAGATTTGGAAACCACAAGGAAATGGAAAAAGGATGAAAAAGTCCTGATGGCCAGTGGTAAGAGAATATGTTTACCAAGAGCATTATTCCCAATGATGGCACAAACAAGCCACTCGGAAATAGCCATGTGTGACCTGGAGAACAGATGATAGGTGGCTGCAGGATTTAGCATCAGTCAGTTACGTGTAAGCTTGCAAAACATGTATCAAATATCCAAAGAAACTACCACACATAGAATTATAATAAAATATAATGAATTTTATTAATATCCACTAAAAATATACAAAAAGACATATAACAGATAGAAAAATTGGATTCACAATACATACGGGGGAATGAATCAATATATTAGTATACCAAAACAATGTTAATACCATATACAGTCCTATGAAAAAGTTTGGGCACCCCTATTAATCTTAATCATTTTTAGTTCTAAATATTTTGGTGTTTATAACAGCCATTTCAGTTTGATATATCTAATAACTGATGGACACAGTAATATTTCAGGATTGAAATGAGGTTTATTGTACTAACAGAAAATGTGCAATATGCATTAAACCAAAATTTGACCGGTGCAAAAGTATGGGCACCTCAACAGAAAAGTGACATTAATATTTAGTAGATCCTCCTTTTGCAAAGATAACAGCCTCTAGTCGCTTCCTGTAGCTTTTAATCAGTTCCTGGATCCTGGATAAAGGTATTTTGGACAAACAATTCAAGTTCAGTTAAGTTAGATGGTCGCCGAGCATGGACAGCCCGCTTCAAATCATCCCACAGATGTTCAATGATATTCAGGTCTGGGGACTGGGATGGCCATTCCAGAACATTGTAATTGTTCCTCTGCATGAATGCCTGAGGATTTGGAGCGGTGTTTTGGATCATTGTCTTGCTGAAATATCCATCCCCGGCGTAACTTCAACTTCGTCACTGATTCTTGAACATTATTCTCAAGAATCTGCTGATACTGAGTGGAATCCATGCGACTCTCAACTTTAACAAGATTCCCGATGCCGGCATTGGCCACACAGCCCCAAAGCATGATGGAACCTCCACCAAATTTTACAGTGGGTAGCAAGTGTTTTTCTTGGAATGCTGTTTCTTTTTGGACGCCATGCATAACGCCTTTTTTTTATAACCAAACAACTCAATTTTTGTTTCCAAAATGAAGCTGCCTTGTCCAAATGTGCTTTTTCATACCTCAGGCAACTCTATTTGTGGCGTACGTGCAGAAACGGCTTCTTTCTCATCACTCTCCCATACAGCTTCTATTTGTGCAAAGTGCGCTGTATAGTTGACCGATGCACAGTGACACCATCTGCAGCAAGATGATGCTGCAGCTCTTTGGAGGTGGTCTGTGGATTGTCCTTGACTGTTCTCACCATTCTTCTTCTCTGCCTTTCTGATATTTTTCTTGGCCTGCCACTTCTGGGCTTAACAAGAACTGTCCCTGTAGTCTTCCATTTCCTTACTATGTTCCTCACAGTGGAAACTGACAGGTTAAATCTCTGAGACAACTTTTTGTATCCTTCCCCTGAACAACTATGTTGAACAATCTTTGTTTTCAGATCATTTGAGAGTTGTTTTGAGTAGCCCATGATGCCACTCTTCAGAGGAGATTCAAATAGGAGATCAACTTGCAATTGGCCACCTTAAATACCTTTTCTTATGATTGGATACATCTGGCTATGAAGTTCAAAGCTCACTGAGGTTACAAAACCAATTTTGTGCTTCAGTAAGTCAGTAAAAAGTAGTTAGGGGAATTCAAATCAATAAAATGATAAGGGTGCCCATACTTTTGCACCGGTCAAATTTTGGTTTAATGCATATTGCACATTTTCTGTTAGTACAATAAACCTCATTTCAATCCTGAAATATTACTGTGTCCATCAGTTATTAGATATATCAAACTGAAATGGCTGTTGCAAACACCAAAATATTTAGAACAAAAAATGATTAAGATTAATAGGGGTGCCCAAACTTTTTCATAGGACTGTAAAACAGAGTATGGAGTGGTGTAAATAATTACCGGTAAGTCTATAACACAAAAGTGTGTATGCTATGCCATCACAATCATAATAGAGTAAATAAGAAACACCACTACATCAGTAATATCCTCCATATAAAACCTAGCACATACCTACACTGTCAGAAAGGCCTGACGCGCGTTTCACCCATATACATGGCCTTCGTCAGGGGAGCCTACCATTTGCCAGACACAGTGTAGATATCACAATACCAATAAAATATACATTTCTACAGCAGGGCAGATGGAATCGCCAAAAAAGACAAAGGAGACTGACACACAGAATCAAAAATAAAGTACATGAGCATGAATCCATATAATCCAATCGTAGATGACCAATATATAGGCAACCCAGTAAGTATGACGGCTCCTAGGATAATGATTATCCAAACAATACAGAGAAAAGTGTGTGTAACTACAGATCAAAAAGGAACCAAAGTACAAGACCTATGGGTGGCTACAAGTATAATCCTACAGTGCTCATTCAGCACTGTATACACAGCGATCAAGAAGGCAGGGAAGGTAATAAACCTTCCCTGCCTTCTCTCTGGGAGCTCTGGCTGAAGTTACAGCCGGCTCCCAGTACCAGCAGCTGTATGATCTGTCCCAGCACGTCCTGTCAGAACAAGGCAACCACTGTCCGGACATAAATAGTCTATGGGTGGTCCGGAAGTGGCTAAAGAGGACCTTTCATGTCCTCTGGGCACATGCGGTGTAACATGTCGCTCGAAAGCCGACAATGCGCTGAATTTAGGGGGAGCGTTCCTTACCACCCAGTCATGATGCTGAGCAATGAAGAATGCCCCTCCGACTCCTGATAGTACTCATCCATAGACGAGGACTGGGGGGGCGTTCCTCACTGCTCTGCATCATCCCTCGGTGGTAAGGAATGCTCCCCTTCTCACAGTACAACACAATAGACGCTACTGTGAAGAAGGGCTTTCCTGACTATCAGAAACACCCTTCTGACACGGAAGAGCTACGGTAATGGCATCGATAGCTCCTCAGCGGGGCACAGAACGGGAAAGCCGAATTCAGCGCTCTGTCGGCTTTCTAGCAGTGGATTACACTGCATGTGCCCAGAGGACATGAAGGGTCCCCTTTAACACCGACTGCATGTGTCAGGCTGGTTCTCCCTCTGAGCTCACGATATATATATGGATTACAAATAATTTGGCACCGCTTGACAATCAGAATTTCGAACCCAGTTTGAGTTTCGATAACACTCCTCTTGAGTGACTAACTAAATAGAAATGATAACCTAACTATACATGTGTCTTACTACCAGCCACATGAACAACACAAGCACAATATTGTCTCACCGCACTCAGGGTTACAGCTCAGACTCAGCCGCCTCCTCTCACTCCATGGATCTGCAGCCTTTTTCTGGCCCAGTAATGAGCCTAGCACCTACACCTGGGCTGAGGCCTACTCAAGACCTGCACTGGACCACATATAAGTTACAAACCTGGGGGAGATATAACGAGATTCCAGAACTCTGCCTGTCATCTTCTCACAATGGTTATATTTACACTATAATCAGCATGGATTGGAGTGGATTGGTTCTGCCTGAGGAGGCGGAGTCTAAAATCGGTCCACAGCAGTTTCCATTCTGGTCTGATTTTAGACTCCGCCTCCTCCAGCAGAAATAGTGTTGATTGGCCGAATGCTGTACACTGGCCAACCAACGCTGGTCAATGCATTCCTATGGCGAGATGAAGCAGAGCTAGCCATGCGCTCAGCTTGGCTACTCCGGACACCGGAGATGAAACAGAGCTCAGCTCTGCTGCACCCAACAATCCCTCCAACTACTCCTCCTGTCACACACACAGTTCAGTACTACTTCCAACCATCCCTCCAGCTACTCCTCCTGTCACACACACAGCTATGCACTACTGCCAACCATCCCTCCAGCTACTCCTCCTGTCACACACATCTCTGGTGTAACAGAGCTCAGTGCATACTCAGCTCTGCTACTTCTCTACACTCTGTTGGCGGAGTCTAAAATCGGACCAGAAGGGAAACTGCTGTGGACCGATTTTAGACTCCGCCTCCTCAGGCAGAACCAACGTTGATTGGCCGAATGCTGTACACTGGCCAATCAACGCTGGTCAATGCATTCCTATGGGAAAAAGTCAACTCGCGCATATCACAAGCTGACAGGGATCCCGACCAGATAGAGCCCCAAAGAGCTGGGTGAGTAACATTCCCGCCTAAATAAAGGTAATCCCTAGCTAACCCTGCCTGTAGATCTGTCCCTGTCTCACAGTCACATAGTTCACACTCCCAAATTAATCGAATGTTAAATCCACCATTCATCTAAATTGGAGGTCACCTGATTTCGGCAGCCAATGGGTTTTTTAATTTTTTTTAACTGCCTCTGTTGTCGTAGTTCCTGTCCCACCTCCCCTGCGCAGTTATTGGTGCAAAAAACGCACCAGGGAAGGTGGGAGGGGATACGAATTTTTACTGCGTTTGCCTCGTGGTATTCAATTGTAATCGAATACCTCGAACGGCCTGATATTCGATCGAATATGTATTCGATCGAACGGTGTTTGCTCATCTCTAGTAACTATAAATAGCCACATCCATAAATAAAACTTTCTCTCAAAATAACAACAAATTGTCTGTATTGCTACATACACAATCTAAAATATCACATTTGCTATCCCAGCCACATTTTTAAAGTACTCTCACAGTTTCACACATCTGTGTCCGCCCAATTCTCAAATCACCGCAGACGAAGTCGCGGGTAATAGCTACTCTCTAATAATAATGTATAACACCATGGGATTAATATAATAATGTACAGCACCATGGAATTAATATAATAATGTACAACACCATGGAATTAATATAATAATGTACAACACCATGGGATTAATATAATAATGTACAGCACCATGGGATTAATATAATAATGTATAACACCACGGTATTAATATAATAATGTACAACACCATGGGATTAATATAATAATGTATAACACCATGGGATTAATATAATAATGTACAACACCATGGAATTAATATAATAACGTACAGAGCACCATGGAATTAATATAATAATGTACAGTACCATGGAATTAATATAATAATTAATGTACAACACCATGGGATTAATAAAATAATGTACAGCACCATGGGATTAATATACTAACGTACAGAGCACCATGGAATTAATATAATAATGTACAGCACCATGGGATTAATATAATAATTAATGTACAACACCATGGAATTAATATAAGAATGTACTGCACCATGTAATTAATATGATAATGTCCAGCACCATGGAATTAATATAATAATGTACAACACCGTGGAATTAATATAATAGTGTACAGTGCCATGGAATTAATGGTGCTATATAAATCATAATAATAATAATAATGTATTATTGGTTGAAAAGGAAATGTCTAAACTTCGCCCCCATATTGTTTTAATTCCTGTCAAATGCTTAAAGGGTTAACAAATTTTCCAAATGCTGTTTTGAATTATTTAAGGTGCAGTTTTAAAATTATGGTGATTTATGGGGGGGTTTCTAATATATAGGCCTTCACAATCTCCTTCAGAACTGAAGTGATCCCTAAAAAATTATTTTGAGAAATTTCCTTGTAAATCTGGAAAATCACTTGTAAGATTTAGAATATGCAAAATATATTAAAGGACGATTAAAAGAGGTTCCAATATAAAGCAGAGATATGGCGTTCGATGTATTCGTTCACAATCAAATACCAGGCCACATACGCAGTAAAAATTTGTGTCCCCTTCCACGGTGCATTTTTTGCACCAATAACTGCACAGGGCAGGTGGGACAGGAACTACGACAACGGAGGCAGTGAAAAAAATTGAAAAAACCATTGGCTGCCGAAAACATGTGACCTCCCAATTCATAAGAATAGTGTCGGCCATCTTCGTCTCATTCTCGTTTTGGAGTGATAGGGAGAGCTTGGTCTAAGGGCGATACAGTGCTTTGGTTAGGCAGAAAGTGGAAATAACAGCTCTTTTCAGAGCTCAATATAAAATCTATCTGCAAATCATGCAGTGTAGCAGCAGGGGACGTGGGCGAGGACGTGAATACCCAGCTGGGTGTGTAGTCCACAGTCCAGGTACTGGAGAGGGGCTGCCAGGATTGCCTTTTGTCAGTAGCAGCAGGGTACGTGCGCGAGGACGTGGACGTGCATACCCAGCTGTATATCCACCCCACAGTCCAGCTACTGGAGAGAGGCTGCCAGCAGTGTCCCTCGTCAGTAGCAGCAGAGGACGTGGACGTGCATACCCAGCTGGGTGTCTAGTCCACAGTCCAGGTACTGTAGAAGGGCTACCACCAATGACCTTCGTCATTATGAGCAGGGGACGTGGGCTAGGATGTGGATACCCAGCTGTATATCCACTCCACAGTCCAGGTACTGGAGAGGGGCTGCCAGCAGCAGCAGAGGACATGGGTGAAGACGTGGATAACCAGCTGGGTATCCACTCCAGAGCCCAAGTACTGGAGAGATTCAGTCAGCAAACAATTTACTCTTCCTCATCCTCCTCATCCTCCTCCTCCAACCCCAGCCCCTAATTCTGCATGTGAATTTTTATTTTTGTTTCGTATAAAAAATATATATATATATTTCCATTATCTCTCTCCCCCCCCCCCCCCCAGGGGGTTGCAACTCAATTTTTTAGGGCTCCAGCCCAAGGGCCTGCAAAATATTTTTTAAGGCTCACCCCCAAGGCATTGAAATCTAATTTTTTAGGGCTCCCCCCAAGGGCCTGAAAATTTATGTTTTAGGGCTCCCCCCAAGGGCCTGAAAATTTATGTTTTAGGGCTCACCCCCAAGGGCCTGAAATCAAATTTATTAGGGCTCTAGTCACCCCAAGGGCCAAAAAATAAAACACTGCTGCTGCATGGCTCTAGTCACCCCAAAGGGCCAAAAAATAAAACACTGCTGCTGCATGGCTCTAGTCACCCCAAGGGCCAAAAAATAAAACACTGCTGTTGCATGGCTCTAGTCACTAAAAGGGCATAAAACACTGCTTTTTAAAGGCTGTACTCACTCCATGGGCCAAAAGCACTGTATTTTAAAGGCTCTACTCACTTCAAGGGCCAAAAACACTGCTGGTGCGAGGCTCTACTCATGCCAAGGGCCAAAAACACTGTATTTTAAAGGCTCTACTCACGCCAAGGCCCAAAAGCACTGTATTTTAAAGGCTCCACTCACTCCAAGGGCCAAAAACACTACTGGTGCAAGGCTCTACTCACTCCAAGGGCCAAAAACACTGCTTTCTAAAGGCTCTACTCATGCCAAGGGCCAAAAGCACTGTAGTTTAAAGGCTCCACTCACTCCAAGGGCCAAAAACACTGCTGGTGCAAGGCTCTACTCACCCCAAGGGCCAAAAACACTGATTTCTAAAGGCTCTACTCATGCCAAGGGCCAAAAGCACTGTAGTTTAAAGGCTCCACTCACTCACACAGGGCTTTATTTTTATGTTATTTTTATTTTCAAATGTATTTTAATTTTTTTTATATCCAGGAAAATATAAACAAAATAGGAGGGAAATTGTGTCTGGTTTTCAATTTATTATTATTTTTTATTTAATAACACAAAGTGTCACTGAAAAACTTTATAATATAGTTTTTCCTCTCCGTTACGGTAATTTTTATTTTGTATGGTGTCGTCGGGGGTGGGGCTATAACCTTTTATAACGGCGTTTTATTAGCGTATTATTTATTTATTATTATTATTTTATTTACATTTTTTTTAACTTTTTTATTATATTTTTTTTTTTTTTTTTTTTCCAGATTGTGTCCCCATAAGGTGATATGAGACCTTTGGGGACATCTGATCACTTTTTTTTTGTACTGGAGGCTGATTTCTCCTATAACTGGGGCTGGTACATTTAACCCCAGTTGCAGGAGAAATCCAGCCTCCTGCACGCTGTATATACAGCTTACTGAGCTGATTTGGGGTCCTGTAGGACCCAGCAGCTCTGGTAGGACACTGCTCCCAGCGGATCACATGTCTGCCAGGTCAGAGGGCAGCTGATTTATGGCAGCGTCCATAGCCGTGTATACAGCGCTCATTGAGCGCTGTATACACAGCGATCGAGATAGCAGTGGAGGTAATAAACCTTCCCTACTATCTCTCTGGGAGCTCCGGCTGAAGTTACAGCTGGCTCCTAGTGAAAGCAGCTACACGATCTCCGTGCAGCTGCTGTGTTCTGACTGGACGTACAGGTACATCCTGTTAGAACTGGGCAACCACTTCCCAGACGTATATAGTCTATGGGCGGTCCGGAAGTGGTTAAGGGCCTGTAACTTAATTTGGAAGGGCTCATGTTAAGGGCCTTAAAAGTGAATTTTGGAAGGTCTTACCACATCACACATATCCACAATGACAGTTCAGGATGGGGACTGAAGGATTTCCCATTGCCTATTCCATCTGTGGTTGTCAAGGGGAACGTAATTTAAAGGGGTGCTTGTTAATGTTTGTTGAGCTTAAATTGGGGTTTGTGTCCATCCATTTGGGGAAGAAAGAAGGTTTCCATGTATTTTCCCACTTTGATAGAGGTTTTTTTGAATGTGGAAAGTGTGTAGTTGTTAGGCTGTGATGTTGGGGTAATAGAGGGACTTTGGTGTGTTAGATGCCCCCAGACATGCTTCCCCTGCTGTCCCAGTTGCATTTTAGAGGTCTTGACATCATTTGCTGAGGTGTGATAGTGGACTTGGTGACCCTCCTGAGTCGAATGGTGGGATCCCCTGAAACGAAGCATTTTCTCCCATAGACTATAATGGGGTTCGATATTCGTTCGAATAGTCGAATATTGAGATGCTATTCAGAACGAATAACGAACATCGAATATTTTACTGTTCGCTCATCTCTAATGGCAGATAATATTTATTCATGTATTTGGGTGGTATGACTATCTCTTTGAAAAGCACAGAAGTTCACATCTTAAAAATTGCTAATTTTTTTCTCTCCAAATTTCCATCAAATTTCCTATAAATAAATCCAAAAATTTTGACCAATGTTTACCACTAACATGAAGTCCAATCTCAAAATCACTTGTGCAAGTAATGGTGTCTCAAAGTTTTCTTGTTCCTGTATATTCCCGGCCTGTCCTCCATGTCCTGCACGCTTGAGATCTCCCCAGAGGGGCCCCAATGATATTGAGGTCTGGAGACTGAGATGGCCGCTCCAGAACCTTCACTTTCTGCTGCTGTAGCCAATGACAGGTCGACTTGGCCTTGTGTTTTGGATTGTTGTCATGTAGGAACGACCCAGTCTGTCCCCTGCGCAGCTTCCTGGCTGATGAGTCTCCAGTATTTGCTGCATTCATCTTTCTTTCTACTCTGACCAAGTTTCCTGAGCCTTTGAAGCTCCCACATCTCCACATCATCAGTGATCATCTCTGGCTTTACAGTAGCAATGGCATTTCTTCTATCATAGGCCTTGTTGTCTCCTCTCCTGTCTCATTGCTCCACGTGACCTTATTCCAGAAGTTTTGAGGTTCATCTCTGTGCTTTTTGGTGTATTGAAGGTGAGATTCTTTGTGGCATTTGAGCAGTAATGGCTTTCTTCTGGTAATTCACCATGCAGCCCATTCTTCTTCAAGTGCATGGTTTGGTTTTTACAGAGCTGACCGTCATTAGCAATTCCTTGGAGATCTTGTTCTATCGCTTTCCTGTATTATACAGTACAACAACCTTTTCCTGTAGATCCGAGGACAATTCTTTTGCTTTTCCCAGGACTCACAATCCAGAAACGTCAATGGCCGGAGGAAAGGATGCAGCAGTCTGTCTGGATCCCAGAAACTCACTCGGCTTTTATGCACACAGAGGTCACAGGTCAGGATCTTCCCTTTAGCAGCCATTCTAGTGGCCCTTTTGTGTCACCTTCTGAACCTGTTATCAGGCCAAAATCACCAGATGATGGAAACTTCTGAACGGGGTCATTTTCATGTTTTTGGTCGTAATTATGAATTAAAAAGAAATAACACAGAAGTTTAACAATAAACCAAAAAATTGGGGTATGTAAATTTTCAGCATAACTGTATCTGGAAGAAACACTGACGGAAGGTCAGGAGCAAGGAAGATAGATCTAAGGTAAATACACATTATACACAGATGGCTCTGCTACATATATGTCACACACAGACAGCTCTGCTATATACACGTCACACACAGACAGCTCTGCTATATACACGTCACACACATACAGCTCTGCTACATACACGTCACACACAGACAGCTCTGCTATATACAAGTCACACAAAGAGGGCTCTGCAGAGACCTCTAATATCTGGTCATGTGATTATGTCACTCCTCCCACACAGGTGACATCATCACAGGTCCTTTATTTAGTATCTTCTGCACAGATGAAGCGATAACAACATGACCTGATCATGTGACTCATTGACTCCTCCTTCACCTTCTGACATTATCACAGGTCCTGTGAGCAGACGACTGCTGTACCCGAGGAGGTAAATGCTCGCTCTCAGCCCTTCTCATACATTCAGTCACCCTCCTTGTGGCCCCCACACGCTATAATGTCCTCCTCGTGGCCCCCACACACTATAATGTCCTCCTCGTGGCCCCCACACACTATAATGTCCTCCTCGTGGCCCCCACACACTATAATGTCCTCCTCGTGGCCCCCACACACTATAATGTCCTCCTCGTGGCCCCCACACACTATAATGTCCTCCTCGGGGCTCCCACACACTATAATGTCCTCCTCGTGGCCCCCACACACTATAATGTCCTCCTCGTGGCCCCCACACACTATAATGTCCTCCTCGTGGCCCCCACACACTATAATGTCCTCCTCGTGGCCCCCACACACTATAATGTCCTCCTTGGGGCTCCCACACACTATAATGTCCTCCTTGTGGCCCCCACACACTATAATGTTCTCCTCGTGGCCCCCACACACCATAATGTCCTCCTTGTGGCCCCCACACACCATAATGTCCTCCTTGTGGCCCCCACACACTATAATGTCCTCCTTGTGTCCCTGTTGGATCCTACAATAGATCTGAGACTGGGCAGGAGATTCACCTTCCAGCAATGACTCTAAACCTTCATCCCGAGCTCCAGTGAATGGTTTCGATTACAGAATATTCCGCTCTTAGATCGGCCCAGTCACAGTCCAGACCTAAATCCCATTAAGCATCTGTGGCAAGACATGAAAATTGCTGTTCACAGACGCTCCATCCAATCTGGCTGTAAAGAAGAAGAAGGAGGGGCAGAAATCTCATCTCTAGATGTGCAAAGCTGGTAGAGACCGAGCCCAAAAGACTTGTAGCTGGAATTGTAGCCAAAGGCGGCTCTACAAAGTATTGCTATAGGGGTGTGAATACTTTTACAAGCCCCTGTACCGGTGTTAGGTCTCTGGAGGGAACATTCTCCGGGACACTCATTCCTCTCATGTCCCTACAGCGGGGCCCATTCTCTACGTCCTCTATACCATCATGTAAGATTCTGCTCATTTCAGTAAGTCACAAACCTACAGACTCCCGTTGTCCACTTTCTCCTTTGCATTAGTCACTTGTTGCACGTTGCGTACTAGGCTGTAATACTTCCTCTTCTGTCAGGGTCAGGGAGGACTGTACAGTTAGTTCCAGTGTGCTGGTAATATCAGGGGCCGAGTGTCTTCACCTCTATTGCCAGTAGATTGTAGTCCAGGCAGAAATGTGGGAGATCTATCTGTGACAGTTGTGGCTCTTCCAAGAGATCGATGGACGAACCATCACTTGTTGTGACTGAAGCTGCAGGGAAAGTCAGTGTCATCAGTATAAGTGTCAGCTCCGTATCTTTGGACTCTTCCTCACCTTCTTGAGGGTTTCTTCCCCTCCTTAGTGGGTAGCACGGCTCATTCTACTAGAGCTGCTGGAGCCTCCTGGGCTGTTCGGCATCAGGTTTTGGTTCTTCCAAATCCAATTTGTGTTGCAACACCCCGGGCAGCACTGAACACCTCTCAGCCAGTACACCTGAGACTGGTCAAATACTCCCAATGAGATTCTGTTCAGCCTATCACACACCTTATATACCCACCAAGCCGGCCCACAATAAGTCACTCCCTTCCTGAGCTACACGCTGCCGACGTCAGAAGTAGGAGGTTGGTGATAATAATGGGACTCTACTCTTCTATTTGATAGGGAAATCAATATAAATTGAAGTATATATACCAGAATGAATGTATATTCCTTCTCTCTGTTTCATTTAGATTAAAATATGTTTTTCTGATTCTTTAGTTAGTTCAGACTGACCCATGGAGCAATGTCCACGCTAATACATCACAGATAAAATTAATAGTAGATAGTCATTGAGACTTTGCCTTGTCATGTAACACGATGACTTCAGCTAACATTACCTCAGCTATCATGTGGCAGTATGGGAATTTACTTTTTTGGGAAATTGTCATTGGATGCTAAAATTGCTTATTCATACACGTAAGCCCACTTTAATGGGTATAAAAAGGTGTGATGTACACAATAAAGATATGCTTCTACCCAGGTTCAGTTTGTCTCTGTTGAATGCGTCAGTGACTCGAGTCTTTGTCTTAAAATTTGACTATCATCCAATATACTTAAGTGGTCCCATTGAGAACACCCCTGGCATATGTATTCCATGGGATTCTGTGTAGTGATTACATTGTCTCATCTTCTCTCCATTCAGGTTCCTACAATATAGAATCCTCTCAGTATCTTCTATAGAAGAGAATATTCCTGATTGTCCCATCAAGGATGGAAAGAGACGGGAACAAGATGGCGGAAAGTCTATTAAATCTCACCCTAGAGATCATCTACCAGCTTACTGGAGAGGTGAGAGATTCTGATGATGTCATCATGACATCATTCTTATCTATAGTAATAACAGATGATAGGACTGGAGAGGTGATGGACTCTGGACATGTATGTAGTGAGATTTATTAATGTGTCTCCCCATAACCAGGATTACACAGTAGTGAAGAAGACCTCTAGTGGGCGCTGTCAGGCTCATGTGTATGAAGGATATGGAGGAACCCCGAGCCCAATCCCAGGGCCTCCACTTCACCCCCTGATACAGGAGAAGATCAATGGACAGAAGATCCTAGAACTCACCAACAAGATGTTGGAGCTGCTGACTGGAGAGGTGACACTGCTGGAAATGCTGGGACATTATACAGTAACTGGAGGGGTCGGAGTGATGACTGTATCATTGTGTTGTCAGGTTCCTATAAGGTGTCAGGATGTCGCTGTCTATTTCTCCATGGAGGAGTGGGAGTATTTAGAAGGACACAAGGATCTGTACAAGGAGGTGATGATGGAGGACCACCAGCCCCTCACATCAGCAGGTAATAGACATGACTATATACACATGGACTTCCATTATTTGTATGTACAGAATGAATTCAGTCCCTGTCTGTGTTTCCTACAGGTAGATCCAGTAAGAGGACAACACCGGAGAGATGTCCCAGTCCTCTTCTTCCACAGGATGATCAGGTAGATGGAGATATTCCCTATGATGTGTAGACGGGCTGTGAAGTCCTTGTGTATCTTTTTTTCATTGCTGACTTGCAATATTTATTTCACAGCTTCAGGATGACGATCTGGACAATGTTTTGGCCATAAAGATAAAGGAAGATCCCTATGTGAGTGGTGATGAGGAGTGTGAGGAGGACATTCCTACAGGGACCCGCCCAGGTGAGGAGTCACCACTATATAAAGCACAGAAGGGTCACTGATTCTATTCAGACATTGTTTAGACTATTTGTTGTTCCCCAATTCAGGTAAAATACTAATAATACATGAATATAAATGTGATACCGCTATAGGAGGTAATAAATGTAGTATAGAATAGAACGTACAGCAGGAATATGGACTTGACATTGATGTGAATGAGGCAAATTTCTTCCTCACTGGCTGTCAGTCCTCGTGAAGGGAAAGAATTTCCCAGAATTATATAGCAGATTATATCAGGTGGTGTAAAAATAATCCTCCTGCTCGATCTTCAGGCAGATTCCACCTTAGAGCTCTATGGAAATAAATGGGAGGTGGAAAATCCGGCCTGACTAGTAAGGAATCTGATGGAGATTCGGGGGCTGATTTGGTAAAGTGGAAAAAATTTTCTTCTGAATTCCTGAAGCAGCTTCTACAAATGTCACTGTGTAAATCTCACCTTAGACCCCAATCACACTATGAAATCCGGACTAGAAAATCTGGTCTGTATATCAGTCACATTTCCCAGCCCGAACTTTGTCCACACACCAGTACTCCCTGTATCTTAGTGATTACAGATGAGCGAACACCGTTCGATCGATTAGGTATTTAATTGAATATCAGGCCGTTCGAGGTATTCGTTTCCAATCGTATACCACGCAGCATACACAGTAAAAATTTGTACCCACTCCCACCTTCCCCTGTTTTTTGCGCAAATAACTGTGCAGGGGAGGTGGGACAGGAACAACGACAACGGGGGCGTGGAAATGCAGATGTGAAGCAAGGTTGTGCTCAACCAACAGCGTCTACCGTGCCTACTGCTCTGCGGCAGAAAGCATTGCGCTTCCCCACAGTCCCTGGCTTGATGGCCACATTAAGTAGGGTGCAGGGTACAAGACTAACCAGGCCCGAGCACCAGGAAGAGGTGTTACAATGGTTGGCGGACAATGCTTCCAGCACATTCTCCACCAGCCAGTCAGCCTCTACCTCAACTCCTCCGCCTACCCCACAGTTTGGTCCTCCTTCCTCACAACATGCGCAATCTTCCCAGCAAAGTAATTCCACCTTACCCACCTCCCAGGAGCTGTTTTCAGTTCCATTCACTGTCCTTCTCTCTGTCCCACCACATCCTGAATCACTGGAGGTAACAGATGAGTTGCTGTGTCCTGATGCCCAAACACTGGAGCATCCGTTATCTCCTGTTGTTCTTGTTGACCAGCAATCGGCCCTCAGAGACGACGATGACGAGGCACAGTTGTCATCAGGGCAGCCTGTTGCCGTCGTCGGTGCGCAAGAGGAGGAGCCGTCGGAGGATTTGGAAGAGGAGGTGGTGTACGATGAGGCCACTGACCCGACCTGGGCAGGGCAGATGTCAAGTGGGGAGAGCAGTGGAGATGTGGAGGCAAGTGCAGCACCAAAGAGGGTTGCTAGAGGCAGAGGCATGTCCAGAGGACAGCTGCTTCACCGAAGCCAGGCCACAGCCAGCAGGGCCCAAAATATTCCCTCTTGTAGCCAGACTAGAAAAACCTCCCACATCGAGGTCATGGTCTTCGGTGGTGTGGAATTTTTTAAATGTCTATGCGGCGGACAAATATAGTGCCGTTTGCACACTCTGCAACTCGAAACTGAGTAGAGGCTCTGAAAAGAGCAACCTTACGACCACTTGCATATGCTGTCATTTGGAAGGCAAGCACTGGGCTCAGTGGCAGAGAGCAAACACAGGACAATCGTCGTCTGGCGTTGCCGCCACTGCCTCTCTCACTGTTGCCAGTGCTGGAGCTGCAGTCCAGACCAGCAGCCAGGAAACCTCCACATCTCCCTCCACCACTTTGGAGACTTCTCACTCATCCACCCCTTTTCCTGTCTTAGCTCCTTCTCCTGCACCATCATGTGCCTCTTCACAGCAACCCACCATCTCCCAGACTTTTGAGCATAAACAAAAATACAGCACTACCCACCCCCATGCACAAGCTTTAAACGCACACATCTCCAAACTCCTGGCCCAGGAGATGTTGCCGTTCCAGCTTGTGGAAACTCAGGCCTTCCGTGACCTGATGGCAAGTGCAGCACCTTGCTATGCCGTCCCTAGCCATCACTACTTCTCCCGGTGTGCCGTCCCCGCCTTGCACCAGCACGTGTCACGCAACATCCGGCGGGCTCTAAGTTCCGTGATTTGCACAAAGGTCCACTTGACCACCAACGCGAGGACAAGTGCATGCAGACAGGGATGCTACATTTCACTGACGGCACACTGGGTGAATGTAGTTGAGGCTGGGACCGGGTCACAAAGTGGGGCAGTCTACCTCATTTTCCTGCCCAACATTCCTGGCAGGGGCTCTGAACCACCAACCTCTGCCATCACATCGACCCCAGCTACCTGCTGGAAACGCTGCAGCACTGAAGTGGGCAGATGTCAGCAGGCCGTGCTGCAGCTCATCAACTTGGGGGACAGACAGCACACTGTCTCCGAGGTGAGGGATGCCTTCCTCGATGAGACATCGACATGGTTTTCATTGCTGCACCTGGGCCCAGGCATGGTCGTGTGTGATAACGGCCGGAACCTGGTAGCGGCTCTGGAGCTTGCCAACCTCCAACATGGTCCATGCCTGGCCCACGTGTTCAATTTAATGGTGCAACGGTTTTTAAAAACGTACCCTAATTTACCCGAACTACTGGTGAAAGTGCGGTGCTTGTGCGCTCACTTTTGTAAGTCCACAGTAGCCGCTGCTAGCCTCCGAAGCCTCCAGCAACGCCTCCATCTGCAAGAACACCGGTTGATGTGCAACATCCCCACATGCTGGAACTCAACATGCCACATGTTGAGTAGAGTGTGTGAGCAGCAGAGACCCTTGATGGAGTACCATCTCCAAAACCCAAGGGTTCCTCAGTCAGCTCCCGCAGTTTCTGCACCATGAGTGGCCATGGATGGCAGACTTATGCGAGATCTTGCATGTCTTTGAGGAGTCAACCATGAAGGTCAGCTGTGACGATGCACTCGTGAGTGTCACAATCCCGCTCCTGTGTGTGATGCGAGAATCCCTCATCGCCATCAGCAATAACGCATTGTACGCTGAGGAGTCGGCATAGGAGCAGAACATCCCAGCAGGATAGTCAGGGCACACTCCTGTCCGCTTCACAGCGTATATTGAGGGAGGAGGAGGATGACGAAGTGGCAGATCTCATTGTCACACAGGAGGGTAGCGAGTTAAGTTCATTGTGTCCCATTGCTGCAGCGCAGTTGGGGCGAAATGGAGGAAGAGGACATGGAGAGTGACCATTCTGGTGGGGGCTGCCAAGTTATGCCAATGGCACACATGGCTGAATACATGTTGGAGTGCTTTTCAACTGACAAACGCATCGTCAAAATCCTGGAGAGTAACAAATACTGGATTTTTGCAATCCGCGACCCCCGGTATAAAAATAATATTTCTAATTTTATTCCGGTAAAGGGGAGGGCTAGTCGCATGAGTGATTGCCACACGCAACTGGTGCAGAATATGATGGAGATGTTTCCATCAACTCTCGTTGGCAGCAGAAATGAGAGTTGCTCCAACAGGCTAACAACTGCCATCTGGTCCACACCTGGCAGGGGCACACTCTCCAAGGTCTGGGACACATTAATGGCACCCACTTGCCAAACTACCGCCAATGAGGGGCCTAGTGTCACCAGGAGGGACAAGTATAGGTGCATGTTGCGGGAGTGCCTGGCTGACACCAGCCCTGTCCTCTCCGATCCCTCTACAGCCTATACTTATTGGGTCTACAAGTTGGATTTGTGGCTGGAACTTGCGCTGTACGCATTGGAGGTCCTTTCCTGCCCTTCCGCCAGCATGCTTTCGGAAAGGGTCTTCAGCGCAGCCGGTGGCATAATTACGGATAAGCGCAGCCGGCTGTCAGCTGATCAAAATGAACAGCCACTGGATAGACCCATCATTTTCATGTCCACTGGTGTCAAACACCCTGACATGAAGTTTCATGTGTGTGCTCACCCTCTACAATTCCTCCTCATACTACTCCTCCACTATCAGCGTTGCACAATTCTGCTCCTACTATTCTCAATCCACCCTGATTCCCCCAAACTCTGCTGGTTAGAGGCTCTACTCACTCCAAGGGCCAAAACAATGCTTTGTAAAGGCTCTACTCACTCCAAGGGCCAAAAACACTGCCGGTGCAAGGCTCTACTCACTCCAAGGGCCAAAAACAATGCTTTTTTCTAAAGGTTCTACTCATTCCAAGGGCCATAAACACTGCTGTTTAAAGGCTCAACTCACCCAAAGGACCAACAAATATCTGCTGCTGCAAGGCTGAACTAAGTTAAAAGGCCTAAAACTCTGGTGGTAAAAGGCTGAAGTCACCTGAAGGGCTTCAATCTCTGCAGATAGCTCAGCTTAAGGGCCTCTAACTTAATTTGGAAGGGCTCACATTAAAGGGCCAGAAAAGTGAATTTTTGAAGGTCTCACCACATCTCTCTCTCTCTCTCTCTCACACACACACACACACACACACACACAAACAATGACAGTTAAGGGTGAGGGCTTTTGGATTTCCCATTGCCTATTCCATCTGTGGTTGTCATGGGCAACGTGATTTAAAGGGGTGCTTGTTAATGTTTCTTTAGCTTTAAATTTGGGTTTCTGTCCATCCAATTGGGGAGGAAAGAAGGTTTCCAGGTATTTTTCCACTTTCATAGTGTTTTGTTTTTTTTTTGAGTGTGGAAAGTGTGTAGTTGATCGGCTGTGATGGTGGGGTAAAACTGTGACTTGGGCTTGTTAGATGCCCCCAGGCATGCTTCCCCTGCCGTCCCAGTTGCATTGCAGAGGTGTTGGCATTATTTCCAGGGATGTCATAGTGGACTTGGTGACCCTCCTGAGTCGAATGGTGGGATCCCCTGAAACGAAGCGTTTTTCCCCATAGACTATAATAGGGTTCGATATTCGTTCGAATAATCGAATATTGAGCGGCTATTCAAAACGAATATCGAATATTTTACTGTTCGCTCATCTCTATTAGTGATCTATGACGCTAGGAGTCCCTGCTTCCTTGTGACTCCACAGACACATACTACATACTGTATGGGACAGCAGATCCGCGGTGAGTTCAGAATGGGAAATCCAGCAGATGTGGTTTGGATTCTATTGTGTGTATGGGGTGTAATACAGTACGATTTATGGCATCCTACAGTATTATTGCACATAAGTGGCCATATTTAAGCAGCCATGGATTGTGTTCACCTCTACAGTGACCTAGAGCAGTGGTGGCGTCTCCTGCCCCGCTTCATTACTATTCACTATCATTGACCTCCGTCTCAGCACAGTGAATACTAATGAAGTAGGCCGCGCTGCTGTCGTTTGCTGCCTGTGCGACTGACTTCACTTCTTCACAAGGTCTGAAGCGTCTCAGGTAGCGGCAGCTCAGTGGGGAATATTCTTATAAGGTTATGTTATTCAATAATAGTAACATCCATTTTCTTCTTGTCAGATGATTGTACCAGGAGCTCAGAGGGACATCTGATATCTACAGATTATAAAGCAGAGGATCATGGTATCACACATGATCCATATGAAGAGCATGTCAACACCCCAGATATATACTCAGCCCATCAGGAGAAAGATCTTTCTTCCAATTCATCACAGTCTGTTAATCAAAATGAAAGATACAAAAGGGACGTTGTAGATCAGATAACTCACACAGGAGAGAAACCCTATTCATGCCCAGAATGTGGGAAATGCTTTGTCTCTAAATCTCATCTTGTTTTGCATCAAAGAACTCACACAGGGGAGAAGCCATATTCATGCTCAGAATGTGGGAAATGTTTTACTCAGATTTCAACTCTTCATAAACATCGGAGAATTCACACAGGGGAGAAGCCATATTCATGCTCAGAATGTGGGAAATGTTTTAATCAGAAATCAATTCTTGTTGAACATCTGAAAATTCACACAGGTGAGAAGCCATATTCATGCCCAGAATGTGGGAAATCTTTTAGGCAGAAATCAAGTCTTATTGAACATCAAAAAATTCACAAAGGAGAGAAGCCATATTCATGCCCAGAATGTGGGAAATGTTTTACTCAGAAATCAAGTCTTGTTGAACATCAAAAAATTCACAAAGGAGAGAAGCCATATTCATGCCCAGAATGCGGGAAATGTTTCATCGCTAAATCACATCTTGTTTCACATCAGAGAACTCATACAGGGGAAAAGTTGTTTTCTTGCCTAGAATGTGGGAAATGTTTTACTTGGAAATCACAACTTGTTCAACATCAGATGTTTCACACAGGGGAGAAGCCATATTCATGCCCAGAATGTGGTAAAAGTTTTGTGGGTAAATCAAATCTTGTTACACATCAGAGAATTCACACAGGGGAGAAGCCATTTTCATGCCCAGAATGTGGGAAATGTTTTACTCAGAAATCAAAACTTGTTGAACATAAAAGAACTCACACAGGGGAGTTTTCCTGCCCAGAATGTGGGAAATGTTTTATCTCTAAATCACATCTTGTTACACATCAGAGAATTCACACAGGGGAAAAACCATTCCCATGCCCAGATTGTGGGAAATGTTTTAGAGTACAATCAAGTCTTGTTTCACATCAGAGAACTCACACAGGGCAGAAGCCTTTTCCATGCCCAGAATGCGAGAAATGTTTTATCTCTATATCACATCTTGTTGCACATCAGAGAACTCACACAGGGGAGAAGCCATATTCATGCCCAGAATGTGGGAAATGTTTTACTCAGAAATCAAATCTTATTGAACATCAAAAAATTCACAAAGGAGAGAAGCCATATTCATGTCCAGAATGTGGGAAATGTTTTACTCAGAAAACAAATCTTGTTGAACACCAAAAAATTCACAAAAGAGAGAAGTCATATTCATAACCAGAAGGTGGGAAATGTTTTACAGTACAATCAAGTCTTGTTACACATCAGATAATTCACACATAATCTTTGATACTGTATCTCTTGCAGTTGTAAATCTGAGAGGAGGCCTTTAAGATTGTAGAGAGTTTGGTAGTAGACTCGTAGAGATTAAGCTATGGTGTCAGTATTGGATGGAACCTTTTAGTGTATTCGTTGTAAGCCGATGGTTGGTCAGGTAATGGAAGGGGTGTACATCTCACCCAGACTACTAAGGTGGGTGAGATGAGAAAACTCCAGAATTTGGGCTGGATTTTTAGGAATGGCAGCTAGGTTGGTAGTGGGATTTGTCATTCCACCCCCCTCCAGTCCACACTCTGGGGATGTTCCGGCAGCGACTCAGCTGCAGAGAGTCTGCTCATCAAGGGAGGCTTAAGAAGCCAGCTCCAGCAGCAGACTGTGGGCAGAGTTTGGCTGGAGTGCTAACAGAGAGGTCATATTTTTTTGGAGCTGTGTCCTGAATGATTCTACTGCCTTTTGATTTCTGTTATTCTAGGTGAGGTAAGATATTCTATTGTTTAGTTAGAGCCCAGCCGGGCAGGTATTTAATATTGTATTGTTTCCTTTTGTTGCTGCACTACATTTTTGAGTGAAAATAAACTCTACCTTTGTTTTGGACTAAAGAAACTGGACTTTTGTGTCTATGCCACCCCACCTAGCAACCCCAGACCCTGACATCTTGTATTTCATATATGGTGTCTAAACGACCTTTCATTTTGCATTTGGCTCCAGTAGGTCCATCAGCGTGTTTCCCTGTTGCGTTTATTTTTTACTTTTTTTTTTGTAAATCAATTTTTATTGAACATTTTTTTAAAAGTTATACAGTAACAAAAATCAAGTGAATAAAGATCAGATACAAATGAATACATACTCAAATATGGACTAGAGATTATGTATATCTGCAAGTTGGATAAGACACAAAAGAAAAGCATTCAAGGAGAAATATCCAAACGGGTTATGGCTATGTATCAGTTAGTTGGGTAAGGCGTGTGAGTAAAATGAGAAGAAGGGGTGGGGGGGAGATATAAATCCAGAATAAGATTAGAGAGAAGAGAGAGAATCCAGAGCCGGGACTTTGAATATAGTTAGTGTACTTAGCAGTGAAGATATCATTGTCGGCGATGTCTGCACAGCAGGCAGGGGTGAAAAAATCTGTAATGGCTTGTGAAACCGCCGCTGTGCACATTGGGTGTTTTAAAGGTTGGGCTTGGAGTCCAGCCCCATTCACCTCTGGACTGATTAGGGATTGGCAAGGAAAGGTGAATGAGAACTTGGTCATGTTAGTACGAGGGCCCCAAGCAAGCAAATGATGATTGATAAGGGAGTAGTCATCTAATGTGAGTGTTGTGGACTTGTCAAAAATAGGTGCAGTCTCTCACCTGGGGATGAAGGATCCACTAGACCGCGGCAAGGCTCATGTCAGCAGTCTTAGATTTCAGGGCCTGTAAGTGTGACGAAAGGATGGCGAACCTGCCAGAAGTGTTAGCGGAGGACCAAAGGGGGATTTCTGTACAGCGCTGGAGAATATGTTGGCACTATACAAGTAAGAGAAAGAAATATTTTAGTCAAAACAAATTAGGGGTCCTGCATTTGCACTACTGCTCCAGTCATGTCTATGGGAAGGTTGATGGGAAGTAGAGTTGAGCTCCATTATCTCTGGCAGTCATTGGCATCATTCTATTCATTGGGAAGAAACAGGACCCCTGTTCTCTGGATGCGGCTTCTTATACTTGGAGTCTTATCATACATGGAGTCTGATATGTAGTAATAAAATATGGATGTGGCTATTTATAGTTACTAGAGATGAGCGAACACCGTTCGATCGAATACATATTCGATCGAATATCAGGCCGTTCGAGGTATTTGATTCCAATCGAATACCACGAGGCAAACGCAGTAAAAATTCGTATCCCCTCCCACCTTCCTTGGTGCGTTTTTTGCACCAATAACTGCACAGGGGAGGTGGGACAGGAACTACGACAACAGAGGCAGTTAAAAAAAATTTAAAAACCCATTGGCTGCCGAAATCAGGTGACCTCCAATTTAGATGAATGGTGGATTTAACATTCGATTAATTTGGGACTGTGAACTATGTGACTAAGACAGGGACAGATCTACAGGCAGGGTTAGCTAGGGATTACCTTTATTTAGGGGGGAATGTTACTGTTACGTTCGTGTCTAAGTCCAGACCCAGATTCTGGATTGCAGGTTGCACCGCTAAGGAAACAGGGAAAGGAGACTTTCCCTGGCACTACGGTGGCTAGCTAGGCCCTGCCTACGGGTGGTGGTCAGCTGTCCCCAAGCTAGCCTTGGCCCTGACAACTCCTGGCTCTCTAGCACGATGACCTAGCAGACAGATAGGGAAGGAGCTATAGGAGAGATAGGGACTGGGGTTTCTAAAGTGGCGACCCCTACAGAAATCCAGGTGCAGCTGCAGACAGACAAACGGGCTGGGAGGTGCTGGACAACGGACACGCAGCACAACACAAAACAAGAAAATGAGGAGAGGGACAGTGGAGAGGTGAGGAATGGGTAAACACAGGACTGGGGGAAAACACTGGAACCCAAAACCTCTCAAACCACAAGAAAGTGCCAGGCAAACAAAGCAGAAGGATCGGGTGGAGATGAAGTGTGAGGAAACAAACTAGATTCACACAACAGGCAACTCTCACACCACTTCCTAATCTGCTGGAACCTTCACCAAAACAATCCTCCTCCTAAGCCAAGAATCCTAAATTGTAAACCACGAAAACCGGCAACATGTGGAGCCAGCCCTCTTCCTTAAAAAGGCCCCAGAATCCTCCCATAGGATGATGGCAAATTAAACACCTGAGGTTCGATTCCTGGAACCTCAAGTCTGCTAAGAGGACTGGCACCAATACCAAACCAGATGGTCCAGTGGTAAAGCAACCACCAGCAGAACATAGGAGCCCGGATCAAATCCCCAAACACAAACAACCAGGTCATGACAGTTACTCACCCAGCTCTTTGGGGCTCTATCTGGTCGGGATCCCTGTCAGCTTGCGATATGCGCGAGCTGACTTTTTCCCATAGGAATGCATTGACCAGCGTTGATTGGCCAGTGTACAGCATTCAGCCAATCAACACTGGTTCTGCCTGAGGAGGCGGAGTCTAAAATCGGTCCACAGCAGTTTCCATTCTGGTCCGATTTTAGACTCCGCCTCCTCCGGCAGAACTAGTGTTGATTGGCCAAAAACTGTACACTGGCCAACCAACGCTGGTCAATGCATTCCTATGGCGAGATGAAGCAGAGCTAGCTTGGCTACTCCGGACACCGGAGATGAAGCAGAGCTCGGCTCTGCTGCACCCAACAATCCCTCCAACTACTCCTCCTGTCACACACACAGTCTGCACTACTTCCAACCATCCCTCCAGCTACTCCTCCTGTCACACACACAGTTCTGCACTACTTCCAACCATCCCTCCAGCTACTTCTGTCACACACACAGTTCTGCACTACTGCCAACCATCCCTCCAGCTACTCCTCCTGTCACACACATCTCTGGTGTAACAGAGCTCAGTGCACACTCAGCTCTGCTACTTCTCTACACTCTGTTGGCGGAGTCTAAAATCGGACCAGAATGGAAACTGCTGTGGACCGATTTTAGACTCTACCTCCTCAGGCAGAACCAACGTTGATTGGCCGAATGCTGTACACTGGCCAATCAACGCTGGTCAATGCATTCCTATGGGAAAAAGTCAACTCGCGCATATCACAAGCTGACAGGGATCCCGACCAGATAGAGCCCCAAAGAGCTGGGTAACATTCCCCCCTAAATAAAGGTAATCCCTAGCTAACCCTGCCTGTACATCTGCCCCTGTCTCACAGTCACATAGTTCACAGTCCCAAATTAATCGAATGTTAAATCCACCATTCATCTAAATTGGAGGTCACCTGATTTCGGCAGCCAATGGGTTTTTAAATTTTTTTTAACTGCCTCTGTTGTCGTAGTTCCTGTCCCACCTCCCCTGCGCAGTTATTGGTGCAAAAAACGCACCAAGGAAGGTGGGAGGGGATACGAATTTTTACTGCGTTTGCCTCGTGGTATTCGATTGGAATCAAATACCTCGAACGGCCTGATATTCGATCGAATATGTATTCGATCGAACGGTGTTCGCTCATCTCTAGTAACTATAAATAGCCACATCCTTTATTTATTTCAGCTGGTATATGGTAAAGTTGAAATGTACATACTGTATTCAGGAGCGAGGTATTTTAAGTTAATATACTTCTATGGTAACTGATATGTATATGTATCAGCCCCAGGGGGGGGTGTTTTTTTATAGTTGGTGGGAACCTGCAATCATTTGATTGCAAGTGCCCATAGATGGCAATCCAAGTGTATTGCCGTCTATGGGAGATTGCAGCCATTAGCATCGGTCCTCCGGGTGTAGCAGAGAGCCGATTGCTATGGCGACCACTCCGCAACAAAGCGGTTGGCTGTACTTTTACATTCCCGGAGGATGTCGTGGAGGGCCGGGCCGCACCATCGCTCCACTCCTGCTGCTGCAGGAAGCCCGCGGTGGCAGGAAGGTCGCGATCGTGCTCCTCTACCCCTTGCCCCGCTGTATCCCAGCGTATAAGATGACCCCCAAGTTTTCTGAAAAGTTTTTTTGTGGAAAAAGTCGTGTTATACGCCGGAACATGCAGTGAGGTTTTATGTGGTAGTGGCTGGAGGAGCAACTGAGTAACAGGGCACTGCAAGACCCTCGGCAGATAGCAGCTAATGTAATGTGCCGGCTGGCCGCCCGGCTGTGTTGTTTGGCTGGGGCGGAGGACACAGGACAAAGATTAGGGCAGCTTATATAGTATATGGAGCAGCTGTCCGTAGAAGAATGTGTGCTGCGAACTTACCGCTGAGCGTGGAGATCGTGGAAAGCAGGAGGATCGTGCAAAAAGTAAGCCAGTGAAGGTAAATTCGAGGGTCGGGATGACTGTGGAATGCTGGCGTGTGGCCCAGACTGTGTGTGCGCTGCAGTGACGTGTACGCAGGAAGTGTGCGTGTGGCCTCCTCAGTGCAGTGTAGTTCATCTCACTGCCCAAGCAGTGTCACGCTGATGTTCAGCAAACATGGCGGTCCCGGAGCGTCGGCTTTGGTAGGCTGCTGAGGTATATTACTGTAACGTGACTGTGTAAGGTCAGCAAATACATGTAAATGTCATTGAGTGGGGTTAGGGCTACCCTTGAGGCGACAATAAGGAGTGTGCAGGTAGTTTGTGGCTGGAAATGTGAGGAAGTGTGTGTGATTCTACAGCTGGGGTTGGTAGTCCTGCTTTTGTGACTCTCCTGGCAAAAGTAGCCTATGTTTCAATCCCAAGCAAAACTATGTTTGTGGAAAATTTCACGCAAATCCGTCCAGGCGTTTTAGCGTTATTGAGGAACAAACATCCAAACTCACAAACATCCAAATATCTAAACATCCAACCACACAAACTTTCACATTTATAATATTAGTAGGATGAGCAAATGCCGTTCGATCGAATAGGTATTCGATCGAATATCATGGTGTTCGATGTATTCGTTCACAATCGAATACAAGGCCACATCTGCAGTAAAAATTTGTGTCCCCTCCCACCTTCCCTGGCGCGTTTTTTGCACCAATAACTGTGCAGGGTAGGTGGGACAGGAACTACGACAACGGAGGCAATGAAAAAAATTGAAAAAACCCATTGGCTGCCGAAAACATGTGACCTCCGATTCATAAGAACGGCCGCCGCCTTATTCGTGTCATTTGGAGTGATAGGGAGAGCTTGTTCTGAGGAGATAAAGTGCGTTCATAGCTTTGGTTAGGCAGGAAATAACAGCTCTTTTCAGAGCTTAATACATCATGCAGCGTAGTAGCAGGGGATGTGGGCGAGGACGTGGATATTCCGCTCGGTATCCAGTCTACAGTCCAGCTACTGTAGAGGGGATGCCACGAATGTCCTTCGTCATCATGAGCAGGGGACGTGGGCTAGGATGTGGACACCCAGCTGTATATCCACTCCACAGTCCAGGTACTGGAGAGGGGCTGCCAGCAGCAGCAGGGGACATGGGTGAGGACATGGATAACCAGCTGGGTATCCACTCCATATTCCAGGTACTGGAGAGAAGCTGCCAGCACCCAATTTACTCTTCCTCCTCATACTACTCATCCTCCTCCTACAACCCCAGCCCCTACTTCTGAATGTGAATTTTTTATATATATATATATATATATATATATATATATATATATATATATAATATTTCCATTATCTCCCTCCCCCAGGGGGTTGCAACTCAATATTTTAGGGCTCCAGCCCAAGGGCCTGCAAGATAATTTTTTAGGGCTCCATCCCAAGGGCCTGAAAATTTATGTTTTAGGGCACCCCCCAAGGGCCTGAAATCTAATTTTTTTAGGGGTCACCCCAAGGGCCAAAAAATAAAACACTGCTGCTGCATGGCTCTAGTCACCAAAAGGGCCAAAAACACTGCTGGTGCGAGGCTCTACTCACTCCAAGGGCCAAAAACACTGCTGGTGCGAGGCTCTACTCACTCCAAGGGCCCAAAACACTGCTGCTGCATGGCTCTACTCACTCCAAGGGCCCAAAACACTGCTGCTGCATGGCTCTACTCACTCCAAGGGCCCAAAACACTGCTCCTGCATGGCTCTACTCACTCCAAGGGCCAAAAACACTGCTGGTGCGAGGCTCTACTCACTCCAAGGGCCCAAAACATTGCTTTTTAAAGGCTGTACAGTCATGGCCAAAAGTTTTGAGAATGACACAAATCTTCTATTGTCACATGATCTGCTCCCTCTGGTTTTTATGTGTGTTTGTCAGATGTTTTTATCACATACAGAAATAGAATTGCAATCATATTATGAGTAACAAAAGCTTATATTGACAGTTAGAATGAGTTAATGCAGCAAGTCAATATTTGCAGTGTTCACCCTTCTTCTTCAGGACCTCTGCAATTCTCCCTGGCATGCTCTCAATCAACTTCTGGACCAAATCCTGACTGATAGCCATCCATTCTTGCACAATCAATGCTTGCATTTTGTCAGAATTTGTAGGTTTTTGTTTGTCCACCCGTCTCTTGATGATTGACCACAAGTTCTCAATGGGATTAAGATCTGGGGAGTTTCCAGGCCATGGACCCAAAATCTATATGTTTTGTTCCCTGAGCCATTTAGTTCTCACCTTTGCTTTATGGCAAGGTGCTCCATCATGCTGGAAAAGGCATTGTTGATCGCCAAACTGCTCTTGGACGGTTGGAAGAAGTTGATCTTGGAGGACATTCTGGTACCATTCTTTATTCATGGCTGTGTTTTTAGGCAGGACTGTGAGAGAGCCGATTCCCTTGGCTGAGAAGCAACCCCACACATGAATGATTTCAGGATGCTTTACAGTTGGCATGAGACAAGACTGGTGGTAGTGCTCACCTCGCCTTCTCCGAATAAGCTGTTTTCCAGATGTCCCAAACAATCGAAAAGGGGATTCATCTGAGAAAATGACTTTACCCCAGTCCTCAGCAGTCCACTCCCTGTACCTTTTGCAGAATATCAGTCTGTCCCTGATGTTTCTTCTGGAGAGAAGTGGCTTCTTTTCTGCCCTCCTTGAGACCAGGCCTTGCTCCAAGAGTCTCCGCCTCACAGTGCGTGCAGATGCACTCACACCTGCCTGCTGCCATTCCTGAGCAAGCTCTGCACTGCTGGTAGCCCAATCCCGCAGCTGAAACACTTTTAAGAGACGGTCCTGGTGCTTGCTGGTCTTTCTTGGGCGCCTTGGAGCCTTTTTGCCAACAATAGAACCTCTCTCCTTGAAGTTTTTGATGATGCGATAGATCGTTGACTGATTTGCAATCTTTCTAGCTGCGATACTCTTCCCTGTTAGGCCATTTTTGTGCAGTGCAATGATGACTGCACGTGTTTCTTTAGAGATAACCATGGTTAACAGAAGAGAAACAATGGTGCCAAGCACCAGCCTCCTGTGTGTCCAGTGGTGTCATTCTTACTTAATCATGACAGATTGATCTCCAGCCCTGTCCTCATCAACACCCACACCTGGCTTACAGGGATATCGATATGTACCATCAAAAACTGTTGGACAACTTAATGGACACATTTCCTACAGAAAGCAGTGAGTCAAGATCATCTCCAACTCCTGCACACCGTTCACAATGCCGTGGTGGTCCCAGAGACAGAAGCACAGCCTGTTGCAAGGGAAGTGTGGGCATAATGGCTAATGCTTGGCTGTCTTTGTTGAGGCCTACTACAGCAACATTAAATGTAGAGGTATCAGACCGGAGAGCATTTTTTGTTACAAGTGCAAGACTATATGAAAATACACAGACATCTTACCACAAGAGTCTTTCCTGCTGGACTACTGGGTGTCGAAGCTGGAAATGTGGCCTGAACTTGCCCAGTATTCCCTGGGGTTACATTCTTGTCCAGCAGCTAGTGTCTTTTCCGAACGACTGTTCAGCACTGCTGGTGGTGTTGTCACAGAGCTTCGGACTAGACTCTCTGCTGACAATGTTGATCGCCTGAGTTTCATAAAGATGAACGAGTCCTAGGTTGAGAAGGGCTATAAACACACCGTTGGCAGATACGGCATTATAAAAAAAATCAATGTTGTTACAAAATGTCTCATCGATTTTCTGTAGCTCCTCCTGCACATAAATTTATATTTTTTAGGTTACAATTTTTCAGAGGCTACTGTGCTTAAATTTTTGGACTCTACGCTGTGTAGTCATGAAAATACTAAATTTTATTGGCTAAGCTTACTTTTAAAGAGGTCAATCGTGACTGAGGCTCATATGCTTCAATTTTAGGACTCCACACTACTGAAAAAACTGTATTTTAAGGTCTATGCTTCCTTGGAAAGAGGTCACTTATATGACTGAGGCTCAGGTGCTTCAATTTTTGGACTCCACACTGTGTAGTCATTAAAATACTATATTTTACCTGCTAAGCTGTCAATCTGTGACTGAGGCTCATATGGTTCAATTTTTGGACTCCACACTGTGTAGTGATCAAAAAAACAAAGTTTTATGGCCATTTAAGTGTTCTCTTGCTCTTTCTATGCATTCTAAGAACTTGTATGTATTTTTTGGTCTGTGCCAGTCGCTACATTGGCTGACTATTCATTATAGAATAAAATATAAAGTTATCCCTCTCCTCCACAAGGCGCTCCATAATGCCGCACCTCCATACATTTCCTCCCTCATCTCTGTCTACCGCCCAACCCGTGTTCTCCGTTCACTCAATGACCTAACACTTACATCCTCTATTATCAGAACTTCCCGCACTCGTATACAAGACTTCTCCCGAGCTGCACCACTTCTCTGGAATGCTCTACCTCGGACAATCAGATTAAATCCCAATTTCTACAGTTTCAAATGCAAACTAAAGACACATCTTTTAAGACAGGCCTATCAAGTCTAAACATTAAAAGTATAAAAAGCTCTTGCTCACCAGATCGGACCATAGTCCTGCTATAACAAACAATTACCCTCAGGCATTGTACACTGTTTCAATGAGCGTTTTTAGTTCAGCTTCATGAGCTGAGACTTTTCGGGTTCCGTTTTGGTTCTACTTGTGTTTGGTTTACCCTTGTTTTCCCTCGTATTCAGTGACCATGGCATATCTAGTGTAGAATCTGCCACCCTTCCCAAATCGAGAACCATCTACAAAAGAACTCAAAATCAGGGTTAACAATAGGTTCATCATTTACATGATCAAATCCAACAGTTTCTTGTGGCATACAATCATGTTCTACATTGTCAGCAGAAAATACTTGTGTATACATATTGTGGAGGGAGTAGGCTTAGAAGCAGCAGTGGATCCAGACAGTCAGAGACAGACACAAAAAGTCAGGTAAGGGGCAACACGGTGGCTCAGTGGTTAGCACTGCAAGGCGTTTGTATGTTCTCCCTGTGCTTGCATGGATTTCCTCCCATTCTTCAAAGACATACTGACAGGAAAAAAATAAATGTTCATTGTGATCCCTAAAGTCAGGTACAAACAGGTTTTACCCTGTATATTTATTTTGCAAAAACTGGCAGAAAAGCCTTAACTTCAGACAAAAACAATAACAGAAATCCTGCTTGTCTGAGCTGCTAACTAAACAAAGAAACCCTAACTGTATGTGTGGCTTACTTCTGCCACACAGTCAACACATAAGGCAAAAACAAAGGCAGACGTTCAGTCTGGTCTCTCACCAGTTAGTATAAGGAAAATGTTTGTTCTCGTACCGTGTTAGCCAGTGGGTTGGAAATATAAAAAAACAAAAAAACTTGATAGTCTTCAGTAGTTGATACCTTTTTAATGGCTAACTCATAATGATGACAGATTACAACGTTTCGGAACGTCTAGGTTCCTTTCTCAAGTAAATTTAAAGTCATTTCTGAAGGAGCAGATTTATATACAAAAAAGGGGTTAGAATTCCAGGAGGAGGGGGTAGGGGGTTGTTAGTAATTGGTAGAGACAATGTAAACACATTGGGGGGTTAAATTTGTCGCATGGTTTTATGTCACTTTACAGAAACCTATGAACTGATAAGGACCTGTAAGTGTTTGACCTGTAAGTGTATTGTTAACTGATGCACAATGACACCATGTGCAGTAAGATGATGCTTCAGCTCTTTGAAGGTGGTCTGTGGATTGTCCTTGACTGTTCTCACCATTCTTCTTCTCTGCCTTTCTGATATTTTTCTTGGCCTGCCACTTCTGGACTTAACAAGAACTGTCCCTGTGGTCTTCCATTTCCTTACTATGTTCCTCACAGTGGAAACTGACGGTCTCTGAGACAACTTTTTGTATCCTTCCCCTGAACAACTATGTTGAACGATCTTTGTTTTCAGATCATTTGAGAGTTGTTTTGAGTAGCCCATGATGCCACTCTTCAGAGGAGATTCAAATAGGAGAACAACTTGCAATTGGCCACCTTAAATACCTTTTCTCATGATTGGATACACCTGGCTATGAAGTTCAAAGCTCACTGAGGTTACAAAACCAATTTTGTGCTTCAGTAAGTCAGTAAAAAGTAGTTAGGAGTAAAATCAATAAAATGATAAGGGGACCAAAATTTTTGCACCAGTCAAATTTTGGTTTAATGCATATTGCACATTTTCTGTTAGTACAATAAACCTCATTTTTATCAAGAAATGTTACTGTGTCCATCAGTTATTAGATATATCAAACTGAAATGGCTGCTGCAAACACCAAAATATTTAGAACTAAAAATGATTAAGATTAATAGGGGTGCCCAAACTTTTTCATAGGACTGTATAATAGCCCGCGTACATATATGTGAGAATGCATGAAGGGGTTAAAGTAAAATAAATTATTTAACCATAAAAAACAGCACATGTAAGTTCCTTTTTAAAACTTATGTGATTCAATGACCTCAGGTTGAAAATCCATTTACAATCTGCTTCTCCCCTGTGTGAGTTCTTTGATGCTTAACAAGGCCTGATTTATGAGCAAAACATTTCCCACATTCTGGGCATGAAAATGGCTTCTCTCCTGTGTGAGTTCTTTGATGGTCAACAAGGCCTGATTTCTGAATAAAACATTTCCCACATTCTGGGCATGAAAATGGCTTCTCCCCTGTATGAGTTCTTTGATGCTTAACAAGGCCTGATTTCTGAATAAAACATTTCCCACATTCTGAGCATGAATATGGCTTCTCTCCTGTGTGAATTCTTCGATGCTTAACAAGGCCTGATTTCTGAGTAAAACATTTCCCACATTCTGAGCATGAAAATGGCTTATCTCCTGTGTGAATTCTTCGATGCTTAACAAGGTCTGATGTCTGAGCAAAACATTTTCCACATTCTGGGCATGAATAAGTCTTCTCCCCTATGTAAGATCTTTGATGCTTAACAAGGTTTGCTTTCTCAGCAAAACATTTCCCACATTCAGGGCATGAATAAGGCTTCTCCCCTGTGTGAGTTTTTTGATGCCTAACAAGATTTGATTTCTGAATAAACCATTTCCCACATTCTGAGCATGAATAAGGCTTCTCCCCAGTGTGAGTTCTTTGATGTTCAACAAGAGTTAATTTGCGAGTAAAACATTTCCCACATTCTGGGCATGAATATGGCTTCTCTTCTGTGTGAGTTCTCTGATGTACAACAAGATATGATTTGCGAGTAAACCATTTCCCACATTCTGGGCATGAATATGGCTTCTCTCCTGTGTGAGTTCTCTGATGTATAACACCTCTTCTGCAGCTTTCATTTTGCTTAACAGACTGTGATGAATTAGGAGAAAGATCTTTCTTCTGAATGGCTGAGAGTATATCTGGGGTAATGTCATGTTCTTCATATGGATCTTGTGTGATACCATGATCCTCTGCTTTATAATCTGTAGATATCAGATGTCCCTCTGAGCTCCTGGTACAGTCATCTGACAAGAAGAAAACTGATGTTACTATTGATGAATAATATAACCTTATAAGTATATTCCCCACTGAGCTGCCGCTGCCTGAGATGCTTCAGACCGTGTGAAGAAGTGAAGTCAGTGGCACAGGCAGCAAACGACGGCAGCGCGGCCTACTTCATTAGTATTCACGGTGCTGAGATGGAGGTCAGTGATAGTGAATAGTAATGAAGCGGGGCAGGAGACGCCTCCACTGCTCTAGGTCACTGTAGAGGTGAACACAATCCATGGCTGCTTAAATATGACCACTTATGTGGAATAATACTGTAGGATGCCATAAATCTTACTGTATTACACCCCATACACACAATAGAATCCAAACCACATCCGCTGGATTTCCGAGCCTCAACTCACCGCAGATCTGCTGTCCCATACAGTATGTAGTAGGGTCTGTGGAGTCACAAGGAAGCAGGGACTCCTAGCGTCATAGATCACTAAGATACGGGGAGTCCTGGTGTGTGGACAGAGTTCAGGCTGGAAAATGTGACTGATGTACAGACCAGATTTTCTAGTCCGGATTCCATAGTGTGATTGGGGTCTAAGGTGAGGCTTACACAGTGACATTTGTAGAAGCTTCTTCAGGAATTCAGAAGAAAAATTTTCCGCTTTACCAAATCAGCCCCCGAATCTCCATCAGATTCCTTACTGGCCAGGGCACAGGCAGGAGCTATATATTCTTCCAAGGGTAACTAATATACTCTAAAACTTTACTTTTATTGATATACAAAATAAAAAAGTTCAAAACATACACCACAAAGGGTTAAAAATACAGCGATCAGTTACCAGTCGCTGGTGTTCTGTATGAGTGCAGGGGTGATGTCCCGGGAAGATGTGTATAATTGGGTGTCATCAGCATAAAGATGGTACCTGAAGCCAAATCTGGCGATGGTTTGTCCAATGGGGGCTGTGTAGAGAGAAAAGAGCAGGGGCCTAGGACCGAGCCCTGAGGAACCCCAACAGCAAGGGAAAGAGGGGAGGAAACAGAGCCCGCAAATGATACACTGAAAGTGCGGTCTGAGAGATAAGAGGAGAACCAGGAGAGCGCAGTGTCGTTGAGGCCGAGACAATACATAACATGAATTCCCATACAGACATGTTTAAACCTCGTTCATCAAATTCTACTACAAACCCAGTTTTTATTAATTATTTATCTTCCATTAGAAAATATGTTACTAGCGTTGGCAACTCAATTCCAGACAGAGTTAAACAGGTAAATTGACAAAATAATTCATTATAAATAGTTACGTGATTGGAGCAAAAAGGTTCCACCCCTTCACCGAACTAGATAAAATAGATTTTATAACGGGACCAAATTTACATAAAGGTAGACACCTATAAACATGTGATCAAATATCACATGATCATTGTTATTAGTTCCGCCTGAAGAAAGTCAAAACCATAGGGATAGTACAGGGCTGTATACCGCGGTCACGTGATCGGAATAGGAGGCTCCACCCCTAGGGGAAGAAACAAGATCCGAATCCAACAAAAACCATAAGTAAATAAAAGAAAATATGTATGCATTATTATTATTATAAAATAAAATAATAAATATAAGATAAATCAGAACGTATGTTATGTCCCTTGGGGGATCTAGTGTTCAACTGCATGATCCAATAGGCCTCCCTCAGAAGTCATTTTTTCCTCCAGTCTCCATCTCTGAGGTTTAGAAACCTGTTCTATTGCATAATAAACTAACGTTTTTGTATCCCCTTTATATACTAATAAAAAGTGCTTGGAGACATTGGATATATTTGCATAGTCTTTAGCTAACTCCTGCCTGTGCCATGATTAGAAGAGGTAACACCCCAATTGTTCTCAGTGAGCTCCTTACTGGCCAGGCGGGATTTTCCACCTCCCATTTATTTCCATAGAGCTCTGAGGTGGAATCTGCCTGAAGATCGAGCAGGAGGATTATTTTTCCGCCACCTGAAATAATCTGCTATATAATTCTGGGAAATTCTTTCCCTTCACGAGGACTGACAGCCGGGGAGGAAGAAATTTGCCTCGTTCACATCGATGTCAAGTCCATATTCCTGCTGTCCGTTCTATTCTATACTACATTTATTACCTCCTATAGCGGTATCACATTTATATTCATGTATTATTAGTATTTTACCTGAATCGGGGAACAACAAATAGTCTAAACAATGTCTGACTAGAATCAGTGACCCTTCTGTGCTTTATATAGTGGTGACTCCTCACCTGGGCGGGTCCCTGTAGGAATGTCCTCCTCACACTCCTCATCACCACTCACATAGGGATCTTCCTTTATTCTCATAGATATAGCATTAATGTCGCTCACATCTTTATTCTGATGGAAAATCTGGGAAACAAATAATGTAAAAGTCACCGGACAAACAGGGAAGTCACAGAGAATGTTCTAGATCATTAATCCGCATGAAGATGAAAGATGTCCTGACAGTAGCTGCAGGTCTGTGAGAAGCCGGAGAAACATATTAGATGGCGGCTCAATGACACCGCCCATGTATATAACCATATAATACTGCTGGATACAACAAGACTGACCACAAGGACTTCACAGCCCGTCTACACATCATAGGGAATATCTCCATCTACCTGATCATCCTGTGGAAGAAGAGGACTGGGACATCTCTCCGGTGTTGTCCTCTTACTGGATCTACCTGTAGGAAACACAGACAGGGACTGAATTCATTCTGTACATACAAATAATGGAAGTCCATGTGTATATAGTCATGTGTATTACCTGCAGATGTGAGGGGCTGGTGGTCCTCCATCATCACCTCCTTGTACAGATCCTTGTGTCCTTCTAAATACTCCCACTCCTCCATGGAGACATAGACAGCGACATCCTGACACCTTATAGGAACCTGACAACACAATGATACAGTCATCACCCCGACCCCTCCAGTTACTGTATAATGTCCCAGCATTCCCAGCAGTGTCACCTCTCCAGTCAGCAGCTCCAGCATCTTGTTGGTGAGTTCTAGGATCTTCTGTCCATTGATCTCCTCCTGTATCATGGGGTGAGGTGGAGACCCCAGGATTGGGCTCAGGGTTCCTCCATATCCCTCATACACAGGAGCCTGACAGCGCCCACTAGAGGTCTTCTTCACTACTGTGTAATCCTGGTTATGGGGAGACACATTAATAAATCTCACTCCATACATGTCCAGAGTCCATCACCTCTCCAGTCCTATCATCTGTTATTACTATAGATAAGAATGATGTCATGATGACATCATCAGAATCTCTCACCTCTCCAGTAAGCTGGTAGATGATCTCTAGGGTGAGATTTAATAGACTTTCCGCCATCTTGTTGCTGTCTCTTTCCATCCTTGATGGATCAATCAGGAATATTCTCTTCTATAGAAGATACTGAGAGGATTCTATATTGTAGGAACCTGAATGGAGAGAAGATGAGACAATGTAATCACTACACAGAATCCCATGGAATAAATAGAAGAGTTGAGTCCCATTATTATCACCACCTCCTTGCTCCCCCCTATTGCTGTTTCTTCCCTCCATATTACCCCTCTGGTCTCCATTCCCTGCTGCTTCCTCTTGCTGTGTAACTCTGCACTGTCCTGAGTAGCTCCGCCCACACCAGAGTCTGATCACATGGTCATGACATCATCAGAGGTCCTTTAGCCCACTAGGATTTAGTATCTACTCTGCACTCTAGTCACGACCATAACAACAGGTCCTGATCATGTGACTCGGTGACTCCTCCCACACCGATGACCTCACCACAGGTCCTGTGAGCAGACGGCTGCTGCACCTGAGGAGGTAAGTGCTCGCTCTCAGCCCTTCTCATACATTCAGTGGCCCCCACACACTATTATTATTATTGATTACTTATATAGCACCATTAATTACATGGTGCTGTACATTATTATATTAATCCCATGGTGCTGTACATTATTATATTAATTCCATGGTGCTGTACATTATTATATTAATTCCATGGTGCTGTACATTATTATATTAATTCCATGGTGTTGTACATTTGGGGGTTACATACAATACACAGAATATACAGGTAGATATAATACTAACAGTGATCGGCTGGCACAGTGGGGTAGAGGGCCTTGCCCGCGAGGGCTTACAATCTATGGGGGAAGGGGGTAGAGACAGAAGGAGAGGGGGAAACTGTACAGATGGCGGTGCGGTGATAGTGTTATTGGAGGTTGTAAGCCTTCCTGAATAGGTGAGTCTTCAGGGCCTTCTTGAATCCTGTGATTGTGGGGATCAGTCTTATGTGTCTTGGTAAGGAGTTCCAGAGTATGGGGGATGCACAGGAGAAATCTTGGAGACGGTTGTGTGAGGAGCAGATGAGGGCAGAGCGGAGTAGGAGGTCATTGGAGGATCTGAGGTTACGTGTGGGCAAGTAGCGGGAGATGAGGTCAGAGATATATGGAGGGGACAGGGTATGGATGGCTTTGTATGTTAATGTTAGTAGTTTGAACTCAATTCGCTGGGCTATGGGTAACCAGTGGAGGGACTGGCAGAGGGGAGCAGCTGATGAAGATCGGGGGGTGAGGTGGATTAAGCGAGCAGCACAGTTTAAGGTGGACTGGAGGGGGGCGAGGGTGTTTGCTGGGAGTCCATGGAGAAGGGTGTTGCAGTAGTCTAGGCGGGAGATTATGAGGGCCTGGACGAGCATCTTGGTAGTTTCCTGGGTGAGGAAGGAGCGGATTCGGTGGATGTTCTTGAGCTGGAGGCAGCAGGAGGTGTTGAGGGCTTGAATATGTGGCTTGAAGGATAAGTCAGAGTCCAGGGTTACCCCAAGGCATTGGGCCTGTGGGACAGGGGTAATTGTGGTTCCATTAACTTTGATAGAAGGGTCAGGTGGAGGGGCCACATGGGGTGGGGTGAAGATGATAAACTCTGTTTTCTCCATGTTGAGCTTGAGAAAGCGGGAGGAGAGGAAGGAGGCTACAGCCGCTAAACAATCTGGAACTCTGGCCAGCAGGGAGGTAATGTCTGGTCCAGAGATGTATATTTGGGTGTCATCAGCATAGCAATGGTACTGAAAGCCATGAGATTCTATGAGTTGGCCCAGGCCAAGGGTGTAGATGGAGAACAGGAGGGGTCCTAGGACGGAGCCCTGGGGGACACCTACAGAGAGAGGGCGAGGTGAGGAGATGGTGTGCAAGTGGGAGACACTGAATGTGCGGTCAGTGAGGTATGAGGAGATCCAGGAAAGGGCCAGGTCTGAGATACCAAGGGATGAGAGAATTTCTAACAGGAGGGAGTGGTCGACTGTGTCAAAGGCGGAGGAGAGGTCGAGGAGGAGGAGGACAGAGTAATGGCGCTTGGCTTTGGCGGTTAGAAGGTCATTGGTGACTTTTGTTAGGGCAGTTTCAGTGGAGTGCCGGGGTCTGAAGCCTGACTGAAGTCTGTCAAAGAGCAGGTTGGACGAGAGATAGGAGGAGAGTTCTGAGTGGACATGCTGCTCAAGCAGTTTTGAGGCGTACGGGAGCAGTGAGATGGGACGATAGTTGGCTGGAGAGGATGGGTCGAGGGACGGTTTCTTAAAGGGATTCTACCACTAAAGCAACATTTAGTGGTTGAATCCCTTTAAGTATAGGCGTGACTGTGGCGTGTTTGAAGGGGAAGGATCCATTGGCTAGAGATAGGTGGAAGAGATGGGTTAGTAATGACTTCAGTGAGTTTGGGGAGGAGATGTGACTGGATCGGTTCAAGCGCGTGGGAGGTGAGGTGGGATTTGGAGATTAGGGAGGAGAGTTTTTCATCAGTGATGGTGGAGAAACAGGTCCTCCTCGTGGCCCCCACACACTATAATGTCCTCCTTGTGGCCCCCACGCACTATAATGTCCTCCTCGTGGCCCCCACGCACTATAATGTCCTCCTTGTGGCCCCCACGCACTATAATGTCCTCCTTGTGGCCCCCACACACTATAATGTCCTCCTTGTGGCCCCCACGCACTATAATGTCCCCCTCCTTCATCTTCCCACAGTTTAACATAATAAAACACTGATACTTACCTCTCCTCGCTCCCCTGCTGCTGTCTGAGGTCTCCATCTCCGGACTGTTGAAGGACCTACAGGCATGATGTAGATATGATGTGTTAACGTCACTCACAACTCCTGGGGCTGGAGCATACAGGAGCACAGTGATAACGCCCAGGCTGTCCGCGGACGGCTCCTGCTTCACCACTATTCATCTCATCTGCGTCCTCTCCGGACATTCCTCCCACTGACCGGGACCGTGAGACACGAATCGCAATCCAGGACTATCCCACTTAACCTGGGACGGTTGGGAGGTATGTGTGTGATGACTGCAAAAGACCTGAGACTGGGAAGGAGATTCACCTTCCAGCAATGACCCTAAACCTCCAGCCCAAGCTCCAGTGAATGGTTTCGATCACAGAATATTCTGCTCTTAGAATGGCCCAGTCACAGTCCAGACCTAAATCCCATTGAGCATCTGTAGCAAGACATGAAAATTACTGTTCACACCCTGCGCCGTTGGAGAAATACTGTCACCCTTGGCCCGACAGCCAATAATCATCCCTTGTGCAACTCTGATAAATTGCCCCCAGTACCCGAGACAACAATGAGATTCTGTTCAGCCTATCACACACCTTATATACCCACCAAGCCGGCCCACAACAAGTCACTTCCTTCCTGAGCTACACGCTGCCGACGTCAGAAGTAGGAGGTGGTGATAATAATGGGACTCAACTCTTCTATTTATTCCATGGGATTCCGTGTAGTGATTACATTGTCTCATCTTCTCTCCATTCAGGTTCCTACAATATAGAATCCTCTCAGTATCTTCTATAGAAGAGAATATTCCTGATTGATCCATCAAGGATGGAAAGAGACAGGAACAAGATGGCGGAAAGTCTATTAAATCTCACTCTAGAGATCATCTACCAGCTTACTGGAGAGGTGAGAGATTCTGATGATGTCATCATTACATCATTGTTATCTATAGTAATAACAGATGATAGGACTGGAGAGGTGATGGACTCTGGACATGTATGTAGTGAGATTTATTAACTACATAATGACCGCTGGCTGTAAAATTACGGCCAGCGGTCATGGTACCTAAAGACCGGACCATTGCCGAAATACATCCGGTCTTTACGTACCTCCTTGGCGGGGTTGGGGGGGGGGGGGAGGATTGGTAACACCTAACCACCCCCCCACCCCACCCTCAATAACTGGACGTTTTATCCATTTCGATCGTGCCTCAAATATCACAGCGCGATCGAAAGGGATCCACCATGTTAATGTGCCGATCGGCACCCCCACGGCGAGATCTGGGGGTGCCGGTATCAGTAAAAGGCAACCTGGGGTCTAGCCAGTGACCCCAAGCTGCCCAGAGTACCTGGTTGATCCTGCCGGGCATTCCAATGTCAGGCTGTGCGTCTGCATAGCCTGACATCCTGCTATGCTCTGTGAGACACGTGCATGCTGTGTCTCACATTGCATACTATATCAGCAATCAAAGTATTGCTGATTGAAGTGTCCTAAATGGACACATGAAAAAGTGAAAAAAAAAATCAGTGTATGAAAAAAATTAATAAAGTTATAAAGCCCCAAAATCCCTTTTTCTCTATAGAAAATGAATTATATAAAAAAAAAAGCACTAAAAATTTATAAACACAATACATATTTGTTATCGTCGCGTTCGTAACAATCTGTACAATAAAACTGAAATAATATTTAATGTACATGGTGAACGCCGGTAAAAAAATAAACGGAAAAAACTCGACGGCAGTAGTGATTTTTCGCCATCTCACCATACAAAATATGCTATAAAAAGTGACCAAAAAGTCATTACCCCAAAATAGTACCAATAAAAAGCACAGGTTGTCCTGCAAAAAATAAGCCGTCAAGCAACACTGTCAACCGAAAGATAAAAATATTACGCCTCTCAGAAGATGGCAATGCAAAAATTACTGATTTATGTCCCCAATTCTGTTTTTGTTCTGCAGAATTATTGCATAAAAAAATAATATAAATGAGGTATCGCAGTAACCGTACCGACCCGCAGAATAAAGGCTACATGTTACTTATACTGTACACTGCACGCCATATTAACCGTACCAACCTGCAGGATAAAGGTCACATGTTACTTAAACTGTACGCTGCATGGCGTAAAATTAAAAAGGTAAAACGCAATACCAGAATAGATTTATTTTTAAATCCAGCAAGAAAGAGTTAATAAAATGTATTCAATAGATTGTAGGTATCCAAAAATGGTGTCATTACAAAATGCACCTCATCCCGCAAACACCAAGCCCTTATATGGCCATGTCACCAGAAAAATAAAGAAAATATAGTATCTAGTAATGTGAAGACAAAATCCCGCAAAATCGCCAAATCATTAGAACACAACTGGCTGCGGCAGGAAGGGAATATATAAGCTGTGCAAGCGGATATCAGCGGATACCCCACATTTACAGCTTATGAGTGAAAAGACACCAGAAGTGACCCCCAGAGTGACTCCCCCAATCATAGGAGCTACTGGGACATAGTAGGGAATGTGGTGTTTGCAATGTCCTCCGCACCGCTTATATATTCCCCCTTCGCCATCCGCTGTGCAGTCACGTCTGGGATACTAATACTCACTACACCCCCTGATAAATTATTTGAGGGGTGCAGTTTTCAAAATGGGGTCACTCCTTTGGGGTATCCACTTTTCTGATACCTTACAGGCTCTACAAACATGGCATGGCGTCCAGATACCAAACATCTGAATCTGTACTCCAAAAGCTGCATAGCGCTCCTTCCCTTCTGTGCCCTGTTGTGTGCCCAAACTGCATATTATGCCACATGTATGACACATGTATGACACTGGTGTACCCGGGATAACAGACGTAATGTCACATGTAGTATAATTTGATATTAGGGCACAGCCGGACACAGAATGGAAGAAGGGTTATTGGGTTTTTGGAGCACAGACAGTTTGGTTTTTGGATGCCATGACACTTTTGCAGAGCTGAAACGCCAGTGGAATCCCCTGATATGTGACATTATTTTGGAAACCACACCCCTGACGGATTTCTCCAGGGGTACAGAGAGCATTTTTAACCCCCAAGTATTGCTATAACTTATTATCCATAAATGAATATGAAGCTGATTGTGAGAAGTGAAAATGACAATTTTTCCAGGAATCCGTAATTTCAGTGCCTAATATGTTGTGCCCGCCTTGTATCAGAGATGAACGCTCTGAAAGCTGTTGTGCCCGGGATACCCGCTTACCAGTTTTTGGAGTATCTCTGCTGACATAAGTCGGGCACAACATATCGGGCACTGAAATGGCGAATCTCTGGAAAATTTTCATTTTTAACTTCTCATTATCAGTTGTGATTTAATTTCTGGAAACTAAATAAATGCAACACTCAAGGGTTATAAATTCTCGCTACGCCACTTGATAAATCCCATGAGTGGGCTAGTGTCCAAAATGGGGTGACATGTCTGCGGATTACTCTTTATTGGCACTTCAGGGGCTTTGCAAAAGTGGCATGACGTCCAAAAACCAAACTGTTCTCCAAAAACCAAAATAGCGCTCCTTCCCTTCTGTGCCCAAACAGCAGTTTCTACCCACATATGGCATTAAGTCTGTTATCTGGGGTACACCAGTGTCATACATGTGGGCATACATCGCCATTTGGGTACACAGCAGGGCGCAGATGTGAAGGAGTGTTATGTGCTTTTGGAGTGCAGATTTGGATTCTTCATTTTTGGACGCCGTGTCACATTTGCAGAGACCCTAAAATTGCCCCTACAACATGGGATCACTTCTTGGTGAATTCCAGTTTACTGGCACCTCCAAGGCTCTGCAAAAACAACATGGCGCCCAGAAAGTCCCTCTAAATCTGTACCCCAATAGCTAAAAAGCGCAGTGCACCTTTCCTTGTGAGCCCTGCTGTGTGCCCAAGCAGAAGTTTACACCCACATATATAATTTTTTGCCCCTTGTTTTAGGAGTGCAGGTCTCTGACAACACAAAGTGGGTGCAATGTATTGGGCACCGAAATTGCATATTTCTTTCAAAATTTCAATTTTCATTTTTGTACATTAATTTTTGGGAAGCATTTTAGGCTCAAAATGATAGTACCCCTTGATTAATTCCTTCACGGGTGTAGTTTCTAAAATGGGGTCACTTTTGAGGGGTTTCCATTGTATTGGTACTTTAGGTGCTCAGCAAATGCGACATGGCACCTGAAAACTATTCCAGCAACATCTGCCCTCCAAAAGCCAAATAGCGCTCTTTCCATTCTGAGCACCGCCATGTTCCCATACAGCAGATTATGACCACATATGGGGTACTGCCATGTTCAGGAGAAATTGTTTAACAAACTTTGGGGGGCTTTTACTCCTTTAACCCCTTGTGATAATGAAAACTTTGGTGATAAAGTGACATTTTAGTAATTTTTCATTTACATATCCCCAATGTTAGTAAAATCTGTGAAACAACTGTAGGGTCAAAATGCTCACTATACCCCTTGATGAATTCTGCGAGGGGTGTAGATTCTAAAATGGGGTCACTTTTGGGGGATTTCTATTGTTTTGGTACTCTAAGGGCTCTGCAAATGAGACATGGTGCATTAAAGCTATTCCAGCGAAATCTGCTGTTCAAACCCCAGTGTCGCTCCTTCCCTTCCATGCACTGCCGTGTGCCCAAAAATCAGTTTACACCCCCATGTGGGGGATTTCTGTGCACGGGACAAATTGCGTGATAAACTGTCAGATGCATTTTCTCCTTTAACCGTTTATGAATGTGTCAATTTTAGGTCTAAATGAATGTGTAGGTGAAAGAAATGAAATGTCTGATTTTCACCTCCATATTATTTTTATTCTTATGAAATGCTTAAAGGGTTAAAGGGGTATTCCCACGTTACATACTCACCAGTCTTCACTGCTGTAAAATCTTCTTTCTTCCTGGTTTCTTGCATCGTTTGGTGGGCGGGGTTTCACATGCAACCTGCCGTTTAGCTCCACCCCCAAATTAGCATGTAGCTCCGCCCACCCATATTGGACTATGAAGTACAGGCAGCATCAACTCCATTCTGTGTTACATACAGAGACTGCCTGTCTCTGCCACATTGAACACAATTGAATTAGCTATCCTGATAACTGGGAGAACAGAAGAAATGAAAGCAGCTCCTCTCCAATATCTGAGTGCAGGACCCAGGTCACGTGGTGTAGACACAGGAATAGCTAGATACACAGGCTCGCTCCCGTGCACTTAGCCCCTCCTCCCTCCCCCCTGAGAGCAGCAGATACATCACTTGACTTTTGACCAGATAAGTCAAGGGCGATGTCAACAATTAATTGAATAAAGTAATATAGTGGACAAACAAAGCAGCTTTGCTGAAGCAATGTATTTAGGAAAAGTCTTACATCCACATTAACAAGCAGTATAGATAGGATCCTTGTGATGGGACAACCCCTTTAACAAACATCCCAAATGCAGTAATGAAATATTTGAGGGGTGCAGTTCTGAAAACGGGGTGATTTGGGGGGGGGGGGGTTCTATTATACAGGCCTTTATAATTCCTTTCAGAACGGAAGTGGTCCCTAAAAAATTGGTTTGGGGAATTTTCTTGTAAATCTGGAAAATCGCTGTTACACTTGTAGGCCTTGTAACATCCAAAATAAATTAAGACAATCAAAAGATGATGCCGATATAAAGCAGAGCTATGGTAGATAATATTTATTTATATATGTATTTGGGTGGTATGACTATCTGCCTGAAAAACAGAGAATTTCACATTTTGAAAATTGCAATTTCCTAGTTTGTTTTTTTTAATAAATAAATACAAAAATATTGATTAGTGTTTACTAGAGATGAGCGAACAGTAAAATATTCGTTATTCGTTTCAAATAATCGCTCAATATTCGACTATTTGAACGAATATCGAACCCTATTATTGTCTATGGGAAAAAATGCTTCGTTTCAGGGTATCCTACCATTTGACTCAGGAGGGTCACCAAGTCCACTATGACACCTCAGGAAATGATGCCAACACCTCTGGAATGCAACTGGGACAGCAGGGGAAGCATGCCTGGGGGCATCTAACAAGCCCAAGTCACAGTTTTACCCCACCAACACTATTAAAGTGGGAAAATACCTGGAAACCTTCTTTCCTTCCCAATTGGATGGACAGAAACCCACATTTTAAGCTAAAGAAACATTACCAAGCACCCCTTTAAATCACGTTGCCCATGACAACCACAGATGGCATAGGCAATGGGAAATCCAACAGTACCCACCCTGAACTGTCATTGTGTATGTGTGTGTGATGTGGTAAGACCTTCCAAAATTCACTTTTCTGGCCCTTAACGTGAGCCCTTCCAAATTAAGTTAGAGGCCCTTAAGCTGAGCTACCAGCAGAGATTGAAGCCCTTTAGGTGACTTCAGCCTCTTACCAACAGAGTTTTAGGCCCTTTAAGTTAGTTCAGCCTTGCACAAGCAGAGTTTTTTGCCCCATTGGGTGAGTTGAGCCTTGCACGAGCAGAGAGTTAGCCCCTTTAAAATTGTTAGCCCCTAAAACGGTGGTTCCAGAACTATCACTCTCATTGTGTTGGATTGATGCAGTGGATTGGACTGAGGACCCAGACATTGACCTTGATTTTGATTTGGAAATTGATAACATTTTGGCATCAAGTCCTGGGGGTAACTTTATTTAGAGGACCGCAAAGGTGGAGAATTGGCTGCAACCACTACTAGCGGTAATGGTCCTCTAATATCGGACTCTACATTACCTCTACAGGGTTCTGATCAGGTGTTAATAGTCCAATCAACATGCTCCAGTACTTTAGCTGTAGATCAGAAACCACTTTCCCTTTTGACATCAGATTTAACCAAGTTTCACCATCATCATCCTGCTGAGATGGAGCCACTAAAGGAAACCTTGCCTTCAAAGGCATGTCCTGGAGCTACGACTGAGCCAAATCTAAACACAGAGTCCTTTGGAACTGAACAAAATTGAGCAGCAGTGTTTTTGGCCCTTGGGGTGATTTGAGCACCAGTACGTGTCCTGTAACATCCGGCGGGCCCTAAGTTCTGGGCTAAGTTGCACAAAGTTCCACTTGACCACCAACGCGTGGACAAGTGCATGCGGCCAGCAACTCTACATCTCAATCACGGCACACTGGCTTGAATGTAGTTGAGGCTGGGACCGGGTCACAAACTGTGGCGGCCTGCCTTGTCTCCCCACCCAATATTCCTGGCAGGAGTGCTGAAACACCACCCTCCTCCGCCGTTAAATCGACCCCAGCTACAAGCTGGAAACGCTGCAACACTGGCGTGGGGAGATGTCAGCAGGCCATGCTGAAGCTCATCAGCTTGGGGGACAGACAGCACACTGCCTCCGAGGTGAGGGATGCCATCCTGGATGATATGGCAATGTGTTTTTTCCTGCTGCACCTGGTGCCAGGCATTTGTGTCGTCTGTGATAATGGACCGAACCTGATAGCGGCTCTGGAGCTTGCCGGCCTCTAACACGGTCCATGCCTGGCCCACATTTTCAACTTATTGGTGAAACAGTTTCTAAGAATGTAGCCCAATTTACACAAGCTACTGGTTAAAGTGCTGCACTTGTGCGCCCACTTTGGCAAGTCTACAGTAGCTGCTGCTAGCCTCAATACACAACAGCAACACCTACATCTGTCCGAAGCACCGGCTGTTGTGCGAGGTTACCACATGCTGAAACCCTAGATACCATATGTTGAGCAGGATGTGTGAATAGAAGATACCTTTGATGGAGTTCCATCTCCAAAACCCAAGGCTTCATCAAAGTCAGCTCCCTCAGTTTCCTCACCATGAGTTTCCATGGGTGGCAGACTTATGTGAAATCCTATCCCATCCTTTCCACTGGACAAGAAACATTATCATGCACTCATCACAATTTCTGATATGACAGCTGCGTTAAGCAGGGTGCAGGGTACAACGCAGACCAGGCCCGAGCACCAGGAACAGGTGTTACAATGGCTAGCGGATAATGCTTCCAGCTGCTTTTCCACCAGCCAGTCAGTCACTACCTGCAGTCGTGTTAATACCCAAGAGTCTGCCCCTCCTTCCTCCCAACATGCCCAATCTTCCCAACAGAGTCATCCCACCCTTGCTCCTTCCCAGGATCTCTTTTCGGGTCCTTTTACTGTATCTCCCTCTGTTGAACCACTTCCCGAATTCCAGGAGCTACCAGACGACTTTGTTTGTCCTGATGCCAAAACACTGGAGCATCCGCCATCACCTGGCGATTTTGTGGTTGTGGACCTGCAACCAGCATTTTCTGTCCTTAGTGATGATGATGAGACACAGTTGCCATCAGGGCAGGCTGTTCTCATGTGCAGTTTGCAGTAAGAGGAGAGTGAGCAATTGGACGAGGAGTTGGTGGACGACGAGGCCATTGACCCTAAATGGACAGGGGTGATGTCTAGGTGCGAAAGCAGTGTAGATGTGGAGGCAAGCTAAGCAGGACAAAAGGTGGCTACAGGCAGAGGCATGGACTGGGGTGATGTCGAGGGGTGAAAGCAGTGTAGATGTGGATGCAAGTGCAGCAGCAAAAAAGGTGGCTAGAGGCAGAGGCATGTCCAGAGGCAGCAAGGCCAAAGATTTTCCGTGTACTAGCCACTCATGCAAAACTCGCCCATTTTGCCAGACTAATTCCTACAACAGGCTAACAACTGCCATCCGGTCCACACCCACCAGGGGCACACTCTCCAAGGTCTGGGACACGTTAATGGCACTCCCTGGCCAAATTACCGCCACTGAGGGGCCTAATGTCACCAGGAGAAACAAGTATAAGCGCATGTTGCGGGAGTAGCTGGTCGACCACAGCCCTGTCCTCTCCGATCCCTCTGCGCCCTACATTTAGTGGGTCTCCAAGTTGGATTTGTGGCTGGAACTTGCGCTCTAAGCATTGGAGGTCCTTTCCTGCCCTGCCGCCAGCATGCTATTGGAAAATGTCTTCAGCACAGCCGGTGGCTACAGGAAGAGGCATGGACAGGAGTGATGTCTAGGGTCGAAAGTGTAGGTGTGGATGCAAGCGCAGCAGCAAAAAAAGGTGGCTAGAGGCATGTCCAGAGGCAGCAAGGCCAAAGATTTTCCGTGTACTAGCCACTCATGCAAAACTCGCCCATGTTGCCAGACTTATGCGAGATCTCTCCGTGTCTTTGAGGAGTCCACCAAGAGGGTCAGCTGTGATGACGCACTTGTGAGTGTTACAATCCCGCTCCTGTGTATGATGCGAGAATCCCTTATCGCCATCATGGATAACGCATTGTACGCTGAGGAGTCGGGCATAGGAGCAGAACCTACCAGCAGGATAGTCAGTGCACACTCCTGTCCGCTTCACAGCGTATATTGATGGGGGGAAGAGGAGGATGACGAAGTGGCAGATGATCTCACACAGGAGGCTAGTGTCACCCCCTGGCCAAACTACCGCCACTGAGGTGCCTAGTGTCACCAGTTACGTTGCAAATTTTGTGCAGTTTGCACACTTTGCAAGTCTAAACTGAGTAGGGGCTCTGAAAAGAGCAACCTTACCACCTTTTGCGTGCGCTGTCATTTGGAAGGCAAGCCCTGGGCTCAGTGGGAGAGAGCAAAAGCAGGACAATCGTCACCCGGCGTTGCCGACACTGCCTCTTCCACTGTTTACAGTGCTGGTGCTGCAATCTATGGTGAAGTTCAGTGCATCCCATTGCTTCAGCACAGATGGTGTGAAGGAGAGTGGAAAATGGAGGAAATGGAGAGTGACCCTTACAGTTGGGGCCAGCAAAGGCATGCCAAGTAACACACTGGCACACATGGCTGACTTCATGTTGGGTTGCTTTTCAAGAGACAAAGGCATACTTCACATCATGGAGTGCAAACAATACTGGATTGAACAAAACTTGGATTAAGCTTATATAGGCTGACTGAATTGCTGTGTATCACACTTAGCTTTGGGGGGTACAGCATTAAAAACATGTTTGACCATACATGGCCTGACTGAATGAACGGCTGTCTCCCACTTAGCTTTGTGGGGTAGACCCTTAAAAATTGGATTGACCGGACATGGCCTGACTGAATTTCTGTGTTTCCTACCTAGGTTTTGGGGCGCACCAGTGCTCTGCGGGGAGGCTTATTAGTTTCACTTAGGTGTAATCTTTGTGCTTGGTTTTCTTTCACATTGTGGTCACATTGTTTGCTTGTTATTTGATCTGTTCTCACTTATTTATTAATGTTTTGTATTTGCACATGATTTAGTGTATTTGGTGATCTTTTTTGCAGCACACTCTTTACACTAGCACATTGTTCACTATTTATTATATATTATTGCCCTATTATACCTCCGCATACTGGTTAATTACTGATAGCAGTTTCTCAATTTTTAAAAATTTTTTTTTTTATTATTCAAGTAATATTATATTGATTTTATATTATATTTCTATCAATAAATATCCATTTTTATGGTGATCCTGTCGTTTTGACAATTTTTTTCCTAGGTTTTGGAGGTACACACAGTGAAAAACTGGATTGAGCGTACATAGCCTAACTGAATTTATGTGTCCCCCACCTAGGTTTTGGGGGTACACACCCTGGATATCCGGATTGAGCGTACATAGCCGGACGTAATTGCTCTGTATCCCTGTTTTGGGGTTACACACTACCTGAAAAGCTGGGTTCAGCTTATATGGCTGGACTGAATTGTTCTGTATCCCTGTTAGGTGTTTGGGGGGGACACTGCCTGCAAAGCTGAGTTGAGCGTATCTGGAGAACTGAATTGTTCTGTATCCCTGTTAGGTGTTTGGGGGGACACTGCCTGCAAAGCTGGGTTGAGCGTATATCGCTGGACTGAATTGCTCCGTATCCCTGATTTGGGGAGACACCCCATTGAAATCTCTCCCTGCAGTGTATAGCTCTGTATAGCTCTGAAAAGAGCTGTTGTTGTTCTTCGGTTTTTCCCTGCCTACTAGAAGCTAATGCCTATCTAGCCCTCAGCAGATCTCTCTCTCTCTCTCTCTCTCCCTATCTCTCACCGCAAATGACACAATGTCGCTGGCTATTCTTATAAATGGAAAGTGACATGTTTTCGGCAGCCAATGGCTTTTTTTTTTCAATTTTTTTCAATGCCTTTGTTGTCGTAGTTCCTGTCCCACCTCCCCTGCACAGTTATTGGTGCAAAAAAAACACCAGGGAAGGTGTGTGTGTGTGGGGGGGGGGGGGATAGAAATTTTTACTGCGTATGCCGCGTGGTATTCAATTGCAAACAAATACATTGAATGGCCTGATATTCGATCGAATACCTATTCAATCAAACGGTGTTCACTCATGTCTAGTGTTTACCACTAACATGAAGTATAATGTGTTAAGAAAAAACAATCTCAGAATCGCTTGTGTAAATTAAAGCGTCTCAAAGTTATTGCCATTTAAAGTGACATGTCAGTTTTGAAAAAAGAGGCCTGGTCCTTAACGCACTTCTGGGCCTGATCCTTAACCGGTTAATGTGTCTCCCCATAACCAGGATTACACAGTAGTGAAGAAGACCTCTAGTGGGCGCTGTCAGAACCTTGTGTATAATGGATATGGAGGAATCCTGAGCCCAATCCTGGGGTCTCCACCTCACCCCCTGATACAGGAGGAGATCAATGGACGGAAGATCCTAGAACTCACCAACAAGATGCTGGAGCTGCTGACTGGAGAGGTGACACTGCTGGGAATGCTGGGACATTATGCAGTAACTGGAGGGGTCGGGGTGATGACTGTATCACTGTGTTGTCAGGTTCCTATAAGGTGTCAGGATGTCGCTGTCTATTTCTCCATGGAGGAGTGGGAGTATTTAGAAGGACACAAGGATCTGTACAAGGAGGTGATGATGGAGGACCACCAGCCCCTCACATCTGCAGGTAATAGACATGACTATATACACATGGACTTCCATTATTTGTATGTACAGAATGAATTCAGTCCCTATCTGTGTTTCCTACAGGTAGATCCAGTAAGAGGACAACCCCGGAGAGATGTCCCAGTCCTCTTCTTCCACAGGATGATCAGGTAGATGGAGATATTCCCTATGATGTGTAGACGGGCTGTGAAGTCCTTGTGGTCAGTCTTGTTGTTTCCAGCAGTATTATATGGTTATATACATGGGCGGTGTCATTGAGCCGCCATCTAATATGTTTCTCCGGCTTCTCACAGACCTGCAGCTACTGTCAGGACATCTTTCATCTTCATGCGGATTAATGATCTAGAACATTCTCTGTGACTTCCCCATTTGTCCGGTGACTTTTACATTATTTGTTTCACAGATTTTCCATCAGGATAAAGATTTAACCGACATTAATGTTTTATCTGTGAGAATAAAGGAAGATCCCTATGTGAGTGGTGATGAGGAGTGTGAGGAGGACATTCCTACAGGGAACCGCCCAGGTGAGGAGTCACCACTGTATAAAGCACAGAAGGGTCACTGATTCTATTCAGACGTTGTTTAGACTATTTGTTGTTCCCTGATTCAGGTAAAATACTAATAATACATGAATATAAATGTGATACCGCTATAGGGGGTAATAAATGTAGTATAGAATAGAACGGACAGCAGGAATATGGACTTGACATCGATGTGAACTAGCCAAATTTCTTCCTCACCGGCTGTCAGTCCTCGTGAAGGGAAAGAATTTACCAGAATTATATAGCAGATTATTTCAGGTGGCGGAAAAATAATCCTCTAGCTCGATCTTCAGGCAGATTCCACCTCAGAGCTCTATGGAAATAAATGGGAGGTGGAAAATCCCGCCTGGCCAGTAAGGAATCTGATGGAGATTCGGGGGCTGATTTGTTAAAGCTGAAACATTATTCTTCTGAATTCCTGAAGCAGCTTCTACAAATGTCACTGTGTAAACCTCACCTTAGACCCCAATCACACTATGGAATCCGGACTAGAAAATCTGGTCTGTACATCAGTCACATTTCCCAGCCTGAACTCTGTCCACACACCAGGACTCCCTGTATCTTAATGATCTATGACGCTAGGAGTCCCTGCTTCCTTGTGACTCCACAGACCCTACTACATACTGTATGGGACAGCAGGTCCGCGGTGAGTTCAGGCTGGGAAATCCAGCAGATGTGGTTTGGATTCTATTGTGTGTATGGGGTGTAATACAGTAAGATTTATGGCATCCTACAGTATTATTCCACATAAGTGGCCATATTTAAGCAGTCATGGATTGTGTTCACCTCTACAGTGACCTAGAGCAGTGGTGGCATCTCCTGCCCCGCTTCATTACTATTCACTATCACTGACCTCCGTCTCAGCACAGTGAATACTAATGAAGTAGGCCGCGCTGCTTCCATTTTCTGCCTGTGCCACTGACTTCACTTCCTCACACGGTCTGAAGTGTCTCAGGCAGCGGCAGCTCAGTGGGGAATATACTTATAAGGTTATGTTATTCAATAATAGTAACATCAGTTTTCTTCTTGTCAGATGACTGTACTGGGAGCTCAGAGGGACAACTGATATCTACAGATTATAAAGCAGAGGATCATGGTATCACACAAGATCCATATGAAGAACATGTCATTACCCAAGCTATACCCTCAGCCCTTCAGAAAAAAGATCTTTCTCCTAATTCCTTACAGTCTGTTAAGCAAAATGAAAGCAGCAGAAGGGATGTTATACATCAGAGAACTCACACAGGAGAGAAACCCTATTCATGCCCAGAATGCGGGAAATGTTTTGTCTCTAAATCTCATCTTGTTTTGCATCAAAGAACTCACACAGGGGAGAAGCCATATTCATGCTCAGAATGTGGGAAATGTTTTACTCAGATTTCATCTCTTATTAAACATCGGAGAATTCACACAGGTGAGAAGCCATATTCATGCTCAGAATGTGGGAAATGTTTTACCCAGAAATCAATTCTTGTTGAACATCTGAAAATTCACACAGGGGAGAAGCCTTATTCATGCCCAGAATGTGGGAGATGTTTTACCCAGAAATCATTTGTTGTTAACCATCAAAGAATTCACAAAGGAGAGAAACCATATTCATGCTCAGAATGTGGAAAATGTTTTACTCAAAAATCAAGTCTTGTTGTACATAAAAGAACTCACACAGGAGAGTTTTCATGCCAAGAATGCGGGAAATGTTTTATCGCTAAATCTCATCTTGTTACACATCAGAGAATTCATACAGGGGAAAAGTTGTTTTCTTGCCCAGAATGTGGAAAATGTTTTTCTCAGAAATCCTATCTTGTTCAACATCAGATGTTTCACACAGGGGAGAAGCCATATTCATGCCCAGAATGCAGTAAAAGTTTTGTGGCTAAATCAAATCTTGTGAGGCATCAGAAAATTCACACAGGGGAGAAGCCATTTTCATGCGCAGAATGTGGGAAATGTTTTACTCACAAATCAAAACTTGTTGAACATAAAAGAACTCACACAGGGGAGTTTTCATGCTCAGAATGCCAGAAATGTTTTATCTCTAAATCACATCTTGTTACACATCAGAGAATTCACACAGGGGAGAAACCATTTCCATGCCCAGACTGTGGGAAATGTTTTAGAGTACAATCAAGTCTTGTTGCACATCAGAGAATTCACACAGGGGAGAAGCCATTTCCATGTTCAGAATGCGGGAAATGTTTTATTTCTAAATCACATCTTGTTGCACATCAGAGAACTCACACAGGAGAGAAGCCATATTCATGCCCAGAATGTGGGAAATGTTTTACTCAAAAATCAAATCTTGTTGAACATCAAAAAATTCACAAAGGAGAGAAGCCATATTCATGTCCAGAATGTGGGAAATGTTTTACTCAAAAATCAAATCTTGTTGAACATCAAAAAATTCACAAAAGAGAGAAGCCATATTCATAATCAGAATGTGGGAAATGTTTTACTACTTAGAGCTAGTTCACACTGGGGCTGGTGGAGCTGATTTTGGCACCGGGAGTGACGCGGGGAGCCGCGTCACTTTCGGGTCAAAACCCGCCTGCCATAACCGTCGTGGCTTCCCCCTCTGGAGTTTGCTCAAATGAATGGGCCGACACCGGAGGTTGCTGCCGCCTGAAGAAAAGGCAGCTTGTGGTCTCCATAGACCACCATTGTATGTAGGCGGATTTTGAGGCGAAATCCGCTATCAAAATCCTTGCCCCCGTGTGAACTAGCCCTTAATCAGAAATTGTTACACATCAGAGAATTCACACATAATCTTTGATACTGTATCTCTTGCAGTTATAAATATAAGAGGAGGCCTCTAAGATTGTAGAGATTTTGGTAGTGGTTAGAGATTAAGCTATAGTATCAGTATTGGATGGAACCTTTTAGTGTATTCGTGTATTTCATATTTTGTGTCTAAACGACCTTTCATTTTGCATTTGGCTTCCAGTAGGTCCACCAGTGTTTGTTTTTCTGTTGCATTTAAGGGAGGGTTCATGTGTTTATATTTCAGTTAGAAGGCACCTTGTTGATGGGAAAATTTAGTAATCACCACACGACTTCATTATTGATTATATACTTTTAGGACAGGTACGGCCATGGTATTAGGGTTGCAGCCTGTTCCACTAGTTCTTTTCAGTCCAGCATGCATGGGGTTAATCTCCTTGCAGCCAATAGGCGTGGTAGGCCTGCTGACTGAAACTGGTGGCAGCCTGTCGGCATCTAGCTTTAGCACCTAGGCGGGCTGATTGGTTCCGCCTTCCCTCCATTTAAGGAGGCTGTTTTGGGACGTCGGGTGCTCTAGTATCATTTGCTAAATGTGTGTGTGCGTGCGCGCACGGGTTCCTGTGTGGTTGTCAATTCCACATTGTGCATGTCTTTGCAAGACTTAGTTTGGCAGTGAGCTGCCTTAGCTAGGTAGGGCTTAGTTAGAAAATTGCCCTAGTAGTTGCCCAGGGAATTCCCACCTAGCTAGCCTCTAATTGTCAAGTCTCTGCAGACATTAGTTGGCAGAATACTGCCTTAGTTAGGCAGGCTGCTACTTGTGGTACTCCACTGCAGGTGGCTGTGTAGTGGGTGCGACCCAGTAAGGTGCTGGGAGCACACGGTCATTGTTAGTTGTTGTCTAGTGGTGAAGTAACCACTAAGACTTTATTATTCATTTTAGGCCGCTGCTTTGTACTGCAGTGGCAGCTTCTCACAACAGTACACCCTGCAGTTCAGAGCCCAGTGGGCTCCGCAGGATTATTGTTATTTAGTTCTTTTTAATATTTCCTGCCGTCCGTAACCTATACCTTCCCTTCGGATACAGCATAATCTCATCAGATGTACATTTCAGATTCTCTTTCTGCCATATCACTGCCTTTGTTAAAGGGGTATTCCCACTTCGCATACTCACCAGTTTTCACTGCTGTAAAATCTTCTTTCTTCCTGGTTTCTTGCATCATTTGGTGGGCGGGGTTTCACATGCAACCTGACGTTTAGGTCCGCCTCCAAATTAGCGTGTAGCTCCGCCCACCCATATTGGACTATGAAGTACAGGCAGCATAATGCCATAATGAACACAATTGAATTAGCTAGCCTGATAACTGGGAGAACAGAAGAAATGAAAGCAGCTCCTCTCCCCTATCTGATAGCAGGGAGGTCACATGGTGTAGACACAGGAATGGCTAGAAACACAGGCTCGCTCCCGTGCACTTAGCCCCTCCTCCCTCCCCCCTGAGAGCAGCAGATACATCACTTGACTTTTGAGCAGATAAGTCAAGGGCTGTGTCAACAATGAATTGACTAAAGTAAGATAGTGGACAAACAAAGCAGTTTTGCTGAAGCAGTGTATTTAGGAAAAGTCTTAAATCCACATTAACAAGCAGTATAGATAGGATCCTTGTGATGGGACAACCCCTTTTAACATATTTGCAAATGTATTTAATTGACTTAACAGAGTTACAATATTCTCCGTTAATTGGTGCATCAAACATTTATGAAAGCAGTGGAGAGTCAGGTACAACCCATCGATTACACTGTGTAACAGAGTTTTTGTCCTTGTTCATCAGATGTTATACCCTAACAGGGCATAAGCTGGCATTACAGAAAATACTAATTATTATTAATCAATTTTGTTTTTATGACAAGGGCTTCGAAAACAATAAAAATGTCCGATATTAGTAAAAATAACGACTATAGTCAGCTGTCTAGCTTCATATACAATAATATGTCATACATGACTGTAGGAGTCGAGATATTAAACTTAAAAGTGTGTTTGCGTTTTAGATTTACGATTATGCTGTAAATCAATTTCTCGAACAAGTCCCCAAATATAATCTCTCAGCATGTTTTCATTGTACTGTCCTTGGTAGCGACTAGAGATGAGCGAGTAGTGAAATATTCGTTTCGAGTAGCCCCTCAATATTCGACTATTCGATCGAATCCCATTATAGTCTATGGGGGGGAAAAAACGCTTGTTTCAGAGGAAACCACTATTCGACTAAGGAGAGTCACCAAGTCCACAATAACACCCCAAGAAATTATACCAACACCTCTGGAATACAACTGGGACAGCAGGGGAAGCATGCCTGGGGGCATCTAACACGCCCAAGTCACTGTATTACCCCACTATCACAGCCTATCAACTAGACACTCAATATGGAAAGTGGAAAAATACTTGGAAACCTTCTTTCCTCCACAATAGTATGGACAGAAACACAAAGCTAAAGCAAACAGTATGCACCCCTTTACATCACGTTGCCCATGACAACCACAGATTGCATAGGCAATGGGAAATCCAAAAGCCCCTACACTTAACTGTCATTGTGTATGTGTGTGTGTGATGTTGTGAGACCTTCAAAAATTACTTTTCTGGCCCTTAACGTGAGTCCTCCCAAATTAAGTTAGTGGCCCTTAAGCTGAGCTACCAGCAGAGATTGAGGCCCTTGAGGTGACTTCAACCTTTTACCAGCATAGTTTCAGGTCCTTTATGTGAGTTGCGTTTTGCACCAGCAGAGATTTGTTGGCCCTTTGGGTGAGTTGAGCCTTGCACCAGCAGAGTGTTAGCCCCTTTAAAATTGTTAGCCCCTAAAACGGTGGTTCCAGAACCATCATTCTCATTGTGTGGGATTGATGCAGTGGATCAGAACCTCCACGCTCGTATACAAGACTTCTCCCGAGCTGCACCACTTCTCTGGAATGTTGTACCCCGGACAATCAGATTAACTTCCAATTTCTACAGTTTGAAACGCAAACTAAAGACACATCTTGTCAGACAGGCCTATCACAATTTCTAACGTAAACCCTTCCGTACTATAATTAGAATCCCCAAAATTTAACCCTCCTCTGTCCCTGCTCCCACATTTCCCCACATGATATGATGCCATTTCAGGCTAACTTTATAGATCCAAGCTCCATCCACATGTTACAGGACACCACTAGTGACGGCTCATAAAGTTTTATGTTTGTGTAATGACAGTAACCTCTATTACAACATTGTCCGACCACTGCATAAGCAATGCCGCCCCTGATACCTCGTGTCACCCCCTCTACCTCATAGATTGTAAGCTCTCGTGAGCAGGGCCCTCAGTCCCAGTGTGTTACTTTCTTTGTACTGCATCTTTCTGTCTGTATTTGAACCCTACAAATTGTACAGCGCTGCAGAATATGTTGGCGCTATATAAATAAAATTTATTATTAGAGTGAGGACCCAGACATTAACCATGATTGTGATTGTGAAGTAGATAACATTTTGGCATCAAGTCCTGGGGGTAACTTTTATTTAGAAGACCGTAAAGGTGGAGAATTGGCTGAAACCACTACTACCGGTAATGGTCCTCTAATATGGGACTCTACATTACCTCTACAGGGTTCTGATCAGGTGTTAATAGTCCAAACAACATGCTCTAGTCCTTTAGCTGTAGATCAGAAACCACTTTCCCTTCCGACACCGGATTTAACAAAGATTCATCATCCTCATCCTGCTGAGATGGGGCCACTAAAGGAAAGCTTACCTTCTGTGAAGGGTGAAAATATCTTTTGGAAAATACATGGCTTGCAGTTGAAAACCACGAGGGTGGGGGGAGAACTGAAACTGATCATCAGCACAAATCTTTAGCTTCTTATAGCTTAAAATTGACTGTTAAGCAGCAAGATGGAAACTTTAAGACAAAGGCTTTTTAGCCTCAGCCTGCCTTGTGACATGACGTACTAAGATCATATGTCTTGCTGCTTGTCTGTGACTATATATACTTGAGATACTGTACAATAAAGTGTGGTATTTGAATAACTGACAGCTGTGTCTGTTGTGTGTGTCACCCGAGCGCTCGTAACTTCCTCTTTTTCAATTAGGCATACGACAAACATAACCCAGGAGGTCTTGAGCCCCCAACAGAACTTGGCAGCTCAACGTGGTGGGGCATCAATAATCATTTGATGTGCAGCCTGATAGTATACTGATCCACTCACCAAACGATTTTTGGAGACTGGCCCGGAGGACCTCAGATGAATAAAGCAGCGCTGTAAAGGTACACCCTTGTATTACCAAATGATTAATCTGAGTTCCTACGTGTCCCGGATCCTGTGTGTTGATGAGTGAGGTTAGTGCTGCATAAATTGATGCCATATTATATAGTACGGAAGAACCTAAAGGGTATGTTGTCTGTCGTTGAATAGGGAGACCTTGTACATTTTCTTCGGTTTATTTAAGTTTGATTCTGTTCACCATTTATATCTGTTATAAAGTGTATAAGGCGGCACAGAAGGGAAAGTTATTCTCCATCTTTAATCCCTAGAGTTGCGGGAGTAAAAGTACTGAGTGATTGAAAAGTCCTTGTTTCACTAAGGACTGAGTAGAATCTGCGCAAGTAAGTGCAAAGATTCAGGGGTGTCTCGGTAAAGGGACACTAAGCCAGAGACTTGCACATCAGAGATTAGTTCAAGGATAACAGAGTGACTGTTTGGAAGTTCCCACTAAGAGAAGTCAGAGACCCTCGAGAAGTCAAAGAGACCCTCTATTGTCTTAATTGCCCTAGAGGAGTGGGAAGCTCACAGCTGATTAGCTATCAGCCAGTATGGGGAAGGGATCCTCAAAGGAAGGGTACACCCCATATGAGCTAATAGAGATGGGAGAAGGGAAAGAAATTGCCGTCCAGGTGAAAACAATCCTTCAGAAAGCAGGAGTCAGGACAATAAGAATTAAGGAATTTCTAGAATGTCTATAGTGTCCTTTATTCAGGAAAGGTTTTCCCAGTTTGAGATTTCTCTTCATGGTAATGTCTGTAAGATTGAATTAATGGCATAAATTTGAGATCATCATTATTATGTTTATTTTACAGTAATATACACATTGATGAGAAGATGAAGGCATCTACTTACATGTTTTGTTTTGTTTTCTCCTCAATATTTAGCTGTGCGGGAACTATAAATAACTCTGTGCTTATTTGTAGGACATGAAGAATAAGATTTGGCCATTCTGGGATAATAAGTGATATCACTATACAAAATATATAAAAGAAGAAATTTTGATTTTAGTGCAGACAAATTTTTTATTTTATTTAATGGACTTTTGTTTTGTTTGGAGCTCCAGTGTGATGATGCATGTTTGTATGGAAGGTTCAGAGAAGTGAATGGGTCCATATGTGTTTCAGTTATATGTACATGTTACATGTGTCTGCTATGTGTATATGCTCTGTTTGTCCATGTCTGTATTGTTACATGTTCAGTCTCCACAGCAAGCAGATGAAGATATTGACTGCTTATAACCCAAGAGGGTGGTGACAAGTAGATATGAAAGGGAGGCATAAAGTTCTTTCCAATGTTGAATACATATGTGTGTGTTCTGGTGAGTATGAGATGTACTTAATATAACATGTACATGTACGATGTACTCAGTGTTTATTGGTGCTTGTGTGAATCAAGTATATCACATGGGCTTTACACTTATTTAAGTAATATAAATATTGGTTATGGGTTTATACTATAAATCTATGAATTTTAACAATCGGGATTTATTGTGTGAAAAAGTTTTATCTTGTACATGTACATTGTTATTGGTCATTGTTATTTGGATGATCTTTCTGATATGGGAATAGGCACCATAGGGGTAATAATAATAATAATAATACATTTTATTTATATAGCGCCAACATATTCCGCAGCGCTGTACAATTTATAGGGTTCAGATACAGACATACATAACAAAGAACGTCATTTCACACAATGGGACTGAGGGCCCTGCTCAAAAGAGCTTACAATCTATGATCTAGGGGTAGGCAATACATGTGAAGAGTACATGATTAGCCATTTGGAATTTATTCTTCTACAAGATAACGCAAGCTGATATTCCTAAATTGGTGACTATTATACCGACATTGTGGATTTTAGTTATTATATGATCATTCCTTAGTTCGATTGTACCGGTTTTGTTGTTCTTCAGTTCCATCTTTTATATGATGTTTTATTGTCTTCATGTAAATCCTTTCCATCTTGCATGTTTCCTTTCGATGTCTTGTAGCTTGTACTGGTTTTATTAGTTTCTAAAAACCCAAAAATACCCCGCATTGTGCTGCTGTAGGACGACAGGTAATTATAATTATTTAGAGGACGCCGGTGTTTCCGTAGATATAACTGACATGCTGCGATTTTCTGCAATACGTGGATGGGTCGGCCGGAATCTCAGTCACTTTGCAGGTAATGTAAAAACGCTGCGTTTCCGCCATGTCGGGCTTCAGTCTTATATACTTTGTGGAAAGTCTTAACAAAAATCCAAAACAATAAAAAAATAAAAAAAAACAATTTGAGTCTCGATTATCTGACACCCATAAATATATCTTTTATTATTTCCATACATCTATACTCCCATTTTATTTTTTTTTGCTATTGTGTCAGGGAAAGTGAATATTTATGTAATATCTGTTATTAATCTATCAAACTTCCTGTAAATCAGACAGAGAGAAGATAAAACTTTCAGGATAAGAACACGGGGTCGCCATGGTACAATTAATTTATTATCATTACATGTTATTACTAATTACAGACAAAGCCGCAGACTTACTGAAACTAATTAGTGCAAAATATATTGGGGAAAGGATTCCTCAATGTATAAACCAGCCACGCCCTCCCTCGGTGGAGTCTAATATCGATGCACGGAGATGTAGACAAGAGTAGATCTATTGTAAAACATGACGCGTTTCGGGGTATTTTTGGTACTCTGAGTGCCACCCCTTCATCAGATCTCTTATTGAAGCTATATCAGCATGTACTACATCCTTTCCCCAATATATTTTGCATCATATACTCCGACCTAAGAGTCGTCGCCGGTGGACGCTGCCCATCATACTCGGTCAATATTCTTCGTTTGCGCCCTACCAGGCGCAACAACAGCTCGACTTGAATTGGAATTTCCTGAGGTTATAAGGTCTCCTAATAAGCGTGGCCATACTTGATCAATTGCGTTATAGGACTAAAACTAATTAGTTGTCTCCTCATTGTATATATGTATATAGTGCACCTGTATCACTGACATATTACACGGGGCCTAGTTACTATGTTCCTTTCCAGAATGTACTCCTACGCTGTAACTACTTAGAATATCTTACAGCCACCAATTCCAGCAGAAACCTTGGATGAAGATTGTTTAGGAGGTGCGAGGCCTAAAGATTAGACAGCACTGCCTTGTAGAGAGCGGCCTGATGCTTAGAGCACATATGGCTTCTTACAAGGAACTAGATGTCACATCTACAATTCTGCTCCTTCTCCTTACACAGTCATGTAGATTGTAAGGTGCTCACGTCATAAGGAGGAAAATCACATTCATCTTTTCTATCTTCTCCCAATTTTATTCAGACAGTTTAGGAGGCTGCAAAATATTTCCCAAGAAGCTTTATGTCATTTCTTATTCCGCAGTCTTCTGTTATAAGGCAGAAGGAAAGATTTTATAAGAAATCGCCCTTCTACAGCTCATATCTGATTGTATACAAGTCTATGTGATATATGTAATACATGAAAAAGCCGCAGAAGAGAGAAGCTGAGGAGATGTACTATCCGACCTCTAAAAAAATCGAACAAGTGAGCATATAGCCGATTGCCACAAGTTTTCCTCTGATGGTAGGTCGGGCATTTCTCTGCAGTTCATGGGGGGGACATTTCCTCCGTTTTATTTTTTGGTGTTGAAATGGTGAAAAGACCCCCAACAGGGGGAGATTGGCGCAAGACATTACTTAAAAGGGAAGCATTTTGGATCTTAAAATATGATTGCCGTATCCCAAATGGGATGAATATTAGATCTGACTTGTCCTACATTTATACATCGTATACACTGTATACAGTGCTATATTACTGTGAAGGGTTAAATAAAATGTGCTGTCGAAACTATGAAGGTCATCAGGCTTTAAAGAGGTACACAAATATTGGTTTAAGCTGTTTCAACTTAAAGAAAATACAAGTGAAGGGTGACATTCTTAGTATGACCAGATAAGAAAAGGGGCTGGGCAGTTTGCTCCTGACTATAAAAAGGCACTGTATCTTACAAATAAATGAAACACTCTGAATCACTGACAGCTGTGTCTGCGTTGTGTTTCCCTTGAGCTCATGAAAAACCCTCTTGTCCGAATTAGGCCTACAACAACATAACCCAGGGGTCTTGAGCCCCTAACATTACAAACAGTCTTAAGACATGCACTAAATAACTTGTGATTGGAATTCTTCAACAGCTAGTATGCATGCAACGAATGTGCATGGGGGGAAAGGGGGATGCAGCAGCTACTGGAAAATTTCAAGAATTAAAATGGTCGGAGTTTTTGGGTGCAGTAGATGCTGGGGAATGGAGGGGGTGTTTGGGTTGTCTGTCTGCCCCTTCCCTGAGCTTGAGGACTGTTTTTTCTTCCCCCACTTGGAATTCAGTCTGGCTGAATATAGGGTATCTGCAGTGCTCCTATTAACCCCTTCCCGACGGAACTGGAGCACTGCAGATACCCTATATTCAGTAGACCGGGCACTTTCAGACACAGTGATACCTAATGTGTATGTGTTTCGCAGTAATTTTCTACTTTTGTATGTATTCTAGGGAGAGGAGTGATTTTAGAACTTTTATTTTTTTAAAAAAATCTTCCTTTTTTTTTTTTTTGCACTATTTTAAGGGAGATTCTATACATTGGTATTGTGGCTGGTCATAGACCCCTCCCCCTAAGAAAAAAAATTATTTTGCTGACTCGAGTATAAGCCGAGGGTGGCTTTTTCTGCCCAAAAACTGGGCTGAAAAATTCGGCTTATACTCGAGTATATACGGTATTTAGTTTCTCTCTATAGATATGAGCTTAATTTTCCCAATGACAATCGCATCTTTTTTGGTAATACTTAACTCATCAGTGATCTGTTTGCATACAATACATACCAGCTGTTTTTGGTTTCTTTATTTGATGACCTTATACAATTATAGAAGTTTGGATGAAATGTTGTATGTAAATTTGCAACAACCACATTTTCATATATGCAATAGGATTTTCCTTTATGCATAATGTGTATGGGACTCTATACTGCTGCTGAAATCCGGACAAACATAAGTTATTTTCTCTGGTACTTAGGTTAGACGTACCAGGTGTTAGCAATCAACAAAGCTTCTGAACTTGTATATAAAGCTGACAAAGATAGACACACATATGCTTTGATAAAGAGATGTAGATGTCTCGAAACTCGTCAGTAGCGTGTTTTTTTTTTTTTTTGGGGGGGGGGGAGGTTTTGTTATTTTTTTTCTCTGTCACTTTTTTGCTATGTGATATTTTTACTTATTTAAATTAAAAGTTATATTTTAATTATCTTCGGAGAGCTGTCTGTTTTCCTTTTACCTATTTGATGCCCGAGGATGTCAGTGATAGCAAGAAAAGAAAGTTACCAGAGATGGAAAGATTGTGTCTGTAATCCAGGTTATTATATATGGAAGGAGCAAGGAAGAGAGATCTAAGGTACATACAAGTCACACACAGCTCTGCTACATACACATCACACACACAGCTCTGCTACATACACATCACACAGACAGCTCTGCTACATACACATCACACAGACAGCTCTGCTACATACAAGTCACACACAGCTCTGCTACATACACATCACACACACAGCTCTGCTACATACACATCACACACACAGCTCTGCTACATACACATCACACAGACAGCTCTGCTACATACAAGTCACACACAGCTCTGCTACATACACATCACACACACAGCTCTGCTACATACACATCACACACACAGCTCTGCTACATACACATCACACAGACAGCTCTGCTACATACAAGTCACACACAGCTCTGCTACATACACATCACACACGCGGCTCTGCTACATACACATCACACAGACGGCTCTGCTACGTACATGTCAGCCAGAGATGGCTCTGCAGAAACCTCTGATATCTGGTCATTTGACTCCTCCCACATTATGACATCATCACAGGTCCTGTGAGCAGACGGCTGCTGTACCTGAGGAGGTAAGTGCTCGCTCTCAGCCCTTCTCATACATTCAGTGGCCCCCACACACTATAATGTCCTCCCTGTGGCCCCCACACACTATAATGTCCTCCCTGTGGCCCACACACACTATAATGTCCTCCTTGGGGCCCCCACACACTATAATGTCCTCCCTGTGGCCCACACACACCATAATGTCCTCCTTGTGGCCCTGTTGGATCCTACAATGACTGCATAGACTAAAAACGTAAAGCAATCCCTTAATCCCTAGATCCCATCTTCAATAAAAACACGGTACACACGACTTTTAAACTCAAAATTGTGGTGGACGGGGTCGGCCACGGCTCTTTATTGATAACAAACCATTTAACCCGTATTGTTTTGTAAACATAACGCTGAACCTATCTATATATATATATGTATATATTAGCGGTCATACATATATATAAATTTAATAACACATCTGCAGGCGTGGCGCGGTATGCCAGCCGTGAGACTCCCCACGGGCATGTCATCCCCACTCCTTTTAACAATATATACCGCCAAGGAGGAGACCAGAGAATTACACTGGGCTCCGACCCCCCCTAGAAGAAAAAGAGCCTGCTCCACCCCGTCCTGCAGACCCGACAAAAATATGTCTAAGCCAATTTCATTCACATGAACTCCGTCGGCACGCATCAACCTACGGTTGTCGCCCTCAAGCTGCCTGTGGCGCACAACTACCCACCCTTTTGAACGTACAAAACGCGAAAGACGGACATTGACCATCCTACGCGCCCTCTCTACAGCTTCGGACCAAACCAATATTACTTCAGAGAAGTAGCTAGCTATTCTCTCCATATCTGCCCACATAAGAGTAATAAGCTCGGTGACCCTAAGGACACAAAGATCATTCCCTCCCGCGTGTATTACGAGAATCACCGGAGGAGGAGCAGCTTGACCAATCGAAATGGCTTCGGGCAACACCTGACACCACTTCAATCCTCTGATGCCTCTCCATTCGACTTCCATCTCTCGGAAACCAAGGGACTTACCCCCAGGTCTGACTTCAGCCCTCTGGGCCGCCCAAAGAACGTAACTGTGACCTAAGAAATAAATATGAGGCCTCCGCAGACCTGTAGGAAGGGAAAAACAGAAAAGGTTAAACCAGGAGCTCCGGGCGGACGTACCCGGCATAGCAAGAAGATCTCCACCTGCCTATCCTCTGTACCGACTCCACCGACAAACCCGCTATGGACGCCTCAGTGGCGGCCCCAATCCTAAAGGAATGGGTACCATATTCAGAGGGGTTAGAACCTACAAAGGATAATGTCTTGTTCAGCACGGACCGGAACTGGAAAGCAGTAACAAGCAAACCTGACTCGTGGACAAGAAAAGAAGAACCTTCAACCCTAACCGCCAAATAACTATTTACCGCCCGAACAGGGCAAACATCCCCTTCCACCTTCTGGAGGTGAATCCAAGCCCCTCTACCCAACGTGTCCGTCTTAGACCTCCGGATCCGGATACGGAGGGAGTCATTACAAAGGAGTACATCATCCCGGAGGAGCCCGCCAGGGCGGGACCCAGAGGGAGGAACTAATTCACCTAGACGAAGGGCTCCGAAAAAGGCCAAAGAAAAACCCGCCCCAAAAACTAAGGACTCGTAACGGGAGGAGCATACATCCAGTAAAGCTGGGACAAGCCGGCACAGCAGGGCATAAGACACCGGCCGGCGGGAATCCCTACGAACAACTTCTCTACGCCAACCCTTAAGGGCCTGGCGTAAAATGAAAGACTGGAATAAGTTACCCCAACCCCTAAGTTGAAAGTGAAAATTTAACCCTGTAACTCGGCGAGACGCCACCGCTGCTGAAACACCCACATCACGAAGACTAGACAAATAACGGAAAACAACCTTCCACCTATCCTCATCCGAGGACTCCACACGCTCAAGGCTGATACACTCACACCACTCTCTCCACGCCTTACCATAGCCCGCCCATGTAGCGGGCGCCACCGAACTCTGCACCAAGGACATCATTCTCTGGTCGGGATATCCCACAGGTAAGGGGGGCACTCCAAACCCTCCTCCGACGCCCCCGGCAACAGCTCTCGAAAGACCTGCCAATTAAAGCGAGATAAAGCGTCAGCCAAAACGTTCTTGCAACCCGGGACGTGTCGAGCCCTGAACCAGATGTTGAACTCCAAGCATCTCAGAACCATGTGCCGGAGCAAGGCCAGGACTGGAAGAGAAGAAGAGGTAAGGTTTAGAGATGAGCGAACAGTGTTCTATCGAACTCATGTTCGATCGGATATTAGGCTGTTCGGCATGTTCGAATCGAATCGAACACCGCGTGGTAAAGTGCGCCATTACTCGATTCCCCTCCCACCTTCCCTGGCGCCTTTTTTGCTCCAATAACAGCGCAGGGTAGGTGGGACAGGAACTACGACACCGGTGACGTTGAAAAAAGTAGGCAAAACCCATTGGCTGCCGAAAACATGTGACCTCTAATTTAAAAGAACAGCGCCGCCCAGCTTCGCGTCATTCTGAGCTTGCAATTCACCGAGGACGGAGGTTTCCGTCCAGCTAGCTAGGGCTTAGATTCTGGGTAGGCAGGGACAGGCTAGGATAGGAAGGAGAAGACAACCAACAGCTCTTATAAGAGCTAAATTCCAGGGAGAAGCTTGTCAGTGTAACGTGGCACTGACGGGCTCAATCGCCGCAACCCAGCTTTCCCAGGATCCTGAATGGAATACACTGTCAGTGTATTCCCGTATACCCGATATATACCCCCGATACCCGTTCCAACGGTGTGCCCCCCCACCTTCACCCCAGAAATACCCTGCAAGTCCCCTAGCAATAGAATTGGGGCTATATACACCCACTATTTTTGCTACTGCCATATAGTGCCATTGTCTCACTGGGAATTCAAAGAATATATTGGGCTTACATATAACTTCAATTCCAGGGAGAAGCTTGTCAGTGTAACGTGGCACTGACGGGCTCAATCGCCGCAACCCAGCTTTCCCAGGATCCTGAATGGAACACACTGACAGTGTATTCCCGTATACCCCATATATACACCCCAAATCCCCGTTCCAACGATGTGCCCCCCCACCTTCACCTCAGAAATACCCTGCAAGTCCCCTAGCAATAGAATTGGGGCTATATACACCCACAATTTTTGCTACTGGTATACAGTGCCATTGTCTGACTGGGAATTCAAAGAATATATGGGGGTTACGTGCACCCACAATTTTTAATACTGGTATACAGTGCCATTGTCTGACTGGGAATTCAAAGAATATATGGGGGTTACGTGCACCCACAATTTTTAATACTGCTATACAGTTCCTTTGTCTCACTGGGAATTCAAAGAATATATGGGGGTTATGTGCACCCACAATTTTTAATACTGGTATACAGTGCCATTGTCTGACTGGGAATTCAAAGAATATATGGGGGTTATGTGCACCCACAATTTTTAATACTGGTATACAGTGCCATTGTCTGACTGGGAATTCAAAGAATATATGGGGGTTATGTGCACCCACAATTTTTACTACTGGTATACAGTGCCATTGTCTGACTGGGAATTCAAAGAATATATGGGGGTTACGTGCACCCACAATTTTTAATACTGCTATACAGTGCCATTGTCTGACTGGGAATTCAAAGAATATATGGGGGTTATGTGCACCCACAATTTTTAATACTGGTATACAGTGCCATTGTCTGACTGGGAATTCAAAGAATATATGGGGGTTATGTGCACCCACAATTTTTACTACTGGTATACAGTGCCATTGTCTGACTGGGAATTCAAAGAATATATGGGGGTTACGTGCACCCACAATTTTTAATACTGGTATACAGTGCCATTGTCTGACTGGGAATTCAAAGAATATATGGGGGTTATGTGCACCCACAATTTTTAATACTGGTATACAGTGCCATTGTCTGACTGGGAATTCAAAGAATATATGGGGGTTATGTGCACCCACAATTTTTAATACTGGTATACAGTGCCATTGTCTGACTGGGAATTCAAAGAATATATGGGGGTTACGTGCACCCACAATTTTTAATACTGGTATACAGTGCCATTGTCTGACTGGGAATTCAAAGAATATATGGGGGTTATGTGCACCCACAATTTTTAATACTGGTATATAGTGCCATTGTCTGACTGGGAATTCAAAGAATATATGGGGGTTACGTGCACCCACAATTTTTAATACTGCTATACAGTGCCATTGTCTGACTGGGAATTCAAAGAATATATGGGGGTTATGTGCACCCACAATTTTTAATACTGGTATACAGTGCCATTGTCTGACTGGGAATTCAAAGAATATATGGGGGTTACGTGCACCCACAATTTTTAATACTGCTATACAGTTCCTTTGTCTCACTGGGAATTCAAAGAATATATGGGGGTTATGTGCACCCACAATTTTTAATACTGGTATACAGTGCCATTGTCTGACTGGGAATTCAAAGAATATATGGGGGTTACGTGCACCCACAATTTTTAATACTGCTATACAGTTCCTTTGTCTCACTGGGAATTCAAAGAATATATGGGGGTTATGTGCACCCACAATTTTTAATACTGCTATACAGTTCCTTTGTCTCACTGGGAATTCAAAGAATATATGGGGGTTATGTGCACCCACAATTTTTAATACTGGTATACAGTGCCATTGTCTGACTGGGAATTCAAAGAATATATGGGGGTTATGTGCACCCACAATTTTTAATACTGGTATACAGTGCCATTGTCTGACTGGGAATTCAAAGAATATATGGGGGTTACGTGCACCCACAATTTTTAATACTGCTATACAGTTCCTTTGTCTCACTGGGAATTCAAAGAATATATGGGGGTTATGTGCACCCACAATTTTTAATACTGGTATACAGTGCCATTGTCTGACTGGGAATTCAAAGAATATATGGGGGTTATGTGCACCCACAATTTTTAATACTGGTATACAGTGCCATTGTCTGACTGGGAATTCAAAGAATATATGGGGGTTATGTGCACCCACAATTTTTACTACTGGTATACAGTGCCATTGTCTGACTGGGAATTCAAAGAATATATGGGGGTTACGTGCACCCACAATTTTTAATACTGGTATACAGTGCCATTGTCTGACTGGGAATTCAAAGAATATATGGGGGTTATGTGCACCCACAATTTTTAATACTGGTATATAGTGCCATTGTCTGACTGGGAATTCAAAGAATATATGGGGGTTACGTGCACCCACAATTTTTAATACTGGTATACAGTGCCATTGTCTGACTGGGAATTCAAAGAATATATGGGGGTTATGTGCACCCACAATTTTTAATACTGGTATACAGTGCCATTGTCTGACTGGGAATTCAAAGAATATATGGGGGTTATGTGCACCCACAATTTTTACTACTGGTATACAGTGCCATTGTCTGACTGGGAATTCAAAGAATATATGGGGGTTACGTGCACCCACAATTTTTAATACTGGTATACAGTGCCATTGTCTGACTGGGAATTCAAAGAATATATGGGGGTTATGTGCACCCACAATTTTTAATACTGGTATACAGTGCCATTGTCTGACTGGGAATTCAAAGAATATATGGGGGTTATGTGCACCCACAATTTTTACTACTGGTATACAGTGCCATTGTCTGACTGGGAATTCAAAGAATATATGGGGGTTACGTGCACCCACAATTTTTAAAACTGGTATACAGTGCCATTGTCTGACTGGGAATTCAAAGAATATATGGGGGTTACGTGCACCCACAATTTTTAATACTGCTATACAGTGCCATTGTCTGACTGGGAATTCAAAGAATATATGGGGGTTATGTGCACCCACAATTTTTAATACTGGTATACAGTGCCATTGTCTCACTGGGAATTCCACAAATAATTTGGGGATTCATTCACCCTACATCTCAGGCTCTTGCCATATTCACCCAGGTTGTCAGTGCTGCACCAGCTCGTTCCCAGACAGCTCGGCCCGAAAAACGCGTTACCTATATAGAGGATTTGGACAATGAAGACAACATGTTCTAAATCTAATGTCTGCACCTTCTCCAGAATTAAAATAAAGGCAGCGTTTAACTTTCAAATAGCACTGCACAAAGGAAGAGCTTATCAGCTTGTCTCATGACATGCTACTGAAAAGTTTCATTTGTGTATCTTAATGTAAATATAGTTGTATAAGCTTTTTGGGTTTTAGGCACTGCCAAGTTATTTATTACCACCCACTCCCTTATAATGATGATGACGCCAAAGTCACTGTGGGTGTTCAGAGCTCACAGCTTTGGGTGACATTTGTCTTGCTCTCTGTCGGTACCAGCTGTCTTTTTGGATACCGTAAAGTTATGTTGACTTTATTAACAGCTATAGAAGCTTTAGCCAGGTTGTGACGGTGTGTAACCCTAACAACACTAAGTGGGATACACATTAATAGTCAGTCTATGTACGCTAAACGTATCACTGAAGTAATTTTTTTTCCCTCTCCCCTAATATAAGAAAGGAACAGACATTAGACCTAGACCGGGGTTCGAGGCTTGAAAAAATCCAGTATTATTTGTTCTTCATGATGTGAAATATGTGTTGAAAAGCAACCCAAGATGAAGTCAGCCATGTGTGCCAGTGTGTTACTTGGCATGCCTTTGCTGGCCCCAACTGTAAGGGTCACTCTCCATTTCCTCCATTTTCCACTCCCCTTCACACCATTTGTGGTGAAGCAATGGGATGCACTGAAGTGCACCCTCTAGCCTCGTGTGGGATAGGGACATCAGATGCCACTCCAACCCCCTCGTCTTCCTCCGCCAGCCAACGGTGCGAAGATGAGAGGAGTGTGCTCTGAATGTTTTCTGCCTAGCAGAGGCTAGTTCTCACTTACGAAAATGGCCCCACTTTGACCTGTATATCAGGCACAATGGTGTAGGTTTCAAAGAAACATGGCACCAACAAGTTGGAAAACGTGGGCCATGCGTGGACCGTGTTTGAGTCTGGCAAGCTCCAGATCTGCTACCAGGTTCCAGCCATTATCACAGGCGCAAAAATGCCAGGCCCCAGGTGTAGCAGGGAAAAAAAAATGCCATCTCAGCCAGGATGGCATCCCTGACCTCGGAGGCACTGTGCTGTCTGTCCCCCAAGCTGATCAGTTTCAGCACGGCCTACTGACATCTCCCCATGCCAGTGTTACAGTGTTTTCCGCTAGTAGCTGGGGTGGAGGTTGCAGCTTCGTAGGGTTTCAGTCTACTCCTGCCATGGCCTGGGAGAGGAGATAGGCCACCCCAGTTTGCACCCGGGGAACAGACTCCACCACATTCACCCTGCCTGTCATTAAAGATAAGCACTGCAGCATCCCTGACCACAGGCGCTTGTCCATGTGTCGGTGGTCAAGTGGACCTTGCAGCAAAGCGCAGAGCTCTGGGCCCGACTGATGTTATGGGACACATGCAGGCGCAAGGCAGAGACAGCACACCAAGAGAAGTAGTAACGGCTAGGCCCAGCATAGGGAGGTGCCCCAGCTGCCATCTGCTGACGGAAGGCCTGGGTCTCCAGAAGCATAAACAAACACCAACATCTCCAGGGCCAGCAGTTTATCGATGAGGCTGTTACAGGCTTGGGCATGGGGGTGGGTTGTATTGTACTTCTGCCTGCAATGAAAAGCTTGGGAAATGTGGAGTGGCTGGGAAGAGGCGCATGATGGTGCAGGCCAAAAGGGCGCATGAGGGTGAACTCCCCAATGTGTCAGAGATAGGTGTGTAGGTGTCCTTGCATCATATACTTGCACCATATTTGGCTTTGGAAGTTAATTTTGTGCCAAAAAGTGGTTAAGACAGCGATCCCTCAGCTACTCCCGTTACACTGTCTATTGAAGTTACCATCTGTGGAAGTGGACCACCATTTCTAAGATCCCAAAGGAAGCAGGCAAGAGATGTGCAGTTCAGAAAAAAAGATGAGAAAATAAGTTTAGGCTGTAGAGCACAGAGGGATCGGAGAGGACAGAGCTGGTGTCGGCCAGGTATTCCCACAACATGCGCCTATACTTGTCCCTCCTGGTGACACTAGGCCCCTGAGTGGCAGTAATTTGTCCATGGGGGCCATTAACGTGTTCCAGACCTAGGAATAAGTCTTCCAACAGGGTAGAGTTTTGCATGCCTTTGCTTCTACCCACTGTTTTTGCTGCTTAGCTTCCCTCCACATCTACTCTGCTTTCACCCCTAAACATCACCCCAGTTTATGCCTTTGCTTCTACCCAGGTTTTTTGTTGATTTAGCTTCCCTCTACATCTACACTGCTTTAGCCCCTAGACATCACCCCTGTCCATGTGGGGTCGGTGGCCTCGTCATCCACCAACTCCTCTTCCAATTGCGCACTGCCCCCTTACTGCAAACCGCACATGACCACAGCTTGCCTTGATGGCAACTGTGTCTCATGATCCCCACTTAGGTCCAGACAAGTCGGTGGCGGGTCCAAAACCCCAAAATTGGAAGGAAATGGCAGATGCTGCAGTATTTCTAACACCTGTTCCTGGTGCTCGGGCCTGGTCGGTGTTGTACCCTGCACCCTGCTTAACGCATCTGCCATATCCGAAGTTGTGCTGAGCGCATGCTAATGTTTCGTGTCCAGTGCAATGGATGGGATGGGATTTCACATAAGTCTGCCACCCATGGCCACTCATGGTTGAGCAACTGAGGGAGTTGACTTTGACGAACCCGAGGGTTTTGGAGTTGGAACTACATCAAAGGTCTGTGCTGCTCACACACTCTGCTCAACACATGATATGTTTAGTGCCAGCAGTGTGGAGACGTCGCACAACAGCCGTTGTTCCAGCAGGTACAGGCGTTGTAGGAGTGCATAGAGGCTAGCAGCGGCAACTATACACTTTAAAAACTATCCGCACAAGCGCCACACTTTCACCAGTAGCTCAGGAACATTGGGGTACCTTTTTCAAAAGATTAGCAGCAATGAGTTAAAAACGTGGCCCAGGCATGGAATATGTTGCAGGCTGCCAAGCTACAGAGCCAATCCCAGGTTACGGCCATTATCACACATGACAACATGCCTGGGCCCAGGTGCAGTGGCAAAAACCACATTGCCGTCTCATCGAGGATGGCATGACTCACTTTGTAGGCAGTGTGCTGTCTGGCCCCCAAGCTGATGAGCTTCAGCACGGCCCGCTGACGTCTCCCCACACCAGTGTTGCAGCGTTTCCAGCTCGTAGCTGGGGTCAATTTAACAGCGGAGGAGGGTGGTGTTTCAGCCCTCCTCCCAGGAATGTTGTGTGGGGAGACAAGTCAGGCCACCACATTTTGCGACCCGGTCCACGCCTCAACTACATTCAACCACTGTGCCCAAATTGAAAGGTAGCGTCCCTGTCCGCATGCACTTGTCCATTCGTAACTGGTCACATGGAACTTTAGGGCTAAGCGCTGAATTTAGGGACCGCCTCATGTTTGGGGGAAAGTGCTGGTGTGGACGGCACAGTGCGGTGGCGCAGTAGACACTCTGCCCAAAAAGGGCAGAGTGTCCCCCAGCCGGGATTCCAACATCTCCTGGGCCAGATTTCTTGAGATGAGGCCGTTGAAGCCTTGGGCATGTGGGTGGGTTGCGCTGTACTTTAGCATGAAATGAAAGGCTTGGGAGATGGGGAGTTGCTGGGAAGAGGCGCATGATGGCGCGGGCAAAAGGAGAAATGGCAGGAAAAGGTGAGGATAAGGGTGAACTCCCCAAAGTGTCAGAGGCAGATGTGGAGGTGTCCTGGCTCCTGGTCTGGACTGCAGCGCCAGCCCTGTCAACAGTGGAAGAGGCAGTGGCCGCCAGGCCAAACGACGATTATCCTGCGCTTGCTCTCACCCACTGAGCCCAGGGCTTGCCTTCCAAATGATGGCACCCGCAAGAGGTGGTGAGATTCCTCTCCGCAGATCTCCAAACCATCTTGGACTTGCAAATTGCACTAAATTTGTCATGTAACTGACATGTATATGATGAGTCTATCCATTGTCTGTTCATTTTGGTGAAAGTCAGCCTGTCAGCTGACAGACAGCTGTGCTTGTCAGTGATGATGTCACCGGCTGCTTGTACCCCCAGTTTTTGCTGCTTAGCTTGCCTCCACATCCACACTGCTTTTGCCCCTACACATCACCCCTATCCATGCCTGTGCCTCTAGCCATAAGTCTGCCACCCATGGAAACTCATGGTGCAGAAAGTGAGGGAGCTGACTCTGAGGAACCCTTGGGTTTTGTAGCTGGTACTCCATCAAAGGTCTCTGCTGCTCACACACCCTGCTGAACATACGGTATCTAGGGTTAGAGCGTGTGGTGACCTCGCACAACAGTAGGTGCTTCAGGCAGATGTAGGCCTTGCTGGAGTGTATTGCGGCTAGCTCCAGGTACTGTAGACTTGGGAAAGTGGGTGTCCAAGTGCCGCACTTTCACCCTTAGCTCAGCTAATTTGGGGTATGTTTTTAAAAATCATTGCACCACTACATTGAACATGTGGGCCAGGCATGGAACGTGTTGGAGGCTGGCAAGCTCCAGAGCCCTCCAACAAGCTAAAAAACCTGGCCCCAGGGGCAGCGGGGATAAACAAATTGCCATCTCATCCAGGATGGCATCCCTGACCTCAGAGGCAGTGTGCTGTCCGTCTCCCAAGCTGATGAGCTTCAGCCCAGCCTGCTGACGTCTCCCCACACCAGTGTTGCAGCGTTTTCAGCTTGTAGCTGGGGTAAATCTAACAGCGGAGGAGGAGGAGGGTGGTGTTTCAGCCCTCCTCCCAGGAATGTTTTGTGGGGAAACAAGTCAGGAAAATTCTTGAAACGGGAGAGTTTTGCATCTTTGCCCTTGCTGCCTATGGACATCCCTTTGCCTCTAGCCACCATTTTCCCTGCTTTGCTTGCCTCCACATCCACACTGCTTTTGCCCCTAGACATCACCCCAGTCCATGCCTTAGCTTGTACCCCCAGTTTTTCCTGCTTAGCTTGCCTCCACATCCACACTGCTTTTGCCCCTAGACATCACCCCAGTCCATGCCTTAGCTTGTACCCCCAGTTTTTCCTGCTTAGCTTGCCTCCACATCCACACTGCTTTTGCCCCTAGACATCACCCCAGTCCATGCCTTAGCTTGTACCCCCAGTTTTTCCTGCTTAGCTTGCCTCCACATCCACACTGCTTTTGCCCCTAGACATCACCCCAGTCCATGCCTTAGCTTGTATCCCCAGTTTTTCCTGCTTAGCTTGCCTCCACATCCACACTGCTTTTGCCCCTAGACATCACCCCAGTCCATGCCTTAGCTTGTACCCCCAGTTTTTCCTGCTTAGCTTGCCTCCACATCCACACTGCTTTTGCCCCTAGACATCATCCCTATCCATGCCTCTTCCCCTAGCCATAACTCTGCCACCCCTGGAAACTCATGGTGCAGAAACTTTGGTTGCTGACTTTGAGGAACCCTTGGGTTTTGTAGATGGAACTCCATCAAAGGTCTGTGCAGCTCACACACCCTGCTCAAGATATGGTATTGTAGGGTTTCAGCGTGTGTGAATGACGGACAACAGCCTGTGTTTGGACAGATGTAGGCCTTGCTAGAGTGTTTTTAGGCTAGCAGCGACTCCTGTGCACTTGCAAAAGTGGGCGCACAAGCGCCGCATTTTCAACAGTAGCTTCGGTACATTTGGGTATGTTTTTAAAAAACTTTGCACCACTAGGTTAGACGTGGGCCAAACATGGAACGTGTTGGAGGCTGGCAAGCTCCAGAGCCGCTACCAGGTTCCAGCCATTATCACAGGCGTAAAAATGCCAGGCCCCAGGTGTAGCAGGGAAAAAAAAATGCCATCTCAGCCAGGATGGCATCCCTGACCTCGGAGGCACTGTGCTGTCTGTCCCCCAAGCTGATGAGCTTCAGCACCGCCTGCTGACGTCTCCCCACACCAGTGTTTTAGCGTTTGCCGCTAGTAGCTGTGGTGGAGGTTGCAGCGTCGTAGGGTTTCAGTCTACTCCTGCCATGAATTTTGGCCTGGGAGAGGAGATAGGCCACCCCAGTTTGCACCCGAGGAACAGACTCCACCACATTCACCCTGCCTGTCATTAAAGATAAGCACTGCAGCATCCCTGACCACAGGCGCTTGTCCAAGTGTCGGTGGTCAAGTGGACCTTGCAGCAAAGCGCGGAACTAAGGGCCCACCTGATGTTGAGTGACACGTGCTGGTGCAAGGCGGGGACGCCACACCGGGAGAAGTTGAGACGGCTAGGGACGGCATAGTGAGGTGCCACAGTTGCCATCAGGTCCGGGAAGGCGGGAGTTTCAACAAGCCGGAACGCCAACCTCTCCTGGGCCAGCAGTTTAGCGATGTTGGCGTTCTAGGCTTGCGTGGGTGGGTGGTTAGCGGTGTATTTCTGCCGGCGCTCCAATGTCTGAGAGATGGTGGGTTGTTGTAAAGAAGCGCCTGATGGTGCCTTTGATGGTGCAGGAGAAGGAGATAAGACAGAAACAGGGGAGGATGAGGGAGAAGTCAACAAAGTGGCGGAGGCAGATGAAGTGATGTCCTGGCTCGTCCTCTGGAGTGCATCGCCAGCACTGTGAGCAGAGGCAGTGGCATGAACGGCGGGCGACGTTTGTCCTGCCGTTGCTGCCTGCCACTGATTCCATTGCTTGGATTCCAAATGACGGTGCATTGAAGTGGTGGACAGGTTGCTCTTCTCAGGGCCCCTACTCGATTTCGAGAGGCAAATTGTGTAGACGACACTATATCTGTCCTCGGCGCATTCCTTGAAAAAACTCTACACCTTCAAGAAACGTGCCCTCGATGGGGGAGTTTTTCTGGGCTGGGTACAAAAGGGAACATCTTCGGACATTCCGGGTCTGGCCTGGCTTCGGCAAAGCAGCTGACCTCTGCCTCTGGACATGTCTCTGCCTCTAGCTACCCTTTTTGGTGCTGCACCTGCCTCAACATCCACACTACTTTCCCAGCTTGACATCTGCCTTGTCCAGGTGGGGTCGGTGTCCTCGTCGTCCACCACCTCCTCTTCCAACTCCTGTCTCGCCTCCTCCTCCTGCACAATGCGCATGTCAACTGGCTGCCCTGACAGCAACTGCGTCTCATCGTCGTCGATGAGGGTGGGTTGCTGGTCATCCGCCACCAAATCGACCGGAGATGGAATGGAGGAGACTCTAGTGTTTGAGCATCTGGACACAGATACTCGTCTGTTAGGTCCGTGGAATCGCGAAATGGAGGGGCAGGTTGCGGTACAGTCAAAGGAAGGGAGAACAGCTCTGGGGAGCAGGGACAGTTGGGGTTATTGTTCTGAGAAGATTGGGAATTTTGGGTGGAAGGAGGACAAGACTGTTGGGTAAGAGGAGGTAGAGGCTGACTGGCTGGTGGACAATGTGCTTTAAGCGTTATCCGACAGCCATTGCAAGACCTGTTCCTGGTTCTCGGGCCTACTAATCTTTGTACCATTCAGCCTAGTTAATGTGGAACTTTTGTGCAAAGCGCAGAACTTAGGGCCCGCCTGATGTTAAGGGACACACGCTGGTACAAGGCTCAACTCACCCTAAGTGCCAAAAACACTGCTGGTGCAAGGCTCTACTCATGCCAAGGGCCTCAATCTCTGCTGGTAGCTCAGCTTAAGGTCATGTAACTTTGTTTGGAAGGGCTCATGTTAAGGGCTAGAAAAGTGAATTTTGGAAGGTCTTACCACATCACACACACACACACACACACACACACACACACACACTCAAAATGACAGTTAAGGGTGAGGGCTTTTGGAATTCCCATTGCCTATTCCATTTGTGGTTGTCATGGGGAATGTGATTTAAAGGGGTGGTTGTTACTGTTTGTTGAGCTTAAATTGGGGTTTGTGTCCATCCATTTGGGGAGTAAAGAAGGTTTCCAGGTATTTTCCCACTTTGATAGAGGTTTTTTTGAATGTGGAAAGTGTGTAGTTGTTAGGCAGTGATGTTGGGGTAATAGAGGGTCTTTGGTGTGTTAGATGCCCCCAGGCATGCTTCCCCTGCTGTCCCAGTGTCATTCCAGAGGTGTTGGCATCATTTCCTGGGGTGTCATAGTGGACTTGGTGACCCTCCAGACACAGATTTGGGTTTCCCCCTTAACGAGTATCTGTTCCCCATAGACTATAATGGGGTTCGAAACCCGTTCGAACACACGAACATTGAGCGGCTGTTCGAATCGAATTTCGAACCTCGAACATTTTAGTGTTCGCTCATCTCTAGTAAGGTTGTTAATGACATGAACAACACTCTCATTATCACACCAGAATGTTACCTTCCTGTCCCGAAGGACCGGTCCCCACAAAACGACAGCCACTACGATTGGGAACAGCTCTCGTAAAGTGAGATTTTTACACAGACCGGACATTACCCATTCCGGAGGCCAAGGCGAGGCACACCATTCCTGACCCAAAATTGCTCCAAAACCCAGGGAACCGGCTGCATCCGTGTGCAAAGAAATATCCTGGTTGGATACCTCCACCGATTGAACACAGGTGCGGCCGTTATACTGCTCTAAGAAACTCAGCCATACCGACAAATCAGCCTTTAACGACCGTGTCAGTCGAATTCTGTGGTAGGGGGAAGACAAACCCTTAGTGGAGAGGGACAACCTACACGAAAAAACTCTTCCCATAGGCATAACTCTACAGGTGAAAACAAGCAAACCAAGCAGGGACTGCATTTGCTTCAAAGTGACCTTAGACACTGCAAGGAAACCACGAAGCAAATCAGTTAACCGGTCCAATTTGTCAACAGGGAGACGGAAAACCATCGCATTCGAGTCCAACTCAATGCCGAGAAAAGAAAGCACCGTAGTTGGCCCCACCGTCTTCTCTGGAGACAAAGGAACCCCGAAATGGGACATAAGGGACCTAAAAGAATCAAGCAAAAACTGACAACGGGAATCTGAGGAAGGAGCAACAAAGAGGAAGTCGTCCAGATAGTGTATGATGGATCTAGACCGGGTCTCATATCTAACCATCCATTCGAGGAAAGAGCTGAATAGCTCGAAAAAATGGCAAGATATGGAACACCCCATGGGGAGGCAAGAATCAAAATAAAATTGGCCGTTCATAGCGCAACCCAAAAGATGGTAACACTCCGGGTGAACCGGGAGGAGCCGAAAGGCCGCCTCGATGTCTGATTTGGCCATAAGAGCACCCGGAGCGGCCACCCGGAGCAACGCCACTGCCCGGTCAAAGGAAACGTAAGAAACCAATGCCAAAGACCGGGAAATGCCGTCGTTAACCGATGACCCCTTGGGATGGGACAGGTGATGAATAAGACGATATTTTCCGCTCTCTTTTTTGGGAACGATACCAAGGGGGGAAACACGTAAATTATGAAAAGGGGGGGAAGGGAACGGGCCAACAATCCTACCCAGGCTAACCTCCTTCTCAATCTTTTCTCTTAAAATTTCCGGGAGATCTCGAGCGGATTTCAAGTTCTTAGAGAAATACGGCTGGTCAGAGGGGATAAAAGGAATAAAGAAGCCGTAAACAAAACCGTTTTGAAGTACCATGGAAGCCTGACGGTTGGGATAAATTTCTAGCCATGGCAGCATCGCGGGGACGCTCACCGGAGTCTTTCCCCTCAGGGGCACTTGGAGATTTAGATCTGGGCTTGACCGGACGAGTGCATCGCAAAGCGGAATGGGCTCCCCCGCAGTGCGAACACTCGTGCTTATATTTGCACAGGCCGAAGAACCGGCAGTGGCCCTCATTAAAGAGCCAGCAGGCTCCCGGTCTGTGAGTGGCCGCCGGGCCATGGGAAGGGGAAGGTCCGGCGGCCCCCTGCTGAAAGGGCTGCTTCTGAGAGGTTGTTAGGCGAAGCCACACATCAGTAGCTTTAACACCCCAACCCAAAGATGGTTGGAGAGCAAGGCGGTGATGAAAATCCTCGTCATACTTCCACCATGCACTCCCGCCATGGGACTTGAAGGTACTGTAGATCGTATCCATGTACAAAAATAGCTCTGAGCACCGCTCCGGGTGGCGCTCGCCCATGACACAGCCCAAAACAAAAAACGCTTGCATCCAGTTGTTCATGGTGCGAGCCACCTTCGGCTTACGCTCAACGGGACGATCAGAAAAAGGCCTCCTCTCCCGGTCAACGGTATGCTGATCCGCGGAGATTAGAGACCATATGTCAACGAATTGATTGTCCCAAATCTTTTGTTTAGTCTCGGCATCTAAATGGGCCCCTAGCGGGCTAACCCCACAATAAAAAGCATCTTTGTGCAAACCTGCTAAAGGGGGAGGAGGAGGGGGGGGAGGTGTAACCGTCGCAGCTGGGGCTGCCGACAACAGGACCTTAAGGGCCGGAGCAATTGCAGCAACATCAGAACCCGCCCCCCAAGCCCCAGCAAAATTAAACTCACCAGGAGCCTGCGGCGAAGTAGCAGGCACAGGAGGCGGAGCAACCGCAGAGGACAGATCAGGAACCGTGCGAGAGTGACTTTCTCCACGAAACGGCTGGACAGCCGAGGAATGAGGCTACTGCCTATGACCACGACGGTGGGACAATCTACTGTAGCCACCAGAGCTGCAAGAATCTTCACTTGATGATGGTGAACGCCAGCGGGAGGGCAGTGGCCTCCTAGAGCTACGACTACATTGAGAAGAACGTGAGCTGTGGCGGGAGCAGTGTCTATGATACCCAGCGGCCCTGCGGCTTCTACGCCCGTGCGAGCCCTGGGAAGAGGACCCCGAGGATGACCTTGATCGGCGCACTCCACGAGACCACCCATGAATTCCTTGGTCGGCGATCAGAGGCGAAGCGCCACCTAGGTGGGGGTGAGCAACAATAGATGAGGTCAGAGGGGGGCCCATACCCAAACTAGGGGCACTGACTACCATGGCATCCGCAGTAGCAGAGGCCCTATCCACAAAAGGCGCTGATGCAGGAACCGGCCGGGCGCCAGCGATCCCCAGAGGCGCAGTAGCGCCAGGCGCCCCTTGGCCAATGGGCTCTATGGCAACCGCGGACACAGACCCCGGCAATAAATCCCCACCCCCGGCAGCCTGGGCTACAGGAAGCTGGCCGGGGGCTGTAGTGGCTGACACTTCAGCCTGCTGGCCATGCGAGGAATCATCTACCCCTGAGGATGAACTATGACGCCCACCCATACCGCCGCGCACGCTGCCCAGGGAGGAGGAGGACTCGAACAGGAGCGGGGAGCCAGCGTGGACCGGAAGGCCTGTAAAAGACCACGGACCGGAAGTGACGGAAGCTCGGAAGCTCCCATGGAAACAGACTGTGCCGAGCCCTAGAAGCTCCGGCTCGTCTCCCAGGCAAGGAAAGTGAGGGAGGGCTGGGGCTAAGCCTGGACGGGGGGCGGGACACCCGCACGGAGCGACGCTCCGGCCGGGCACACTCACCAGATACTGCTGGCGTCGGGTCCGGCGTCAGCTGAGCGACTAAGCCCTGTAACCACCCAGGGCCTTCAGCATTCACTCTGGCTTGAAGCATGTTCACCAGGCTCTCATCCGACATCCCTCAGGACTACACAGCAAAAAACAGGCAACTGGAGAGAAGACACTCGGTCCAAAAGCTCTGCAGGGAGTCAAAGAGGTAAGTTGAAAAGAGACACCACAACTTATACACCGGGCTGAACCACACATTAGCCAATTAGACACAGGGGTGAGTCATGTCAAATAAAAACACAAAATAAACAGAACAAATCAACAGATGAAGAAAAGGTCACCCCCTTCTGTTCCCAAATGGAATCACCCTAAAATAACTTGAAGATGGCTTAAAGTAACAGTGACATTAATTAAACTAGCAGGGACGCTATACAGTCAGGAACGCCATCCCTAACCGGATTGGCGTTCTGCCAAGACCTGAGACTGGGCAGGAGATTCTCCTTCCAGCAATGACCCTAAACCTCCAGCCCGAGCTCCAGTGAATGGTTTCGATTACAGAATATTCCGCTCTTAGAACGGCCCAGTCACAGTCCAGACCTAAATCCCATTGAGCATCTGTGGCAAGACATGAAAATTGCTGTTCACAGACGCTCCATCCAATCTGGCTGCAAAGAAGAAGAAGGGGCAGAAATCTCATCTCTAGATGTGCAAAGCTGGTAGAGAGCGAGCCCAAAAGACTTGTAGCCGGAATTGTAGCCAAAGGCGGCTCTACAAAGTATTGCTATAGGGGTGTGAATACTTTTACAAGCCCCTGTATCGGTGTTAGATCTCTGGATGGATCATTCTCCGGGACACTCATTCCTCTCATGTCCCTACAGCGGGGCCCATTCTCTACGTCCTCTATACCATCATGTAAGATTCTGCTCATTTCACTAAGTCACAAACCTACAGATTCCCGTTGGCCACTTTCTCCTCTGCATTAGTCACTTGTTGTTGCACGTTGCGTACTAGGCTGTAATACTTCCTCTTCTGTCAGGTTCAGGGAGGACTGTACAGTTAGTTCCAGTGTGCTGGTAATATCAGGGGCCGAGTGTCTTCATCTCTATGGCCAGTAGATTGTAGTCCAGACAGAAATGTGGGAGATCTATCTGTGACAGTTGTGGCTGTTCCAAGAGATCGATGGACGAACCATCACTTGTTGTGACTGAAGCTGCAGGGAAAGTCAGTGTCATCTGTACAAGTGTCAGCTCAGTATGTTTGGACTCTTCCTCACCTTCTTGAGGGTTTCTTCCCTCCTTAGTGGGTAGCACGGCTCATTCTACTAGAGCTGCTGGAGCCTCCTGGGCTGTTCGGCATCAGGTTTTGGTTCTTCCAGATCCAATTTGTGTTGCAACACCCCGGGTAGCAGTGAACACCTCTCAGCCAGTACACCTGAGGCTGATCAAATACTCCCAATGAGATTCTGTTCAGCCTATCACATACCTTATATACCCACCAAGCCGGCCCACAATAAGTCACTCCCTTCCTGAGCTACACGCTGCCGACGTCAGAAGTAGGAGGTGGTGATAATAATGGGACTCAACTCTTCTATTTATTCCATGGGATTCCGTGTAGTGATTACATTGTCTCATCTTCTCTCCATTCAGGTTCCTACAATATAGAATCCTCTCAGTATCTTCTATATAAGAGAATATTCCTGATTGATCCATCAAGGATGGAAAGAGACAGGAACAAGATGGCGGAAAGTCTATTAAATCTCACCCTAGAGATCATCTACCAGCTTACTGGAGAGGTGAGAGATTCTGATGATGTCATCATTACATCATTCTTATCTATAGTAATAACAGATGATAGGACTGGAGAGGTGATGGACTCTGGACATGTATGTAGTGAGATATATTAATGTGTCTCCCCATAACCAGGATTACACAGTAGTGAAGAAGACCTCTAGTGGGCGCTGTCAGGCTCCTGTGTATGAAGGATATGGAGGAACCCAGAGCCCAATCCCAGGGCCTCCACCTCACCCCCTGATACAGGAGGAGATCATTGGACAGAAGATCCTAGAACTCACCAACCAGATGCTGGAGCTGCTTACTGGAGAGGTGACACTGCTGGGAATGCTGGGACATTAGACAGTAACTGCAGGGGTCGGGGTGATGACTGTATCATTGTGTTGTCAGGTTCCTATAAGGTGTCAGGATGTCGCTGTCTATTTCTCCATGGAGGAGTGGGAGTATTTAGAAGGACACAAGGATCTGTACAAGGAGGCGATGATGGAGGACCACCAGCCCCTCACATCAGCAGGTAATAGACATGACTATATACACATGGACTTCCATTATTTGTATGTACAGAATGAATTCAGTCCCTGTCTGTGTTTCCTACAGGTAGATCCAGTAAGAGGACAACACCGGAGAGATGTCCCAGTCCTCTTCTTCCACAGGATGATCAGGTAGATGGAGATATTCCCTATGATGTGTAGACGGGCTGTGAAGTCCTTGTGGTCAGTCTTGTTGTATCCAGCAGTATTATATGGTTATATACATGGGCGGTGTCATTGAGCCGCCATCTAATATGTTTCTCCGGCTTCTCACAGACCTGCAGCTACTGTCAGGACATCTTTCATCTTCATGCGGATTAATGATCTAGAACATTCTCTGTGACTTCCCCATTTGTCCGGTGACTTTTACATTATTTGTTTCACAGATTTTCCATCAGAATAAAGATCTGAGCGACATTAATGCTATATCTATGAGAATACAGGAAGATCCCTATGTGAGTGGTGATGAGGAGTGTGAGGAGGACATTCCTACAGGGAACCGCCCAGGTGAGGAGTCACCACTATATAAAGCACAGAAGGGTCACTGATTCTAGTCAGACATTGTTTAGACTATTTGTTGTTCCCTGATTCAGGTAAAATACTAATAATACATGAATATAAATGTGATACCGCTATAGGGGGAATAAATGTAGTATAGAATAGAACGTACAGCAGGAATATGGACTTGACAATTATGTGAACGAGGCAAATTTCTTCCTCACTGGCTGTCAGTCCTCGTGAAGGGAAAGAATTTACTAGAATTATATAGCAGATTATTTCAGGTAGCGGAAAAATAATCCTCCTGCTCGATCTTCAGGCAGATTCCACCTCAGAGCTCTATGGAAATAAATGGGAGGTGGAAAATCCAACCTGGCCAGTAAGGAATCTGATGGAGATTCGGGGCTGATTTGGTAAAGCGGAAACATTATTCTTCTGAATTCCTGAAGCAGCTTCTACAAATGTCACTGTGTAATCCTCACCTTAGACCCCAATCACACTATGGAATCCGGACTAGAAAATCTGGTCTGTACATCAGTCACATTTCCCAGCCCGAACTCTGTCCACACACCAGGACTCCCCGTATCTTAGTGATCTATGACGCTAGGAGTCCCTGCTTCCTTGTGACTCCACAGACCCTACTACATACTGTATGGGACAGCAGATCTGCGGTGAGTTCAGGCTGGGAAATCCAGCAGATGTGGTTTGGATTGTATTGTGTGTATGGGGTGTAATACAGTAAGATTTATGGCATCCTACAGTATTATTCCACATAAGTGGCCATATTTAAGCAGCCATGGATTGTGTTCACCTCTACAGTGACCTAGAGCAGTGGTGGCGTCTCCTGCCCCGCTTCATTACTATTCACTATCACTGACCTCCGTCTCAGCACTGTGAATACTAATGAAGTAGGCCGCGCTGCCGTCGTTTGCCTGTGCCACTGACTTCGCTTCTTTACATGGTCTGAAGCGTCTCAGGTAGCGGCAGCTCAGTGGGGAATATACTTATAAGGTTATGTTATTCAAAGAGTAACATCAGTTTTTTTCTTTTCAGATGACTGTACCAGGAGCTCAGAGGGACATCTGATATCTACAGATTATAAAGCAGAGGATCATGGTATCACACAAGATCCATATGAAGAGTATGTCATTACCCCAGATATACCTTCAGCCCTTCAGAAAAAAGATCTGTCTCCTAATTCCTTACAGTCTGTTAAGCAAAATGAAAGCAGCAGAAGGGATGTTATACATCAGAGAACGCACACAGGAGAGAAGCCATTTTCATGCCCAGAATGTGGGAAATGTTTTGTCTCTAAATCTCATCTTGTTTTGCATCAAAGAACTCACACAGGGGAGAAGCCATATTCATGCTCAGAATGTGGGAAATGTTTTACTCAGACTTCAACTCTTATTAAACATCAGAGAATTCACACAGGAGAGAAGCCATATTCATGCTCAGAATGTGGGAAATGTTTTACTCAGAAATCAATTCTTGTTGAACATCTGAAAATTCACACAGGGGAGAAGCCTTATTCATGCTCAGAATGTGGGAGATGTTTTACGCAGAAATCATTTTTTGTTAACCATCAAAGAATTCACAAGGGAGAGAAGCCATATTCATGCCCAGATTGTGAGAAATGTTTTACTCGCAAATCACATCTTGTTGAACATCAAAGAACTCACACTGGTGAATTTTCGTGCTCAGAATGCGGAAAATGTTTTATCTCTAAATCACATCTTGTTACACATCAGAGAATTCACACAGGGGAGAAGCCATTTCCATGCCCAGACTGTGGGAAATGTTTTAGAGTACAATCAAGTATTGTTGCACATCAGAGAATTCACACAGGAGAGAAGCCATTTCCATGCCCAGAATGCGGGAAATGTTTTATTGCTAAATCACATCTTGTTACACATCAGAGAACTCATACAGGGGAAAAGTTGTTTTCTTGCCCAGAATGTGGGAAATGTTTTTCTCAGAAATCCTATCTTGTACAACATCAGATGTTTCACACAGGGGAGAAGCCATATTCATGCACAGAGTGTGGTAAAAGTTTTGTGAGTAAATCAAGTCTTGTTAGACATCAGAGAACTCACACAAGTGAGAAGCCATTTTCATGCCCAAACTGTGGGAAGTATTTTATTTCTAAAACACATCTTGTTACACATCAGAGAATTCACACAGGGGAGAAGCCATTTCCATGCCCAGATTGTGGGAAATGTTTTAGAGTACAATCAAGTCTTCTTGCACATCAGAGAATTCACACAGGGGAGAAGTCATTTCCTTGCCCAGAATGCGGGAAATGTTTTATCTCTAAATCACATCTTGTTACACACCAGAGAACTGACACAGGGGAGAAGCCATATTCATGCCCAGAATGTGGGAAATGTTTTACTCAGAAATCAAATCTTGTTGAACATCAAAAAATTCACAAAGGAGAGAAGCCGTATTCATGTCCAGAATGTGGGAAATGTTTTACTCAGAAATCAAATCTTGTTGAACATCAAAAAATTCACAAAGGAGAGACGCCGTATTCATGACCAGAATGTGGGAAATGTTTTACCGCTTAACCAGAAATTGTTAAATATCAGAGAATTCACACTTAATTTTTGATACTGTATCTCTTGCAGTTTTAAATATGAGAGGAGGCCTCTAAGATTCTAGAGATTTTGGTAGTAGTCTCGGAAAGATTAAGCTATAGTGTCAGTATTGGATGGAACCTTTTAGTGTATTTGTGTATTTCATATTTGGCGTCTAAACGACCTTCCAGTAGGTCTGCCAGAGTTTGTTCTTCTGTTGCGTTTATGGGAGTGTTCGGGTGTTTGTATTTCAGTAAGAAGGCGCCTCGATGATGGGAAAATTTAGTAATTGCCACACGGCTTCATTACTGTTGATATACCTTCCCACCTGATACAGCATAATCTCATCAGATGTACATTTCGGATTCTCTAGCTGCCATATTACTGCCCTTTTTAACATATTTGCAAATGTATTTAATTGACTTAACAGAGTTACAATATTCTACGTTAATTGGAGCATCAAACATTTGTGACAGCAGTGGAGAGTAAGATACAAACTATTGATTATCTATTACAATATCTGTATTTTGTTTAACCCGTTTAAGGGCTCGTTCACATCTGCGCCCGGGACTCCGTTCTGCAGGTTTCCGTTTTCCTGCACATAACAGGGGCAGGAGACGGAAACCTGCTGGCATGTTTCACCCTGCCTGCTCCTACTCTGCAAGGGATTGGGACATCTGGCTCAAGCATTGTTTGGCTGCAGTGATCTGCTTGTGCCCAGCTACTGCTGTTCATCACCACCAGGGGCCCCTGGACGTTTCCTGGTTTTGCTGCATGCTACACTGACTGTGAGTAATTATCTTGGAGATCCTCCCTGCCTCTCTGTCCCTCTGATCATCATGTCTATTTAGACTTTGCACCTCATCCCTCCCTGCCTGCACCTCTCTGTTGTGAAGCGGTACAGTCTCTATGGGGAAGAAGCTTCTCCTTAAAAATGCCTCTACTGCTGTTGGATCAGGTGGGGTCTCTTCCACAATTGACCCTTTCCTGCAACGCCGACCTAGGACATCGGCAGTGACTCCGTCACGAGGGGGACACTTTTCATCTTTTTTTTGATGTCCCAGCCGGACTTCTTAACTAGGGTCCTTAATAAGCTTGATTCGGTTGTGCGCAGTTATTGTGTCTAAAGGTTGTGCTACCAAGTATTAGGCTGAGGGGGCCAATACTTTTGTCCAGCCCATTTTTGGAGTTTTGTGTAAAATGATCAATGATTTGACTTTTTTTTCATTCTCTTTTGTGTTTTTTCATTGCAAGCAAAATAAATGAAGATATTACCAAAGAGTTTGTGCTTGCAATCATTTTCTGGAAGAACATGAGTATTATCTGACAGAATTGCAGGGGTGCCAATACTTTTGGCCAACACTGTATATGTATGTATGCGCGTGTATGCATGTGTGTGGTCCGTGTATATGTATGCGTGCATGTGCGCATGTGATCCATGTGTTTGTGCGTGTGCAGTGCAAGTGTCCATGCGTGCAGTAGTTGCGGGTGAGTACGCATGTGCTCTGTTTGTCCATGTGCGCAGTGTGCATACATCTGAGTATGTTTGCGTGCGTGTGTGTTGTATATGTGGTATTGTGTATGTTTGTGTTGTGTGTGTGTATAGTGATCTGGTGTTGTGTTTTGGCATTTGGGTGGTGTTGTGATCATGGGTTGGTGTATGTGTGCTGTCTGTGTGATGTTTATATGGTGTTTGTGAAATGTTTGTGTGTGGTGGTGCAGCCCCTTTAGTCGCTATAATCCGTCCGTGTCAGTCACAACTGTTGTTTTCCCCTCAGCACTTTCACCTTCACATTTCCCCATTATATGTATAGGGCCTAACTTCGGGGAACCCAATCCCATTACCGGGGGTACGTAATCTGCACACTATTCTGCTCCTGTTGGTAGAAAGGGGTGTGCCAAATTTCACCCATATTGGGTGAGAACTGTGGATTTATATAGAGCAGGCTACTACAGATTTTGAGTTTTATATATATAGATTCTATAATGAACGGGCAGTCAATGTAGTGACCGGCACAGACCGGAGGCCTCGCTGTAGTGACCGGCACAGACCGGAGGCCTCGCTGTAGCGTCTACTCTAGACTGATAGATGAGCCTGGCCGCTGCATTCAGAATAGATTGTAAAGGGGAGTTTAGTAATGGGAAGACGGATTAGTAAGGAGTTACAGTAGTCAAGGCGAGAATGAATCAGAGAGACAATAAGTGTGTTTAATCTATTTAGTCTATCCTGCATGATCGGGTATTGTTTTGGGATTTGCAGAATCAACTCCAAGGTAGACTGTTCAGTACTGAGGTGACTAGAATGGAGCTGCTTAGAGGAGCTGCCCCAGAAACTGCAATCTATTCCCCTCAGTACAGGAGCAGCGAGAGGGGAGTGTCTATAGGGGGCGCCAGAACTGGCCAAGAGAGACATTGTATACATGATTATCAATAAGTATATAGGAAAAACACATTCCTGGACATATATACATATGGCACTGCTATATACAGTCCTATAAGAAAGTTTGGGCACCCCTATTAATCTTAATCATTTTTAGTTCTAAATATTTTGGTGTTTGCAGCAGCCATTTCAGTTTGATATATCTAATAACTGATGGACACAGTAATATTTCAGGATTGAAATGAGGTTTATTGTACTAACAGAAAATGCGCAATATGCATTAAACCAAAATTTGACCGGTGCAAAAGTATGGGCACCTCAACAGAAAAGTGACATTAATATTTAGTACATCCTCCTTTTGCAAAGATAACAGCCTCTAGTCGCTTCCTATAGCTTTTAATCAGTTCCTGGATCCTGGATGAAGGTATTTTGGACCATTTCTTTCTACAAAACAATTCAAGTTCAGTTAAGTTTGATGGTCGCCGAACATGGACAGCCCGCTCTCACTGGAAGTCTGAAAACGCAGTAGAAGTGCTAAGACAATTTAGGAGGGAGTTTAACAAAGAACCACCTACACGAGTTACCATCACTCGAATTAGAGATAAGTTTGAAGCTGATGGAACTGTTCAGGACGTCCATAAGAAGCGTTCCGGAAGACCACGTACCTCGACAAGCCCCATGAAAGAAGAAAGATTACTGAAAACGTTTCAACGAAGTCCAAGAAAGTCTTTGCGGCAAGCTAGTCGTGAGGTAGGGATTTCAAAATCATCAGTCCATCGCATCATGAAACGTTGTCAGTTACATTCCAAGATTAGTCCATGCTCTTAATGACGATGATCCAGACCGAAGAGTACAGTATTGCGAGTGGTACTTGGAACGATGTAACAAAGATGCAGACTTTCCCACAAAGATTGTGTGGAGTGATGAGGCCACATTCAAATTAAATGGTTCGATTAACAGACACAATTGCACCTACTGGGGACCTGAGAATAACACATGGTAGTGTGGAGGTGCCCCATCTTTCTTCTTTTATGGGGCTTGTCGAGGTACGTGGTCTTCCGGAACGCTTCTTATGGACGTCCTGAACAGATCCATCAGCTTCAAACTTATCTCCAATTCGAGTGATGGTAACTCGTGTAGGTGGTTCTTTGTTAAACTCCCACCTAAATTGTCTTTGCACTTCTACTGCGTTTTCAGAGTTCCAGTAGCATTTTAGAATAAATTTCCTTTCTTCAAAGTCAAGTCTGTACAGTATGCCATCACTCGGTTTAATGGGTTCAGTCTGTAAAGAAAGAATAAATAATTGAGTTATCAGCTGCTAAAATGTGTATACATTTTTTTGGGACACCACATATATATGTATATACCTATATACATTACATATATCTCTCTATCTTATAAAAAATTAATTTCTGTCTGTCTGTTCTCTATGCACGACCAAACGACTGGACCGATCTTCTCTAAATTTAGCACTCAGGTACTTCAGGTATCTGGGAAGGTTTAAGATGAAAACCCAACTCACTCAGACGTACCGTTCCGGAGATACAGCTTTCCCAAAACACTGACACCCATTAGCCAAAACAAACCTGCAAGTCTTTCACTCATATTCCAACTGCCATACACAAGGTCACTCCACATGTACAATCCAACACTGATATCCAAGCTAAGATACACGCATCAGAGGATTAGATACACAGGTCAACAAACAGTATCACATTTCATAGGATTAGATACGCGCGTCTGCACACATTTCCACAAGGCGAAGGATTAAATACGTGCGTCTGCACACAGTTCCACATGCCAGAGGATTAGATACATGCGTTTATACACAGTTACACATGCCGCAGGATTAGATATGCTCGTCTTTACACAATACTACATGCTGCAGGATTAGATACGCACGTCTGCACACAGTTACACATGCTGCAGGATTAGATACGCGCATCTGCGCACAGTTCCACACCGGATGATTAGATACGCATGTCTTTACATAATACCACACAATCGAGGATTATATATGCTCCACTGCAAACAATACCACACGGCGGAGGATTAGATATGCACTACTGCGCACAATACAACACGGGGAGGGTTAGATACACCTGTCTGCACACAGTACCACATGCCAGATGATTAGATACGCATGTCAGCACACAGTACCACACGCTGGAGGATTAGATACACAAGTCATCTCACAGTATCACATGCCAGAGGGTTAGATATGCGCGTCTGCACACAGTACCACATGCTGGAGGATTACATACATAAGTCAGCACACAGTATCACATGCCAGGGGATTAGATATGCGCTTCTTGACACAGTACCACACGTTGGAGGATTAGATACACAAGTCAGCACACAGTACCACAAGCTGGAGGATGAGATACGTGCGTATGCACACAATTCCACATGCCAGAGGATTAGATACGCACCACTGCACACAATACCACACGTCGGAGGATTAGATAAATGGCTCTGCACAGAGAACCACATATTAGAGTTTCCATAGCAACTCAGCCATTTTTCTTCACTGCTTTATGCCAGCTTTAAAGGGGCAGGGCGCTGTGGATGACACTGTTACACAAGGTCACATACACACAGCTGTACTCCAGGTGTCCATAACAACCGATCGCAGGTTTTTCACTGATATCCAAAATAAGATGCTTACGGACACATACAAACAATCTAAAAAATACACCAGTGCAAAACTGGACAATTCTTATGGGGCCACTACACAAACAAAAATGAAATATACCCGTACGAAGCTGGGTCCTCCTGCTAGTCTCTCTATATCATAAAAATGAATTCTTGTCTGTCTGTTCTCTATGCGCGACCAAACGACTGGACCAATCTTCACCAAATTTGGTACAGAGATACTTCAAGTATCTGGAAGGTTTATGACGAGACTCCAAAAAGCTTGGACGTACCGTTGCTGAGATACAGCATTCCGAACACAACGCCCCTCCCCTTAGCCAATACAAACCTGCAAGTCTTTCACTCTTATTCCAACTGCAATACACACGGTAACTCCGCATGCACAATCCAACACTGATATCCAAACTGAGATACACGCACCAGAGGATTAGATACACAGATCAGCACACAGTAAAGCACGCCAGAGGATTAGATAAACGCGTCTACACACAGTCCCACACACCAGAGGATTAAATACGCGCTTCTGCACACAGTTCCACACACTGAAGGATTAGATACGTGCGTCTGCACACAGTTCCACATGCCAAAGGATTAGATACACGCATCTGCACACAGTACCACACGCCGATGGATTGGATACATGCGTCTGCACACAGTTCCACACACCAGAGGATTAGATACGCAAGTCTTCACACAGTACCACATGTCGTACGATTAGATACGCGCATCTGCACACACTTCCACACGCCAGAGGATTAGATATGCACATCTGCACACAATTGTACACGCCATAGGATTAGATACACGCGTCTGCACTCAGTACCACATGCCGTAGGATTAGATACACGCGTCTACACACAGTTCCACACGCCTTAGGATTAGATATGCACCTCTTCATACAATACCACACAGGGGAGGAATAAGATGCGTGCATCTGCACAGAGGCAGTACCACACTTTGGAGGATTAGATACATGCTTCTGCACACAGTACCACACGCCAGAGAATTAGATACGCATCTCAGCAAACAGTACCACACAGGGAGGATTAGATACACGCGTCTGCACACAGTACCACACACTAGAGGATTAGATACGCGTGTCTGCACACAGTTCTACACCCCAGAGGATTATATATACGCGTCTGCACACAGTACCACATGCTGTAGAATTAGATACGCGCCTCTTCACACAATACCACACAGGGGAGGATTAGATAAGTGCATCTGGACACAGTTCCACACGAAAGAGGACTAGAAACACACAGTCTCATCCAACGTGCAGTCCCATGTAACTACATCATTCTCTCCTGTCAGCCTCATCCAACGTGCAGTCCCATGTAACTACATCACTCTCTCCTGTCAGCCTCATCCAACGTGCAGTCCCATGTAACTACATCACTCTCTACCCTCATCCAACATTCAGTGCCATGTAAAACAATCCTCTCTGCTTTCTCTTCTCCAGCTCCATGTGCTCGGCTCCGGCTTCCTCTATACAGCACAGAGCAGGGATGGCCGAGACCCCGCCCTCCTTGAGGCCAGGCCCCTTCCCGTGACCTCATGCCTACCAGGAGCAACTGCACTCTAATCACAACCATTTAGTATCTTCTGCACAGATGAAACCATAAGAGCAGGACCTGATCATGTGACTCCTTGACTCCTCCCACACCTATGACATCATCACAGGTCCTGTGATCAGACGGCTGCTGTACCCGAGGAGGTAAGTGCTCACTCTCAGCCCTTCTCATACATTCAGTCTCCCTCCTCGTTTCCCCTACACACTATAATATCCTCCATGGGGCCCCCGCACACTGTTATGTCCAGACCTCCCAAATTGTGAAGAACAGAAAGAGGGATTATTTATTATGCTTACTTATATAGCGCCATCATATTCCGCAGCGCTGTACAGACATTGCCAGTCACTGTCCCATATAGGGCTCACAATCTACATTCCCTATCAGTATGTCTTTGGTGTGTGGGAGGAAACCGGAGTACCCAGAGGAAACCCACGCAAATACGGGGAGAACATACAAACTCCTTGCAGATGTTGTCCCTGGCAGGATTTGAACCTAGGACTCCAGCGCTGCAAGGCTGCAGTGCTAACCACTGAGCCACCATGCTGCCCCACAGGGATAAAATATGTGGCACGGTAAGTTTAGCTCCACCCGCTTTTATGTTGATTATGCCCATTCTCATTCATATTTCATGTGCCCCCACACAGTATAATCCTCCTACAGGCACCCATAAATTATATGTCCCCCTCCATCTCTCCCCCAGTTTCATATACACCCTTCATCTGCCCCCATTTTCATATCCCCCTCCATATCTCTATCCCCAGTTTCATGTCCCCCTCATCTCTGACCACAGTTTCATGTCCCCCTCATCACTGCCCCCAGTTTCATGGGCCCCCTTCATTATTTTCCACCTCAATGTTTAACACAAAAAAACACTGATACTCACCCTTCCAACGCTCTCCCGCAGCTCTCTCCACAGTCTTACTCACAGAGTTGTAGGCGCAATTTCCACTAGCCATACTTGCGTATGTATTCAACTCATCGGTGTCTGGAGGATGCCAATGAGTTGAAACCGAGACATACTTCCCACCAACCGGGACTGCGGGACAGGACACTGAATCTGTGAATGTCCCGCGGAATCCGGGACACTTGGGAGGTGTGTAATGTCCTCCCTCAGGTTTTGGTTCTTCCATATCCAATTTGTGTTTCAACACCCCGGGTAGCAGTGAACACCCCTCAGCCAGTACGCTTGAGGCTGGTCAAAAACTCCCAATGAGATTCTGTTCAGCCTATCACACACCTTATATACCCACCAAGCAGGCCCACAACAAGTCACTCCCTTCCTGAGCTACATGCTGCCAACGTCAGAAGTAGGAAGTGCTGATAATAATGGGACTCAACTCTTCTATTTATTCCATGGGATTCCGTGTAGTGATTACATTGTCTCATCTTCTCTCCATTCAGGTCCCTACAATATAGAATCCTCTCAGGATCTTCTATATAAGAGAATATTCCTGATTGATCCATCAAGGATGGAAAGAGACAGGAACAAGATGGCGGAAAGTCTATTAAATCTCACCCTAGAGATCATCTACCAGCTTACTGGAGAGGTGAGAGATTCTGATGATGTCATCATGACATCATTCTTATCTATAGTAATAACAGATGATATGACTGGAGAGGTGATGGACTCTGGACATGTATGTAGTGAGATTTATTAATGTGTCTCCCCATAACCAGGATTACACAGTAGTGAAGAAGACCTCTAGTGGGCGCTGTCAGGCTCATGTGTATGAAAGATATGGAGGAAACCTGAGCCTAATCCCAGGGTCTCCACCTCTCCCCCTGATACAGGGGCAGATCAATGGACAGAAGATCCTAGAACTCACCAACAAGATGCTGGAGCTGCTGACTGGAGAGGTGACACTGCTGGGAATGCTGGGACATTATACAGTAACTGGAGGGGTCGGGGTGATGACTGTATCATTGTGTTGTCAGGTTCCTATAAGGTGTCAGGATGTCGCTGTCTATGTCTCCATGGAGGAGTGGGAGTATTTAGAAGGACACAAGGATCTGTACAAGGAGGTGATGATGGAGGACCACCAGCCCCTCACATCAGCAGGTAATAGACATGACTATATACACATGGACTTCCATTATTTGTATGTACAGAATGAATTCAGTCCCTGTCTGTGTTTCCTACAGGTAGATCCAGTAAGAGGACAACACCGGAGAGATGTCCCAGTCCTCTTCTTCCACAGGATGATCAGGTAGATGGAGATATTCCCTATGATGTGTAGACGGGCTGTAAAGTCCTTGTGGTCAGTCTTGTTGTATCCAGCAGTATTAGATGGTTATATACATGGGCGGTGTCATTGAGCCGCCATCTAATATGTTTCTCCGGCTTCTCACAGACCTGCAGCTACTGTCAGGACATCTTTCATCTTCATGCGGATTAATGATCTAGAACATTCTCTGTGACTTCCCCATTTGTCCGGTGACTTTTACATTATTTGTTTCACAGATTTTCCATCAGGATAAAGATGTGAGCGACATTAATGTTATATCTGTCAGAATAAAGGAAGAGCCCTATGTGAGTGGTGATGAGGAGTGTGAGGAGGACATTCCTACAGGGACCCGCCCAGGTGAGGAGTCACCACTATATAAAGCACAGAAGGGTCACTGATTCTATTCAAAACAAAAAAACTTTGCAAGTCTTCAGTAGGTGATACCTTTTTTAATGGCTAACTCATAATGATGACAGAATATGACGTTTCGAAGCTTTCCTCTGAGCTTCTTCTTCAGATATAACTAAAAAACACTCTGTAGAGGCTGCATATTTATGACTGGGCACAGGGCTAGAATTACAGGAGGGAGGGGGGAAGAGGCTTATTACTATATACTTATAACAACAAACAATCAATTGCCAGATCCCCAGTTCTTATCTTAATGGCTGTCTTAATGATCTGTATAAAAAGACATAAACCCAAGTGAGATGTTCATCCCATTGTCCAATGTCTGGAATAGGGTCATGGCCTTGTACTCATAAATCAGTCGCTGTTTCCTTGATTTAAAGTTCCCTTTTAAGATCAAGATTTTCATGTCATGTCACTTCTGCCAGGAAGATCACAACATCATCAATGACATGAAAATCTTGATCTTAAAAGGGAACTTTAAATCAAGGAAACAGCGACTGATTTATGAGTACAAAGCCATGACCCTATTCCAGACATTGGACAATGGGATGAACATCTCACTTGGGTTTATGTCTTTTTATACAGATCATTAAGACAGCCATTAAGATAAGAACTGGGGATCTGGCAATTGATTGTTTGTTGTTATAAGTATATAGTAATAAGCCTCTTCCCCCTCCCTCCTGTAATTCTAGCCCTGTGCCCAGTCATAAATATGCAGCCTCTAGAAAGTGTTTTTTAGTTATATCTGAAGAAGAAGCTCAGAGGAAAGCTTCGAAACGTCATATTCTGTCATCATTATGAGTTAGCCATTAAAAAAGGTATCACCTACTGAAGACTTGCAAAGTTTTTTTGTTTTTTATATTTTATAACCACTGGCTAACACGGTACCAAAACAAACATGATTCTATTCAGACATTGTTTAGACTATTTGTTGTTCCCCGATTTAGCTTTTAGACAAAGTGGAGCCCTGGGCAAAACTAAAAGCGGGGCCCCCATATCCTGACACACCAACACCATTTTAGTAGTCAGGGCTGCACTTCCAGTGCCAATGATATAGTCTCAAAAGATCAGAAATACAGAAAAACATTGTAAAGATACTGTATATATAGTGGCTATATATGTACCACTATACTGTGGAGAATTATTACAGCTATAAAGACAATTAACAAACAATACGCATGATGTATATACCAACAGCACCTCTATACAAGGCCCAGATAGTACACCACCTCCACATGGTGAATCAAAGACCATAGTTGTGCACTACACAGGCTACCATCCTAATAAACATCACATCAATGAACCCTTTCCTGACAACCGTCGTAGTATTACGGCGGATGTCGGATGTTCAAACACTTTTTGCGGTAGACACCCAGCACTAATGCCCCACAATTAGTGCCCACACCGATCGCGGGCATTAACCCCTCTGGTGCCATTTTCCGGGTCCGGGATCCCGTTGCCATGACAACGTGGAGCCTTGTGAAGGCTCCCCGGTCTATCATTCATTGTAATGCATTGCATTAGTGATGAGACCCCCTGGGGTTCAAGACCCCCTAAGGGGTCTAATAAAGTCATACAAAAATAATTAAAAAGGTAAAATAAATAAACAAAAGTTCCTCCCCCATCAAAAACGAAAATCATCAAATGCGGCAAGGGGGTGGGGGGGGGTTAAATGATTTTCTGGCCCCAATTTGATTCTTTTATACTGATAACAGGACGGCTCATTTGTATGTCAGTAAATGGTCTTTCAGGGTCCAACATCAGAACACATACACAGATCAGCTGTACTAGAAGCTTCCACGTGCCAGACGCTACTTGTGGAGAAGACGCCGCACCATTACTATACAAGTATTAGGAGTGACGCTTTAATTACCCAGAACCACCACTATACAGAGGATGGCGCTGCTGTGCCAGTCCTTTTACTTGAATAGCCCCCCCCCCTTATTAATAATAATTTCCTCAGCCCCATTAATAATAATCCATCCTTATTAACTATATTTCTCCAGCTGGGCTTATTAATAATAGTCCCTCCTTTTATATATAGCTCTCTTATTAATAATATCCCCCACGGCCCTATTAGTAATAGTGTCCCCTAATAAATAAACATTCCACCAACTTAAGACAAGACCCTTACACTTGAAACTAGGGATTCTCTGATCTGCGGATCTCAGGGCCCCTTTGGAGCTGGGGGCCCTGAGCATTTGACTAGTTTGGCCTCCCCCTAACGCTGGCCCTGAATACCGCTATAGGGGGTCAGTCCTCGTGAAGGGAAAGAATTTACCAGAATTATATAGCAGATTATTTCAGGTGGTGTAAAAATAATCCTCCTGCTCGATCTTCAGGCAGATTCCACCTCAGAGCTCTATGGAAATAAATGGGAGGTGGAAAATCCCGCCTGGCCAGTAAGGAATCTGATGGAGATTCGGGGGCTGATTTGGTAAAGCGGAAAAATTCTTCTGAATTCCTGAAGCAGCTTCTACAAATGTCACTGTGTAATCCTCACCTTAGACCCCAATCACACTATGGAATCCGGACTAGAAAATCTGGTCTGTACATCAGTCACATTTCCCGGCCTGAACTCTGTCCACACACCAGGACTCCCCGTATCTTAGTGATCTATGACGCTAGGAGTCCCTGCTTCCTTGTGACTCCACAGACCCTACTACATACTGTATGGGACAGCAGATCCGCGGTGAGTTCAGGCTGGGAAATCCAGCAGATGTGGTTTGGATTCTATTGTGTGTACGGGGTGTAATACAGTAAGATTTATGGCATCCTACAGTATTATTCCACATAAGTGGCCATATTTAAGCAGCCATGGATTGTGTTCACCTCTACAGTGACCTAGAGTAGTGGTGGCATCTCCTGCCCCGCTTCATTACTATTCACTATCACTGACCTCCGTCTCAGCATAGAGAATACTAATGAAGTAGGCAGCGCTGGCGCCGTTTGCTGCCTGTGCCACTGACTTCACTTATTCACACAGTCTGTGGGGAATATACTTATAAGGTTATGTTATTCAATAATAGTAACATCAGTTTTCTTCTTTTCAGATGACTGTACCGGGAGCTCAGAGGGACATCTGATATCTACAGATTATAAAGCAGAGGATCATGGTATCACACAAGATCCATATGAAGAACATGTCATTACCCCAGATATATCCTCAGCCCTTCAGAAGAAAGATCTTTCTCCTAATTCATGGCAGTCTGTTAAGCAAAATGAAAACTTCAGAAGGGATGTTATACATAAGAGAACTCACACAAAAAGGAAGCCAAGTTCATGCTCAGAATGTGGGAAATGTTTTATCTCTAAATCACATCTTGTTATACATCAAAGAACTCACACAGGAGAGAAGCCATTTTCATGCCCAGAATGTGCAAAATGTTTTACTCAGAAATCAAGTCTTGTTGACCATCAAAAAACTCACACAGGAGAGAAGCCTTATTTATGCCCAGAATGTGGGAAATTTTTTGCTCAGAAATCAGACCTTGTTAAACATCAAAAAATTCACACAGGGGAGAAGCCATATTCATGCTCAGAGTGTGGGAAATGTTTTACTCAGAACACAAGTCTTGTTCAACATAAAAGAACTCACACAGGAGAGAAGCCTTATGTATGTTCAGAATGTGGGAAATGTTTTACTTCTAAATCATATCTTGTTAAACATCGAAGAACTCACACAGGGGAGAAGCCATATTTATGCCCAGAATGTGGGAAATCTTTTGCTCAGAAATCAGGCCTTGCTAAGCATCAAAGAACTCACACAGGAGAGAAGCCATATTCATGCTCAGAATGTGGGAAATGTTTTACTGAGAAATCAGATCTTGTTAAACATCAGAGAATTCACAAAGGGGAGAAGTGGATTGTAAGTGGATTTTCAACCTGAAGTCATTGAGCCATCTAAGTTTTAAGAAGAAACTTACATTCACAGGTTGTTTTTTTTTAAGGTCAAACTATTTATTTTACTTTAACCCCCTTCATGCATTCTCACATATATGTATGTGGGTAGTTACCGCATTCCTACGTATGTGATGGTGATTGAGTGGGCTCAGTAACAGAGCCCATGCGATCACCATGGGAGCCCAGCAGTATCCGACAGCCAGGCTCCTGTTGCAAGATCGGGGATGGTGAGAACGACGATCCCCGTTGATTAACCCTTAAAGTGTTTGTTTAGTAACATTGAGTGCCACTGCACCATCGGGAGCTGGTGTTAGCTGTAACTGACAGCTAACATCCTCATCCTTCACCTTCGAGATGGGGGGGTGGGGCGATATGCATCTTCTGCAGCTCGGGTCTGGTCAGTGACCCCAGGCTGCTAATAGGGTTGATCCTGCCCAGAGCTGCGTCTGCATAGGCTGACTTCCTCTATAGACTGCAATACACGTGATCTGCAGTCTATAGTGCTGAACCAGTGATCATTGCATCACTGATTCAGGTCTCCTAGTGGGACATATAAAAAAAATTTTAAAAAATGAGTGGTGTATGAAAAAAAATAAGCTAATGGAAATAATGATTTTTCATCATCTCGCCTTAAAAAATAGTTATAAAAAGTGATCTAACAGTCATATGTACCCCTGAGCAGTACCAATAAAGAGCACAGATCATCCTGCAAAAATAAGACCTCAGCCAACTCTGTCACACATTAAAAATTCTTTCCCCAAATGGGCTTTTGTTCTGCAAAACTAGTAACGCATGGAAAAAAATAATGTAAATGAGGTATTGCCATAATCGTACCGACCCGCAGAATAAGGGTCATAGGTTACTTATGGTGTAGGCTGCGTGGAAAAATAAATAAAAGTTAAAAATCGATACCAGAATTGATGAAGGGTTTTTAATCCACTAAGGAAGAGTTAATAAAATGTATTCATTAAGTTATAGGCACCCAAAAATAAGGTCATTCCAACATGCATCTCCTACCGCAAATAACAAGCTCTCGTATGGTGACATCACCCAGAAAATAAAAAAATATGGTTTATACAATGTGAGAAAAGAGATAGAGATACAAAAGAGATAGAGATACAAATCTGAGAAAAGAGATAGCAGCCTGCCAGCAAGAGAATGTCAAGCTGTGGGATAAAATGACACAATGCCTACAAGAAATCACAGAACTAAAGAAAGAGTTATCAGGCCTGAAACTACAGACACAAGAGATAAGATCTAAGGAAGAGGGGGAGGAAAACACAACAGACTCTGATCAAGGTATCAATAAGCCAGAAATGCCTCACACATCACAAGAAAGCCCAGAACTGCCCATCACCCCAGAAATAGAGCCAGAGAGAACCCAAACAACGAGAACCTCAAACCCAGATATAGTCCTGATCATAGACTCCAATGGCAAGTACATTAATACAAGAAAGCTCTTCCCACGGCAAAGAGTCAAGAAAATCCACAGCCCAACCATTGAAAAAGCCAATACCGTCATTTGCAAGCCTTTCTCCACTACCCCGAAACACATTGTCATACACACAGGCACAGAAGATCTCACTGACCAGCCCCAACAGACAGCGGGCCAACTGGTCCAACTAGCAGAGAAAGCAAAGCAACAGTTCCCAGACAGTAGTATCATCCTGTCATCTCTGCTCCCACGAGAAGACATCTCTGAAGCTACCATCATGGGGATCAACAAAGAGCTGGCGACCAGAATCAGACAAACATCAGGCATCACCCTGGCACAACACCCCTCCATAGATAAGCGTCACCTATATGATGACAAACACCTCAATAAACATGGCGTCAGCCTCCTAGCGAAGGAATTCAAAGACTTAGTGCTCAACAGAGCCCCCGGGCCTAGACAACAAACAAGACAAAGAACCATGGAAATAATACCCGACAACCGCCAATATCCAAGACAGAACCCCCCAAAGATGCCACCTATCAAGAAAAAGCCAACCAGAGCAACCCAGAGCACCGACATAGAGACAATAAAGAGAATAGAGCATGCGGTCACTACAATGGCCACAACAGCAATGCACATAAACCAATACCTGGCCACACTGCAACCAACCAAGAACCCAGCCCGTCCTCTGCAGGACAGCTCATTACAAGGTTTACACACTGAAGATGAAATCACTAACTATCAGTAGTTGGAACATACAAGGGCTGAACGCCTCAGCCTTTGGATCTAAATCAAAAGATCCAGACTTCATAGACAGACTAAAAAACATAGACATTCAAATCCTCCTAGAGACATGGACCCGGGCAGATGACGAGTCCCTAACACCCATGGGCTACAAGGAATTCTCAGTGCCCGCCCAGAAAAATAAGACCACCAAACATGGCCGCCACTCAGGAGGCATACTAATATGGTACAAGGAGGAGCTCAAAGAACACGTAAAAGCTACCAAACGTGGAACTAATCACATATGGATAAAAATAAGCAGCTCCATCCTCAGCGGCCAGCAGGACATCTATCTCTGTGCAGTATATATGCCCCCACCAGGGTCCTCCTACCACCACCCCGACACTTACGAGGTCCTACAAAGGGAAGCCGTCCACTTCCAACCCAAAGGCAGAGTACTAATATGCGGAGACCTGAATGCAAGGACAGGCACAGAGTTAGACTACCTGCCTCCTGACGACAACCCACATACGCACGGTAGTGAGATCCACCACCCAGAACCCACACAGACAAGAAGAAACAGCCAAGACAGAATTGTCAACAAGAGTGGGAGACAACTGCTGAACATGTGCCGAAGCCTAGGACTGTACATAATAAACGGACGTACCACAGGCGATCCCAGAGGACGCTTCACACTAAACTCTCAAGTGGGCAACAGCGTGGTGGACTATGCCATTACAGACGCAGACCTGTCAAACATTGAAGACTTCACAATCGCACCTGACTCCCATCTATCAGACCACAACCAGATCCTACTATACATGAGAACCAGGAACAAAACACCCATACATGAGCCCCAACAGTCCGGCCTCTACAACCTACCAAGACATTTCAAATGGGCCAACCACCAGGCCATAGAATATAGCAACGCAACCAACCGACCCGAAATCAAGACACTGCTCACAAACTTCCATACAAACAACTATCAGCCAGACCAACAGGGAGTCACCAGAGCTGTGAAGGATCTCAAGTACATCCTACAGACCACAGCAGAACTAGCAGGCCTGAAACGAACCAAACCCATAAGACAAACCAACAAACAGTCCCACAAATGGTTCGACAGCGACTGCAAAGCACTACGCCATACCCTAAGAACAGCCTCCAACCAAAAACACAGGGACCCCAACAACAAGGAGGTGAGGGAAGCCTACAGCAATCTATGCAAGCAATACAAGGGCACCCTCAGAGAGAAGAAACAGAGATACCTCTCCCACAAAATTGAGCAACTAGAGGACTCCCTCCAGGACAGCTCATTCTGGGAGACCTGGCACCACATGGGCACAAAGCCCAAGAAAAACTCTCTCCACATCCAAAATGGCAATATCTGGCTCAACTACTTCAGAGGTCTCTACAAAAACATCCCAGAAGAAGAACTAACTCCAGAACAGCAACAGATAATCACCAAACTGAGGGACATGGAGAAAGTCATCAAAGACTTCCAGAACCCTCTGGACTCGCCAATCACCATAAAAGATATACAGGAAAGAATTGCCCTGCTGAAAGGCAAAAAGGCCAGTGGCCCTGACGGCATCCTACCAGAGATGATCAAATACAGCTCTCCAGCAATACACGCGGCACTGGCAAAGCTATTCACCCTCGTGCTCAATGCTGGACACTTCCCCGAAGACTGGAACATAGGCCTCATAACCTCCATCTACAAGAATGGGGACCAATATGACCCCAACAACTACAGAGGGATCTGCGTCAGCAGCACGCTAGGGAAACTGTTCAACAGCATCATCAATAACAGAATCCTCACCTTCCTCACACAACACGGGGTCCTCAGCAAGAGCCAAGCAGGGTTCATGCCAAACCACCGCACCACAGACCATATCTACACCCTGCACAGCCTCATCAAGACGCACGTCCACATCACCAGAAGAGGCAAGATATTCGCCTGCTTCGTGGACTTTAAGAAGGCGTTTGATTCAGTATGGCACCCAGGCCTACTTCTAAAACTCCTAGAGAGTGGAATAGGAGGAAGAACGTACGACGTCATCAAGAGCTCCTACACCGGAAACCAGTGCAGTGTGAAGGTGAATGGGAAAAGGACAGCATACTTCCAACAGGCCCGAGGGGTCAGACAAGGCTGTAGCCTGAGCCCAACGCTCTTCAACATCTATATCAATGAACTGGCTACAGCCCTGGAGGCCTCACCAACCCCAGGCCTCACCCTGAACAATCGAGAGGTGAAGTTCCTGCTATACGCCGATGACCTCCTACTCCTGGCCCCCACCGAGAAAGACCTCCAAGAAAGCCTGTCAGTGCTGGAAAAATTCAGCACCACATGGGCCCTACCCATCAACCAGAAGAAGACCAAAATCAGAAGAATGGCCACAATAAAGCCTCCACCACCTCACAATTCACACTGAACGGCTCCACACTGGAGAAAACCAACAGCTACACCTACCTGGGGCTGGAGCTCAGCCAATCAGGAAGCTTCAAAGCAGCAATAGAAACCCTGAAAGCAAAAGCCTGCAGAACCTTCTACGCCATCAGAAGACAACTGTACCACCTCAAACCACCGGTGAGGGTCTGGATGAAGATATTTGACGCTGTCATCTCCCCGATCCTTCTCTATGGCAGTGAGGTTTGGGGCCCAGCCACCTACCCAGACCAGTCAAGGTGGGATTCCAGCCCAACAGAGAACTTCCACCTGGAGTTCTGCAAATACCTGCTACATGTCCATCGCAACACCACCAACATAGCCTGCAGGGCAGAGCTAGGCAGACTCCCCCTATGGCTCACCATACAGAAGAGGGCGCTAGCTTTCCAGGCACACATCCAGGGGAGCAAGCCTGACTCCTACCACCACCAAGCATGGCTAAGCCACCTGAGCAAACCAGACATTCAACAACCAAACAGCAGCCAACCACCAAACCAAAAACTCCAACAGATGATAACCAAGGCCGAAATAAAGGCGACCACAGAGGCAAACAGAGAGCGGTACATTGAAGAATGGAGAAACGAAATAAATAACTCCAAGAAACTCACCGTGTACCAATCCCTACAAAGGGACTACACCATGGCCACCTACCTGGAGAAAATACGCCACCCCAAGCACAGACAGACCCTGAGCCGATACAGACTGAGCGCCCACAACCTAGAGATAGAGACGGGGCGATACAGACAGACGTACAAGCCACGGGAGAAGAGACTGTGCCAGCACTGTGACCAGGGGGCCCTAGAAGACGAGACCCACTTCCTGCTACACTGCACCAAATACTCAGCTATGAGGGCCGTCTACTACCAAAGACTCTCTGCCCACATCCCAGACTTCATATCTGCAGACGAGAAGAGGAAACTCTACATCCTACTGGGAGAAGAAGAGGCCACTGTGGAGATCGCTGCCCAATACGTGTCCAGCTGTCACCAAACAAGAGGAAGATGAGACTCCATGGACTGTTATATTTATCCCAAAACACCCGCCCCACCCACCCCCACCTCCCCATATAGCAGTCACCAACGAAGAGGAAGATGAGACTCCATGGACTGTTATAACCGAACCCCCCTCCCCCCTCCAGCCTGTACCTGTGTGTTCTTTCTTTACTTTCACTTTGCTGAAGCTTTCTCTTCTCCCTCTCATGTGTGCAAGATGCAGGATGGCAGGGTCCATGCTCTGTATAGCGATAAGGTCCGCCTCCCGGGCTCTCCTCACCCTCTCATTGGTTGACAAAGTGCAGCCAGAGAAGGGGGGTGAGGAGGAGCTTCCTGAGAGCGCTGAGTGGAGTGTCCTCTATCAGTAGCTGCAGCTCCTTGCGCTGGCTGCTCTCTATTAGCCGATGCTGCAGGTACACAGTGGGCTTCACACATATACAGTCCTATGAAAAAGTTTGGGCACCCCCTATTAATCTTAATCATTTTTAGTTCTAAATATTTTGGTGTTTGCAACAGCCATTTCAGTTTGATATATCTAATAACTGATGGACACAGTAATATTTCAGGATTGAAATGAGGTTTTTGTACTAACAGAAAATGCACAATATGCATTAAACCAAAATTTGACCGGTACAAAAGTATGGGCACCCTTATCATTGAGTTGCCTGAGGTATGAAAAAGCACATTTGGACAAGGCAGCTTCATTTTGGAAACAAAAATTGAGTTGTTTGGTTATAAAAAAAGGCGTTATGCATGGCGTCCAAAAAGAAACAGCATTCCAAGAAAAACACATGCTACCCACTGTAAAATTTGGTGGAGGTTCATAGGACTGTACTTCCTAATAGGGAAAGTATATGTCGGAAGCACACTGTGTACCTGCAGCATTGGCTAATAGAGAGCAGCCAGCGCAGGGAGCTGCAGCTACTGATAGAGGACCTACAGGGGGCCCCTGCAAGTGCTGGGGCCCTCGGCAATTGCCCTGCTGACCGACCCGACCTGCGTTTTGTTAGGTGTGGGGCCCCGCTGGTCTCGGGGCCCCGGGCGGTTGCCCGGCTCGCCCAGCCCTGGATCCGCCCCTGACCTCACCAGCCAGAACCTCTGCACCTCACTAGTCTGTGTCTAGTCTGTTCCTGGGCTCAAATCCCCCCTCCCAGAACCTGAGGCCCGAGCCTCAAAAAGTAATTTTTTTTTGCATATTAACTAGTGTGAAGGGGCCTGGGCCCCCTAAGGTGTCAGGCCCTGTGGTAGCCAAAACCCCTGCTACCGTGGTAGTTACGCCACTGGTCTCACTCAGGGTTACAGGACAGAACCATAGACCTCCTTTCACCTCATGGAACAGCCATGAACTGCAAGCTCTGCAACCTTTTATGGGTCAGTGGGGTTGCAATAGTAGCAAAATTTAGAATGAACCTACGGTAATAGCCCACGATTCCCAGGGTTGCCCTTACTTGCTTTTTATTTAAGGGCCAAAGTCAATATTGAATGGCCTCCATTTTCTAATCCTGGGGTTTTATTACCCCTCTTTTTATCCCTTTTCCAATTACATACCCAAGGTATCTGGCCTCTTCCAGACCCAAAGCGCACTTTTTTGGGTTGACTGTTAAACCGGCTGCACGGAGGGAATTTAGTACGGCCTGAACTTTTGTCAAGGGACTCTCCCAGTCCGTACTAAAGACGACAATGTCATCCAGGTAGGCTGAAGCATACCTTCCATGGGGCTTCAGGATTCTGTCCATAAACCTCTAGAAGGTTTCTGGAGCCTCAAGTGACCCAAGTGGCATTGTCACATATTAGAACAAGCCCTCTGGGATGACAAATGCAGTTTTTTCTCTGGCCTCTTTAGTGAGCGGCACCTGCCAGTACCCTTTGGTTAAGTTGAGGGTAGAGAAATACCTGGCATGTCCCAAACTCTCGTTTAATTAATTAACTCTGGACATTGGATAGGCATCGAATTTTGAAACTTTCTTAAACTTACGGAAATCATTTCAAAAGCTTATGGAACCATCTGGCTTAGGAATCAAAACGATGAGATTGGACCAGTTGCTCTTAGATTTCTCAATTACCCCAAGTGCCAACATTTCTTTGACCTCTTCAGATATGGCTTGTCTATGAGCTTCAGGTATCCGGTACGGTTTTAGATTAACCCGCACCTGCAGCTCAGTGACAATGTCATGTTCAATTACATTGGTATTTCTAGGCAATTCAGAAAACACATCATTATTTTTCTGTACCAACTCTTTTGATTCCTGTTTCTGGGCCTTAGACAGGGTCTTTGCTATGTGCCTCTCAGGTGAAGCCTTACCAGGAGTTACAATACTCTTGGATATACGTATCAGTTCCTGGCCAATAGAAACAATGTAGAATGCACTCTTTGGTCTTTTCGTACCCCAGGTGTCCTCTAAACACATGCTCATGTGCCAAATCTAACACTACCCTTTGATAGGGCCGGGGCATCACTAATTGCTCTACAATTTCTCCCCGTATTTGGTTCAACCTATACAGTAGGCCCTGATTCATGAACATATAGGGCAGACCTGGACAATGCCCGACCCGCGGGCCACATCCGGCCCTCTGACTGCTTCTATTCGGCCCGCATAGCTAGTGGAAGTGTTTACAAGGACCCGTGAAGATGTCATCACAGCCTATCACCAGGATAGGCTATGACTTGTTAGTGGGCGGACCCACACGGGACTGTGTGCTTGATGCAAGCTGCCAGCATTGGGGGCTGCTGGATGATAAAGAGAGAAGAGACTGCATATGGGAGCAAGAGGGGGGAACTAGGGGCAGATGTAGGGGGGCAGTTAAACTGAATGCACATGTAGGGGGGACATTAAACTAAGGGGCAGATGGAGGGTGACATTAAACTGGGGCGGCTGGAGGAGGATATTAAACCATGGGGGTAGCTGGGGGGGACATGTCTGCCTCCAGCTGCCCCAGTTTAATGTCCCCTCTAGTTTCTGCTAGTTTATACTGGGGCACCAGGAGAAGGACTTAATACTGTGGGACATTTGGAGGGAAACGTTATAATGTGGGGGTGTATAATGTTAGGGTGACTGTAGGAGGATTTTACTTTGTGGGGCACATGGAAAAATGATTGAGAATGGGTGGAGTCAGCGGAGAAGTGGGTGGAGCTAAATTTGTCGTGGTGAGCATGGCCCTCAAGAACTGTTACAATTTCTCATGTGGCCCAATGGGAAAATTAATTGCCCACCCCTGATATAGGGGAACCCCTTACCAGCTGCTGGATAATGGGGCACACCATTTACCACTTTTATGTTTTCTCTGGTGTGAGCCAGATTAGGTTCTCATTTGAGCAGCCCCAAAATTGTCACGGGACACCTCGAGCAACATACAAACTCCTTGCAGATATTGTTCTTGGCAAGATTCGAACCCAGGACTCCAGAGCTGCAGGGCTGCAATGCTAACCACTGAGCCACCGTGTTGCCCCGAGATATGGTGTACTTATCCAGTACCACTCTCTCCACTATCTGTGCTGGAGTGGCCTCCTCAGGCTGAAGCCATTTCTTGACCAGATACACCAGGTCAAGCATCTGAGATCAGGGTGGGAGACTCAGAGAAAGTCCAGTGATGTACTCTCCCAGCACGTACATGCATATTCACACCAAGACGTGCCAGGATCTCACCTCTCAGCTTGGAGTAGTCCTTAGCCTTCTGTTCACACAGGTCATAGTAGTCCTTCTAAGGTTCCCTGGTGAGAAACGGTGCCACAACATTGGCCCACTTATCCTTGGTAACTTCTCTCACTCGGCCACTCGCTCAAAAAAAAACCCCCAAAGATATGCCTCCACGTCGTCTGTTGACGGTATCTTTTGCAGGGAACTCTGCACAGCAGCTTGCACAGCGGTCTGTAGCCTCTGGGTCTCTCTTACACCAGAACACTCTCCTGCTGCCCTCTGGTCAAACAGAGCCTTGCTGAGCTTTGTGAGCATCTCCATAAGCCGCAAGTTTATCTCCTGCTGCTGGACTTAAGCGCTTGCTGTTGTCGCATCTCAGCTTCCATCATGGCTTTTTGCTGATATGCCTGTAGGATGACCTGCCCAAACTGTTTTACAAAGTCCTCCATGCTGGTGATTTCCTTGATCCTTTTGTGACTTCTCGGCAAACAGCTCCGGGTGTAGCGGCCGCAGTGTTAGGGCTCATTCACACTACGTATAGGGCAGCTTATTCTGAACGTAAAACGTACGGCTAGCTCTGCTCATGCCGAGCCGTACACGCCGGCACTTCCCATTCACTTCAATGGGACTGCTCGTAGTGAAAAAAGCAGCCCATTCATTTCTATGGGGAGCGCTTGTATGCCGACACCCATAGAAATGAATGGAACTGCTTTATACGCCGCTGATTCTGAACGTGTTTTACGTTCAGAATAAGCTGCCGTATACGTAGTGTGAATGAGCCCTTAGTTACTAAATCCAAGTCTGAGACTGATTCTGACTGTTCCCAATCCTAATGACAGGGACAGACATGAGGCAAGGAACCAGAAAGCTCACCAAGACAGACAGACTGGACTATGACTGATTTCTCTGACTCCCCCAAAATACCCTCCGGTGTCCCCTCCACAAAAGACTGAAATGAAGACTGCCCAAAAAGAAAAGTTTTCTGATGATTCAGTTAAACTTCTGGTAGGGGAAAAGAGTTAAAGGGGTTTTTGTGCCCCAAAATGGATTTTTCAAGGACGTCCCCCATGACAGCACCATGGGAAGTTGCCCTCTTGACCTCTGAGTGGGACAGGAAGTTAGAGAGGTTAAAGGCCCCACCCCACCTCTCCAGTGTTCTTCCTGTCCCTTTCAGAGGCAGGATGTGTGAGAGGTTTGTGTTAGGAGTTTACCTGGCTGGGAGACGGATTGAGGGTCAGTTGCTCTGATCTCTTCTACTCCCTGGGTCCCCACATATGCGGCAGCCGCTCCCCCTCACTGGAGTTCTCGTTCTGTACTAGTACAGCGGATGCTGGGTGTTTAAACATGACGGCCGCTCGGGAGCCAGGCGGCCGCCATGGACGCCGGGTGTCTCTACGGTTTTAAACAGTAGACACCCAACGATAATGGCCCCGGTCGGTGCCCACACCGATCGTGGGCATTAACACCTTCGGCGCCTCGGTGAGCTGCTCCGGGGCCGGGATCAAGTTGTCATGACAGTGGGAAGCCTTGTGAAGGCTCCTTGGCCAATGGATTCAATGGATTCTATTGCAGGCTACCCTATGTAGCCTGCAATAGAAGAGCCAGGTTTTGCAATGCATTAGCATTGGAATGCATTGAATTATTGATCAGACCTCCTGGCGTTCAAGACCCCATGGGGGTCTAATAAATGCATATATACTGTATATATATATATATATATATATATATATATATATATATATATAAAAATATAATAAAAATTCTAATCACCCCCCCCTTTTCCCTAGAACCCATATAAAAGTACTTAAATACCTACACATTTGGTGTCCCTGTATCCCCACTCCACAAATCTATAAAATATTTTTCCTGTACGGTCGACGCTGTAGCAGGAAAAACAGTCAAAAGTGCCAAACCGCCATTTTTTTCACCGTTTTGCCTCTGATAAAAATTTGAAAAAAAAGTGATCAAAGCAAAAGCAATTCCCCAAAATGGTAGAACTAAAAAGTACATCCGGCCCCGCAAAAAACAGACATCCTAAGCATCCCCGTATATGGAAGTATAAAAAACCTACGGGTGTCATAATATGGCAACGTTTAGAAAAAAATAAATTTGGCAGAGTTTTGGATTTTTATTAAGGAGTTAAAATGTAAGTAAAACCATATAAATTTGGTATCCCTGAAATCGTACCAAAACACAGAATACAGGGGACAGGTCATTTTGGCTGCACAGTGAACGCCATAAAAACGAAGCCCATAGGAAAGTCGCAGAAATGCAGTTTTTCTTCAAATCCACTCCATTCTGAATGTTTTCCAACTTCCCATTACATTGTACAGAATAAAATAATGGCGGCATCATGAAGAGTGGAAAAATAAACAAGTTATGGGGTTTGGAAGGAGGGGAGTCAGAAAAGAAAATCAAAAAATGCCATTGCCGGGAAGGGGTTAATGGTGCATATTAAATAAAGATAATTCTACGTATTTTCCAAAACCCGAAACTGTGCTCGTAATTTTTTACATGTGGATGGGATTCACAAGTGACTATAAAATGCCTTAAAAGTTCAGAGACGAGGCCGTATACATATATAATGTGTGTGTAAGGGGACGGCTATGTGAGCATCAAACTATATCTAATAACAATATAATAATACATTTTATTTATATAGCGCCAACATATTCCGCAGCGCTGTACGATTTGTAGGGTTCAAATATAGACAGAAAGATACATTACAAAGAAAGTCATTTCACACAATGGGACTGAGAGCCCTGCTCACAAGAGCTTACAATCTATGAGCTGTGTGTGGGGGGTGACACAAGAGGTAGCAGGGGCGGCATTGCTTATACAGAGGTCAGACAATTCTGAAATAGAGGTGACTGTCATTACACAAGCATAAAACTGTAGGAGCGTCACCCCATATAGGTCTATAGGTCACCCCAGAATGGAGAGTGGACATCTGCAGCCTCATCTACAAAAGTCTATCTGCTCACACATGATGATGGGGGACACAGGATCTCCATGGTCATCCTTGGTGGGGGGGTTGCGATGTGTATGTTGGGTCTGACTGATGGGTGAATGGAGAGAAGATGCAAAATCAGACTCAGGTTTTTCCCGCAGTGCTTTTTTTGTCAGAGCAGCGGGGGATGGCTGCTGGGATAGATGATAAACTTAGGAAAAGGATGGACGGCACTCCAAATGATTTTCGTGGGCATTACGGTGGCTCAGTGGTTAGCACTGCAGCTTTGCAGTGCTGGAGACCTGGGTTCAAATTCCACCCAGGACAACATCTGCAAGGAGTTTGTATGTTTGCGTGGGTTTCCTCTGGGTACTCTGGTTTCCTCCCACATATCAAAAGACATACTGATAGGGAATGTAGATTGTGAGCCCTATATGGGACAGTGACTGACAATATCTGTAAAGCGCTGTGGAATATGATGGCGCTATATAAGTAAGCATAATAAATAATTTCTTTGATCTTGTATATTTTATTACTACATATAATCCATATATGATAAGACTCCAAGTATAAGAAGCCGCATCCAGAGAACAGGGGTCCTGTTTCTTCCCAATGAATAGAATGATGTCAATGACTGACAGAGATAATGGAGCTCAACTCTACTTCCCATTAACCTTCCCATAGAGATGACTGGAGCAGTAGTGCAAATGCAGGACCCCTGTTCTGATGATGACGGGGGCAGTTGACTATACAATTGATAGAAATATTATAGTCAAAGCAAATTATTCCCTTTGTCTTACGCTGGGTTCACACTAGTGTTCGGGTCTCCATTCTCAGCTTTCCGTCTTCTGCATGCAGAAGATGGAAAGCTGTCAGAGCAGGTCTAGCTGTGAGCGGTGGTGAGCGTTTTATGCTCTCCACCGCAAAACCGTTTTTTTAAAACCGGACACAGAGTACTGCATGTTCGACTCTGTGTCCGATTTTAAAAAACCGGTTTTGCGGCAGAGAGCATAAAACGCTCACCGGCGCTCACGGCCGGACACCTTTCAAGTCCATTCAAATGAATGGGCATGAAAGAGTCCTGCAGGTTTCCGTCTCCTGCCTCTGTTTTGTGCAGGAAACGGAAACCTGTATGAACGGAGATCGGGCGCAGATGTGAACGAGCCCTTACTTGTATAGTTCCAACATATTCTCCAGCAATGTACAGAAATCCCCCTTGGTCCTCCGCTAACACCTCTGGCAGGTTCGCCATCCTTTCGTCACACTTACAGGCCCTGAAATCTAAGACTGCTGACATGAGCCTTGCCGCGGTCTAGTGGATCCTTCATCCCCAGGTGAGAGACTGCACCTATTTTTAACAAGTCCACAACACTCACAGTAGATGACTACTCCCTTATCAATCATCATTTGCTTGCTTGGGGCCCTCGTACTAACATGACCAAGTTCTCATTCACCTTTCCTTGCCAATCCCTAATCAGTCCAGAGGTGAATGGGGCTGGACTCCAAGCCCAACCTTTAAAACATACAACGTGCACAGCGGCGGTTTCACAAGCCATTACAGATTTTTTTTCACCATCATAAACATTACAAGACTCCTCTCCCGATACAATGGGAAACATAAAAGAGTGTCAGCGGCGGGGATTCATTCAACAAGGCACCTTCTTACTGATATACAAACACATGAACCCTCCCATAAGCGCAACAAGGAAGCAAACACTGGAGAACCTACTGGAAGCCAAATGCAAAATAAAACGCCGTTTAGACACCAAATATGAAGTAAGCAAATGTACTAAAAGGTTCCATCCCATACTGACACTATAGCTTAATCTTTCCGAGACTACTACCAAAATCTCTACTAGCAAAGAATTCCTCTAGTGGAAAAAAAAGCTAGCAGAACCCATTGAAATCAGAGACTTTTTTTCAGCGTGGAAAATTCCTCACCATTTTCCTCCGTGTGAATAGACACTAAGATGCTTCCTCACAGATTTACAACTGCAAGAGATACAGTATCAAAGATTATATGTGACTTATCTGATGTGTAAAAAGACTTGATTGTACTTTAAAACATTTCCCACATTCTGGACATGGATATGGCTTCTCTCTTTTGTGAATTCTCTGATGTCTAACAAGATGTGATTTAGAGATAAAACATTTCCCACATTCTGAGCATGAATATGGCTTCTCTCCTTTGTGAATTTTCAGATGTCTAACAAAATTGGATTTACCCATAAAACGTTTTTCACATTCTGGGCATGAATATGGCTTCTCCCCTGCGTGAATCTTTTGATGTTCAACAAGATTGGATTTCTGAGTAAAACATTTCCCACATTCTGAGCAAGAAAACAACTTTTCCCCTGTGTGAATTCTCTGATGTGTAACAAGATGTGATTTAGAGATAAAACATTTCCCACATTCCGGACATGAAAACTCTCCTGTGTGAGTTCTTTTATGTACAACAAGACTTGATTTCTGTGTAAAACATTTCCAACATTCTGGACAGGAATATGGCTTCTCTCCTGTGTGAGTTCTCTGATGTATAACACCTCTTCTGCAGCTTTCATTTTGCTTAACAGACTGTGATGAATTAGGAAAAAGATCTTTCTCCTGATATCCTGAGGGTATATCTGGGGTAATGACATGTTCTTCATATGGATCTTGTGTGATACCATGATCCTCTGCTTTATAATCTGTAGATATCAGATGTCCCTCTGAGCTCCTGGTACAGTCATCTGACAAGAAGAAAACTGATGTTACTCTTTGAATAACATAACCTTATAAGTATATTCCCCACTGAGCTGCCGCTGCCTGAGACGCTTCAGACCGTGTGAAGAAGTGAAGTCAGTAGCACAGGCAGCAAACGGCGCCAGCGCGGCCTACTTCATTAGTATTCACTGTGCTGAGACGGAGGTCAGTGATAGTGAATAGTAATGAAGCGGGGCAGGAGACGTCATCACTGCTCTAGGTCACTGTAGAGGTGAACACAATCCATGGCTGCTTAAATATGGCCACTTATGTGGAATAATACTGTAGGATGCCATAAATCGTACTGTATTACACCCCATACACACAATAGAATCCAAACCACATCTGCTGGATTTCCCAGCCTGAACTCACCGCGGATCTGCTGTCCCATACAGTAAGTAGTAGCGTCTGTGGAGTAACAAGGAAGCAGGGACTCCTAGCGTCATAGATCACTAAGATACGGGGGAGTCCTGGTGTGTGGACAGAGTTCAGGCTGGGAAATGTGACTGATGTACAGACCAGATTTTCTAGTCCGGATTCCATAGTGTGTTTGGGGTCTAAGGTGAGGATTACACAGTGACATTTGTAGAAGCTGCTTCAGGAATTCAGAAGAAGAATTTTTCCGCTTTACCAAATCAGCCCCCGAATCTCCATCAGATTCCTTACTGACCAGGCGGGATTTTCCACCTCCCATTTATTTCCATAGAGCTCTGAGGTGGAATCTGCCTGAAGATCGAGCAGGATGATGATAATAATAATAATAAATTTTATTTCTATACCGCCAACATATTCCGCAGCGCTGTACAATTTGTAGAGTTCAAATACAAACAGAAAGATACATTACAAAGAAAGTCATTTCACACAATGGGACTGAGGGTCCTGCTCGCAAGAGCTTACAATCTATGAAGTAGAGGGGGTGACACAAGAGGTAGCAGGGGCAGCATTGCTTATACAGTGGTCAGACAATTTTGTAATAGAGGTTACACAAACATAAAACTTTATGAGCCATCACTAGTCGAGTCCTTCAACATGTGGATGGTGCTTGGACATATAACGTTAGCCTGAAATGGCATCATATCATGTGGGGTAATGTGGGAGCGGGAACAGAGGAGGGTTAGATTTTGGGGATTCTAATGACGGTACGGAAGGGTTTACATTAGGAATTGTGATAGGCCTGTCTGATAAGATGTGTCTTTAGGTTGCGCTTGAAGCTGTAAAAATTGGGAGTTAATCTTATTGTCCGGGGTAGAGCATTCCAGAGAAGTGGTGCAGCTCGGGAGAAGTCTTGTACACGAGTGTGGGAGGTTCTGATAATAGAGGATGTAAGTGTTTGGTCACTAAGTGAACGGAGAACACGGGTTGGGCGGTAGACAGAGATGAGGGAGGAAATGTAGGGAGGTGCAGCATTATGGAGAGCCTTGTGGATGAGAGGGATAACTTTATATTTTATTCTATAATGAATAGGCAGCCAATGTAGTGACTGGCACAGACCGGAGGCATCGCTGTAGCGTCTAGCATGATAGATGAGCCTGGCCGCTGCATTCAGAATAGATTGTAGAGGAGAGAGTTTAGTAAGGGGAAGACCGATTACTAAGGAGTTACAGTAGTCAAGGCGAGAATGAATCAGAGAGACAATAAGTGTCTTTAGTGTATCTCTGGTAAGGAAAGGACGTATTCTGGAGATGTTTTTGAGGTGGAGGTGACATGAACGTGCGAGTCATTCAATATGAGTAGTGAAGGAAAGGTCTGCGTCAAACATGACCCCAAGGCAGCGGGCCTGCTGCCTAGGAGTTATAGTAAGGCCTGAGACTGCAATGGATATATCAGGGACAGAGCTATTAGATGGTGGAAACAGCAGTAGTTCAGTCTTAAAGAGATTTAGTTTCCGATAGAGCGAAGACATGATATTAGAGACAGCAGAGAGACAGTCACTGGTGTTCTGTATGAGTGCAGGGGTGAAGTCAGAGGAAGATGTGTATAATTGGGTGCCATCAGCATAAAGATGGTACCGGAAGCCAAATCTGGTGATGGTTTGTCCAATGGGGGCTGTGTAGAGAGAGAAGAGCAGGGGGCCTAGGACCGAACCCCAACAGCAAAGGAAAGAGGGGAAGACACAGAGCCTATGAATGATACACTGAAAGTGCGGTCTGAGAGATAAGAGGAGAACCAGGAGAGCGAAGTATCCTTGAGGCCGACTTAGCGGAGCATAGTAAGGAGGAGATGAAGGTCAACAGTGTCAAAAGCTGCAGAGAGGTCCAGAAGAATAAGAAGAGAGAAGTCACCATTGGATTTTGCCGTCAGGAAATCAATGGAGACTTTTGTGAGGGCCGTTTCAGTAGAGTGCAGAGCGCGGAAAACAGATTGTAAGGGATCAAGCACAGAGTTAGCAGAGAGATAGCAGATTAAACGAGAATAGACCAGGCGTTCCAAGATTTTAGAGATTAAGGGGAGTTTAGAGACGGGTCGATAGTTAGCAGCACAGGACGGGTCCAGGGAGGGTTTTTTCAATAGTGGGGTTATAACAGCATGCTTGAAGGAGGATGGGAAGATTCCAGAAGAGAGAGAGAGGTTAAATATTTTAGTAAGGTAAGTCGTGAAAGCAGGCGACAGAGATTGGAGAAGGTGTAAGGGGAAGGAGTCACTACTGCAGGTTGTAGGGCGAGATGAGGAAAGTAGGTGTGCTTTATATAGTGGAGACTCCTCACCTGGGCGGTTCCCTGTAGGAATGTCCTCCTCACACTCTTCATCACCACTCACATAGGGATCTTCCTTTATTCTCACAGATAAAACATTAATGTCGCTCAGATCTTTATCCTGATGGAAAATCTGTGAAACAAATAATGTAAAAGTCACCGGACAAACGGGGAAGTCACAGAGAATGTTCTAGATTATTATTATGAAGATGAAAGATGTCCCGACAGTAGCTGCAGGTCTGTGAGAAGCTGGATAAACATATTAGATGGTGGCTCAATGACACCGCCCATGTATATAACCATCTAATACTGCTGGATACAACAAGACTGACCACAAGGACTTCACAGCCCATCTACACATCATAGGGAATATCTCCATCTACCTGATCATCATCCTGTGGAAGAAGAGGACTGGGACATCTCTCCGGTGTTGTCCTCTTACTGGATCTACCTGTAGGAAACACAGACAGGGACTGAATTCATTCTGCACATACTAATAATGGACGTCCATGTGTATATAGTCATGTCTATTACCTGCTGATGTGAGGGGCTGGTGGTCCTCCATCATCACCTCCTTGTACAGATCCTTGTGTCCTTCTAAATACTCCCACTCCTCCATGGAGAAATAGACAGCGACATCCTGACACCTTATAGGAACCTGACAACACAATGATACAGTCATCACCCCGACCCCTCCAGTTACTGTATAATGTCCCAGCATTCCCAGCAGTGTCACCTCTCCAGTCAGCAGCTCCAGCATCTTGTTGGTGAGTTCTAGGATCTTCTGTCCATTGATCTCCTCCTGTATCAGGGGGTGAGTTGGAGGCCCTGGGATTGGGCTCAGGGTTCCTCCATATCCTTCATACTCAGGAGCCTGACAGCGCCCACTAGAGGTCTTCTTCACTACTGTGTAATCCTGGTTATGGGGAGACACATTAATAAATCTCACTACATACATGTCCAGAGTCCATCACCTCTCCAGTCATATCATCTGATATCGCTATAGATAAGAATGATGTAATGATGACATCATCAGAATCTCTCACCTCTCCAGTAAGCTGGTAGATGATCTCTAGGGTGAGATTTAATAGACTTTCCGCCATCTTGTTCCTGTCTCTTTCCATCCTTGATGGGACAATCAGGAATATTCTCTTATATAGAAGATACTGAGAGGATTCTATATTGTAGGAACCTGAATGGAGAGAAGATGAGACAATGTAATCACTACACGGAATCCCATGGAATAAATAGAAGAGTTGAGTCACATTAGTATCACCACCTCCTACTTCTGACGTCGGCAGCGTGTAGCTCAGGAAGGGAGTGACTTGTTGTGGGCCGGCTTGGTGGGTATATAAGGTGTGTGATAGCCTGAACAGAATCTCATTATGGGGATAACGTCTATCCTTAGGGAGAGACCACCTTCTCAGGTGTGAGGAGACTTATGGGCATGATGTTCAGGGTGCTTGCTATAGAGGGCAGCATAACAGAGGCACTGTCTCCCTGTTTACATCTTAGGAGACAGATTTGCATATTCTTCCCAGAATCTCATTGGGAGTATTTGACCAGTCTCAGGTGTACTGGCTGAGGGGTGTTCAGTGCTGCCCGGGGTGTTGCAACACAAATTGGATTTGGAAGAACCAAAACCTGATGCCGAACAGCCCAGGAGGCTCCAGCAGCTCTAGTAGAATGAGCCGCGCTACCCACTAAGGAGGGGAAGAAACCCTCAAGAAGGCGAGGAAGAGTCCAAAGATACGGAGCTGACACTTGTACAGATGACACTGACTTTCCCTGCAGCTTCATTCATAACAAGTGATGGTTCGTCCATCGATCTCTTGGAAGAGCCACAACTGTCACAGATAGATCTCCCACATTTCTGTCTGGACTACAATCTACTGGCCATAGAGATGAAGACACTCGGCCCCTGATATTACCAGCACACTGGAACTAACGGTACAGTCCTCCCTGACCCTGACAGAAGAGGAAGTATTACAGCCTAGTACGCAACGTGCAACAACAAGTGACTAATGCAGAGGAGAAAGTGGCCAACGGGAATCTGTAGGTTTGTGACTTAGTGAAATGAGCAGAATCTTACATGATGGTATAGAGGACGTAGAGAATGGGCCCCGCTGTAGGGACATGAGAGGAATGAGTGTCCCGGAGAATGTTACATCCAGAGATCTAACACCAGTACAGGGGCTTGTAAAAGTATTCACACCCCTTCACCATTATAGTGTCCGGGGGCCACAGGGAGGAAGACGGACTGTATGAGAAGGGCTGAGAGCGAGCACTTACCTCCTGGGGTACAGCAGCCGCCTGCTCACAGGACCTGTGAGGATGTCATAGGTGTGGGAGGAGTCAAGGAGTCACATGACCAGATATTAGAGGTTTGTACAGAACCATGTATGTAGCAGAGTCATCTGTTTGTGATGTGTATGTTACAGAGCTGTATGTGACGTGTATATAGCGGAGCTGTCTGTGTGTGACATGTATGTAGCAGAGCTGTGTGAGTGTGATGTGTATGTAGCAGAATGTGTGTATGTGACATGTACGTAGCGGAGCTGTATGTGTGTGATGTGTTTGTAGCAGAGCTGTATGTGTGTGATGTGTATGAAGCAGAGCTGTATGTGTGTGATGTGTATGTAGCAGAGCTGTATGTGATGTGTATGTAGCAGAGCTGTGTGTGTGTGTGTGTGTGATGTTTATGTAGCAGAGCTGTATCTATGTGATGTGTATGTAGCAGAGCTGTATGTGTGTGATGTGTATGTAGCAGAGCTGTATCTATGTGATGTGTATGTAGCAGAGCTGTGTGTGTGTGAGTGATGTGTATGTAGCAGAGCTGTATCTATGTGATGTGTATGTAGCAGAGCTGTGTGTGTGTGTGTGTGTGTGTGATGTTTATGTAGCAGAGCTGTGTGTGTGATGTGTATGTACCTTAGATCTCTCTTCCTTGCTCCTTCCATATATAATATCCTGGATTAGAGCCACAATCTTTCCATCTCTGGTAACTTTCTGTTCTTGCTATCACTGACATCCTCGGACATCTCCTTCTCTCTTCTGCCGCTTTTTCATGTATTACATATATCACATAGACTTGTATACAATCATATATGAGCTGTAGACGACCATTTCCTATAAAATCTTTCCTTCTGCCTTATAAAAGAAGACTGCGGAATAAGAAATTACAAAGCTTCCTGGGAAATATTTTGCAGCTTCCTAAACTGGGAGAAGATAGAAAAGATGAATGTGATTTTCCTCCTTATGACACGAGCACCAGGGGCATAACTACCGCGGAGGCAGCTGCCACAGGGCCCGGACTATTAGGGGGCCCGGTGACAGCCGCTACCGCTGTGTTTTTTTTGTTTTTTTTTAATAAGCCGTTACAGGCCCTATTTACTTGCTGATCCTGGCTGGCCCCACAAATACTATCATTATACTCGGGGGTCTTTGCAGACCCCCGAGTATAATGATCGGCAGACTGGGAGAGGTAAGGGAACGTAAAAAACACTGTTACTTACCTCTCCACGATCCTGCCAGGCCTCCTTCCTTATTGTCTGACGTCACATGAACCTGGCCTGCTTCCCATGTCATGTGACGTCCGACATCATAGAAGAAGGACGGCAGCGGAGAAGACAGCGTAGGAGCCAGGGGACAGGTAAGAAACGGTAATTTTTTAAATGTTTTTATTACCCCGGGTCTCTGATTATTATACTCTGGGGTGTGGAAAGGAACATAGTAACTAGGCCCCGTGTAATACACCAGTGATACAGGTGCACTATATACATATATACAATGAGGAGACAACTAATTAGTTTTAGTAAATCTGCGGCTTTGTCTGTAATTAGCAATAACATGTAATGCCAATAAATTAATTGTACTATGGCGACCCCGTGTTCTTATCCTTATTTTTCGGAGACGCATATAAGACGCATTTTTTTTCCAAAAATTTTTTTGGGGAAAATGAGGGTGCATCTTCTAGTCCAAATGTGGAGGAGCGGAGCGGAATTGCAGCATCGCCACACTGCTGCCGCTGCTGGCTTCCTGCAGGACAGGAGTGTAGCGATGCCGCAGGCCCCAGTACCTGTGTCGGTGTCTAAAACTCTCCCCGGCATTCGTTGTTCTATTACAGCGGATGCTGGGTCTGTAATGGCGGCCACTCTGCTGCAGAGCGGCCGCCATAGCAACCGGGTTTCCGCTATACGCGGAGGCCTGCAGCTAATGCCCGCAATTAGAATGCATTCTAATTGCGGACATAAAAACTTAACCCCCCTTCCCCCCCAAAGTGTAAAATACCCCCGGGGCCGGTCTCCACCAGCCCCATACCTGTACAGTTGTAGGCCGGCTCCTGCGTGGTGATATAGTTAGAGCCGACCTGTTCTGGTGACAGCCGGGAGCCTACTGAAGGTCTATGACCAACCGCAATAGTAATGTATAGAATCTCCCATAGACGGCAATACACTTGTATTGTTTATACATTCGCCTCACCCAGTATGGCCCCTCCACCTGACCCATCTATCAAAGTCAACAGAGCCACACTTACCCCTGTCCCACAGGCCCGATGCCTTGGAGTAACACTGGACCCCGACCTATCCTTCAAGTCACACGTTCAAACCCTCAACACCTCCTGCTGCCTCCAACTCAAGAACATCCACTGAATCCGTTCCTTCCTCACCCCTGAAACGACTAAGACGCTCGTCCAGGCCCCCATAATCTCCCGCTTAGATTACTGCAACATCCTTCTCCATGGACTCCCAGCAAACACCCTCGCCCCCCTCCAGTCCACCTTAAACTGTGCTGCTCGCTTAATCCACCTCACCCCCCGATCTTCATCGACTGCTCCCCTCTGCCAGTCCCTCCACTGGCTTCCTATAGCCCAGCAAATTGAGTTCAAGCTACTAACGCTAACATACAAAGCCATCCACAACCTGTCCCCTCCATATATCTACAACTTAATCTCCCGCTACCTGCCCACACGTAACCTCAGATCCTCCAATGACCTCCTACTCCGCTCTGCTCTCATCCGCTCCTCACACAACCGTCTCCAAGATTTCTCCTGTGCATCCCCCATACTCTGGAACTCCTTACCAAGACACATAAGACTGACCCCCACAATCACAGGATTCAAGAAGACCCTGAAGACTCACCTATTCAGGAAGGCCTACAAACCCCAATAACACTATCACCGCACCGCCATCTGTACAGTCTCCCCCTCTCCTTCTGTCTCTAACCCCCGTTCCCTCATAGATTGTAAGCTCTCGCGGGCAGGGCCCTCTACCCCACTGTGCCAGTCGGTCACTGTTAGTTATATATCTGCCTGTATATTTTGTGTACTGTATGTAAAGCCTCAAATGTAAAGCACCATGGAATTAATGGTGCTCTATAAGTAAATAATAATAATAATGTGGCTAGAGGCAGAGGCATGTCCAGAGGCAGAGGACAGCTGCTTCACAGAAGCCAGGCCAGAGCCAGCAAGGTCCAAGATGTTCCCTGTACTACCTACTCGCCCATCGAGGCCATGTCCCTCGATGGTGTGGAGATTTTCCAACGTATGTGCGGAGGACAAACTGAGTACGTTTTGCACACTGTGCAACTCCAAACTAAATAGGGGCTCTGAGAGAAGCAACCTGACACCTCAGCCATGTGCCGTCATTTGGAAGGCATCAATAATGGAACGTCACACAGTAGGATGTGCCAAAAAATTCTCAGTGTTTTATTCAGTATTCAAGTAGAGTTAAAGTAGTGAAACGTTTTTCGGTACAGTGAAGTACCTTCATCAGACTCTACATACAAAAAAGAAGAAAAAAATTCATACAGTGAAGTGCACAGTAATTTACACAATAAATACAAAATATACAGGAAATATATACAAAAATAGGCCTAGTTGTATGGAGGCCGGAAGTACGATAGTGAATTTCCACGAGCACAGCTCCAATGACAAAAAGTAGAAGCATGAAGATGATCAGAGAACTCATATGACAGGTTTTGAGATTAATACAATAAACGTTTTAAAAGATGGTGTCGTTGTCTAGTTCTTGTATAAGATGTTAGTCAGGAAATCTGATGTTAAGTTGAGGTATAAATGCAGAAACATGAGAGACATGAGATACAAAAATGAAAATATCAGAAATACCAAGTGAATCATATAGAAAGTACCTTTGTATAGCTGTAGCACAATGTGCACCGTATAATAAAATGCGATTCAAAACGTTTCACTACTTTAACTCTACTTGAATACTGAATAAAACACTGAGAATTTTTTGGCACATCCTACTGTGTGACGTTCCATTATTGATGACAAACAGGGTTGGGACCCTACGCTCACACTAAACCGCATCTCCTACTGCAACCCTCTTACCATGTCATTTGGAAGGCAAGCACTGGGCTCGGTGGGAGAGAGCTAACTCAGGACAATCGTCATCCGGCGTTGCCGCCAATTACTCTTCCACTGTTTCCCATAACATCAGTCAGGCCCTGTGTTATGCGCTTTGCTGTAAGGTCCACTTGACCACCGACGCCTGAACAAGTGCATGCGGTCAGGGACACTGCATCTCTCTCATGGCACACTGGGTGAATGTAGTGGAGGCTGGTAGACACTCTGGAGTTTGCCAGACTGAAAACACTTTCCTTGCCTTTCCCAAGTTTTCAATTTGGTGCTGCAAAAGTTTTTAAAAACCTACCCCATTGTGCCTGATATACTGGTGAAAGTGCGGCCACTTTCGTAAGTCTACAGTAGCCGCTGCTAGCCTGAAAACCCTCCAGCAACGCCTATATCTGCCTGAAGCACCGGCTGATAATCAACCATAAGTGCCCATGGATGGCAGACTTACATGAAATCCTATCCCATCCTTTACACTGGACACTTTCCAAACTCACTAGAACCTCTATGAAGGTGCAAATACTTGGAAACCTTCTTTCCTCTACATTAGTATGGCCAGAAACACAAATTTTAACCCCTTCCCGCCGATGGCATTTTTTGATTTTCGTTTTTCGTTTTTGACTCCCCTCCTTCTAAACCCCATAACTTTTTTATTTCTCCTCTCCCAGAGCCATATGAGGTCTTAATTTTTGCGGGACAAATTTTTCTTGATGATGCTACCATTAATTATTCTATATAATGTACTGGGAAGCAGGAAAAAAATTCAGAATGGGGTGGATTTGAAGAAAAAATGCATTTCTGCGACTTTCTTACGGGCTTTGGTTTTACGGCGTTCACTGTGCAGCCAAAATGACATGTCCCTTGTATTCTGTGTTTCGGTACGATTCCGGGGATACCAAATTTATATGGTTTTATTTACATTTTGACCCCTAAAAAAAATTCCAAAACGGTGTTAAAATTTTTTTTTTCTAAAAGTCGCCATATTCCGACGGCCGTAACTTTTTTATACATAGGTGTACGGGGATGCATAGGGCGACTTTTTTTGCGGGGCCGGGTGTACTTTTTAGTTCTACCATTTTCAGGAAATGTTATTGCTTTGATCACTTTTTATTCAAATTTTTATCAGAATCAAAACAGTGAAAAAACGTCGGTTTGGCACTTTTGACTATTTTTCCTGCTACGGCGTTTACCAAACAGCAAAAATATTTTTATAGATTTGTAGAGCGGGCGATTTCGGACGCGGGGATACCTAACATGTATATGTTTCACAGTTTTTAACTACTTTTATATTTGTTCTAGGGAAAGGGGGGTGATTTGAACTTTTAATACTTTTTATATTTTTTAATATTTTTTTTTACTTTTTTTTTTTTTTTTTGCATTTATTAGACCCCTAGGGGTGTTGAACCCCAGGGGGTCTGATCACTAATGCAATGCATTACAATGCTAATGCATTGCAATGCATTGCAAAAAAGCATCATCTCTTTTGCAGGCTGCATAGACCAACCTGCAAAAGAGAGAATTTGCAGACCGGCTGGGAGCCTTTAACAAGGCTCCCGGCTGTCATGGCAACATGACGTCGGCCCTGGAGTCTGCCCATGCGCCGCCGGGAAAATGGCGCCTTTGACAGCAGCGCCGGAGTGGTTAATGCCTCCGATCAGTCCGGGGACCGATCGGAGGCATTAGAGCTGGTTGTCTACTGCTTAAAGCAGTAGATACCCGGCGGCTATGACGGCCGCCCGGCTCCCGGGCGGTCGCCATAGTTACAGACCCGACACACGCCGTACTATTACGGCGCATGTCGGGAAGGGGTTAAGCTAAAGAAACATTATCATGCACCCCTTTAAATCACGATGCCCATAACAACTACAGATGGCATAGGCAATAAGAAATCCTACAGCCCCCATCCTTAACTGTCATTGTGTATGTGTGATGTGGTGAAACCTCCAAAAATAACTTTTCTGGACTTTAAGGTGAGCTGGGCTCAGTGGGAGAGAGCAAACACAGCAAAATCGTCGGCCGGCGTTACTGACACTGCCTCTCCCACTGTTGCCAGTGCTGGCGCTGCAGTCCAGAGCACCAGCCAGGACACCTCCACATCTACCTCTGACACTTTGGGGAGTTCACCCTCATTCTCCCCTTTTCCTGTTCTCTGGTCAGATGAGACAAAAGTAGGAAAAGGCCTCAACATAGAGTTTACAGGAAAAAAAGAGGCCTTCAAAGAAAAGAACATGGTCCCTACAGTCAAACATGGCGGAGGTTCCCTGATGTTTTGGGGTTGCTTTGCTGCCTCTGGCACTGGACTGCTTGACCGTGTGCATGGCATTATGAAGTCTGAAGACTACCAACACATTGTGCAGCATCATGTAGGGCCCAGTGTGAGAAAGCTGGGTCTCCCTCAGAGGTCAGGGGTCTTCCAGCAGGACAATGACCCAAAACACACTTCAAAAAGCACTAGAAAATGGTGGTGAGAGAAAGCCCTGGAGACTTGTAAAGTGGCAGCAATGAGCCCAGCCCTGAATCCCATAGAACACCTGTGGGGGAGGGGGAGAGATCTCTTGGCGGCAGTTTGGAGAAGGCCCCCTTCACATCTCAGGGGGGACCGCGAGCAGTTTGCCAAAGAAGAATGGTCTAAGATTCCAGCAGAGCCTTGTAAGAAACTCATTGCTGGTTAGCGGAAGCGGTTGTGCGCAGTTATTGTGTCTAAAGGTTGTGCTACCAAGTATTAGGCTGAGGGGGCCAATACTTCTGTCCGGACCATTTTTGGAGTTTTGTGTAAAATGATCAATGATGTGACTTTTTTTTCATTCTCTTTTGTGTTTTTTCATTGCAAGCAAAATAAATGAAGATATTACCAAAGAGTTTGTGCTTGCAATCATGTTCTGGAAGAACACGAGTATTATCTGACAGAACTGCAGGGGGGCCAAACCAGACGTCTCTCCCTATCTAACTCCAAGCCGCAAATGACACGAACATGGCTGCCACTATTCTTATAAATCTGAGGTCACCTGATTTCGCCAGCCAATGACTTTCTCCTATTTTTTTTCGATGCCTACGTTTTCCTGCTTCCTGCCCCACCTCCCCTGCACAGTTATTGGTGCAAAAAAAAAAGAGCCAGGAAAGATGGGAGGGGATATGAATTTTTACTGTCTTTACCGTGTGGTATTCGATCGCAGTCGAATACCTTAATATTCAATCAAATACCTACTCGATCAAACGGTATTCGCTCATCTCTAGTCGCTACTTTCTTGTTTTAGTACCTTAAATACTTCCTTTTTACCCCTCGTTGCATTCTGTACCGTTTTAGTTAGCCATATTGGTTTTCTATGATTTCTGGCCCGCTTATTTCCATAGGGTATGTGTTTTCTAGTGCTCCTATTTAGAATGTTTTTGAAGATGTCCCATTTAGTTTGTGTTAGTTTTACAATTACTTTTTCCAATGATAGAGCCCTTTCTCCTTAGGCTGTATTCACACAGAGTAACGCCAGGCGTTTTTTTGTGTGCTTTTTGCACATAGCGCCGCGTGTACGCCGCGTTAACGCCGCCACAAAATAGAGCGGCGTTAACGCGGCGCTATGTGCAAAAAGCACACAAAAAACGCCTGGCGTTACTCTGTGTGAATACAGCCTTAATAACTCACTTTGCCCCATCCCCCCTCTCTGCTGCGTCTCCTCCCCCCACTGAGCCAGGAGAGGAAACAACTGGTGACCAATGACCCCTCCTCCTCTACAGTCCAGCACAGAGCAGAGCAGTAGTAGCTGCAGCATCTCCTGTAAGTAGTAAGATGTCTGTTGGGGTGAAGGAATCCTCCGGGGAAGGAAGAACTTGTAATGATAAGTTCTATGAGATTCCATGTTGTAGTGGCTGCAGGTTGGAGAGGATGCATGGGACTGCAGGAATTGTAGGGCTGCTTTATACATGGGACTGCCTGCTGGATGGAGCTGAAGCAGGGAGAGAGGAGGATGGGGTCTCCATGCAGTCCCATGTGGTAGGTGGGTGAGGGGTGATGATTTTTACATGAGACTGCATGTAGGGAGGCGGCTGAAGGGAAAAAGTGAAACTGTACATGTGTAGTGTGCGGGGATGTGGGAATTACATTGTAGTATATGTGTACGGTAGGGGAATTATATAGTATACTGTGGTACTGTACTATACTGTGATACTATACTATGTAATATACTGTGCACTATACTGTGGTACTGTACTATGTACTATACTGTGTTGTTACTATACTGTGTACTATTCTGTGCACTATATTCTGGTACTACACTGTGATACTATACTGTGGTACTATTCTATGTACTATACCGTGGTACTATACTGTAGTAGGCCGGGCCTTATTTCACCTTCTATTATCTATATATCATCATACCTGAGGCCAATATATAAACATGTTCTTTTACTATCAGGCCATACATGGACCGGGGGCTACTACTTTCATTCTCGTATTGGCACTGGTGTATCGGCACTATTTTCCTTTGTCCTACCATTCTCCCCTGTCCGTCAGTAATAGTCCGGTGGTCACTGTCTGCCATATATTCCGCAGCCATGAGGACTCTTCCCGCTTCAGTCTCGTATTTACAGTCCTATGAAAAAGTTTGGGCACCCCTATTAATCTTAATCATTTTTAGTTCTAAATATTTTGGTATTTGCAGCAGCCATTTCAGTTTAATATATCTAATAACTGATGGACACAGTAATATTTCAGGATTGAAATGAGGTTTATTGTACTAACAGAAAATGTGCAATATGCATTAAACCAAAATTTGACCGGTGCAAAAGTATGGGCACCTCAACAGAAAAGTGACATTAATATTTAGTACATCCTCCTTTTGCAAAGATAACAGCTTCTAGTCGCTTCCTGTAGCTTTTAATCAGTTCCTGGATCCTGGATGAAGGTATTTTGGACAAACAATTCAAGTTCAGTTAAGTTAGATGGTCGCCGAGCATGGACAGCCCGCTTCAAATCATCCCACAGATGTTCAATGATATTCAGGTCTGGGGACTGGGATGGCCATTCCAGAACATTGTAATTGTTCCTCTGCATGAATGCCTGAGGATTTGGAGCAGTGTTTTGGATCATTGTCTTGCTGAAATATCCATCCCCGGCGTAACTTCAACTTCGTCACTGATTCTTAAACATTATTCTCAAGAATCTGCTGATACTGAGTGGAATCCATGCGACCCTCAACTTTAACAAGATTCCCGGTGCCGGCATTGGCCACACAGCCCCAAAGCATGATGGAACCTCCACCAAATTTTACAGTGGGTAGCAAGTGTTTTTCTTGGAATGCTGTTTCTTTTTGGACGCCATGCATAACGCCTTTTTTTTATAACCAAACAACTCAATCTTTGTTTCCAAAATGAAGTTGGCTTCTCCAAATGTGCTTTTGCATACCTCAGGCAACTCTATTTGTGGCGTACGTGCAGAAACGGCTTCTTTCTCATCACTCTTCCATACAGCTTCTATTTGTGCAAAGTGCGCTGTATTGCTGACCGATGCACAGTGACACCATCTGCAGCAAGATGATGCTGCAGCTCTTTGGAGGTGGTCTGTGGATTGTCCTTGACTGTTCTCACCATTCTTCTTCTCTGCCTTTCTGATATTTTTCTTGGCCTGCCACTTCTGGGCTTAACAAGAACTGTCCCTGTGGTCTTCCATTTCCTTACTATGGTCCTCACAGTGGAAACTGACAGGTTAAATCTCTGAGACAATGTTTTGTATCCTTCCCCTGAACAACTATGTTGAACAATCTTTGTTTTCAGATCATTTGAGAGCGGGCTGTCCATGTTCGGCGACCATCAAACTTAACTGAACTTGAATTGTTTTGTAGAAAGAAATGGTCCAAAATACCTTCATCCAGGATCCAGGAACTGATTAAAAGCTACAGGAAGCGACTAGAGGCTGTTATCTTTGCAAAAGGAGGATGTACTAAATATTAATGTCACTTTTCTGTTGAGGTGCCCATATTTTTGCACCGGTCAAATTTTGGTTTAATGCATATTGCGCATTTTCTGTTAGTACAATAAACCTCATTTCAATCCTGAAATATTACTGTGTCCATCAGTTATTAGATATATCAAACTGAAATGGCTGCTGCAAACACCAAAATATTTAGAACTAAAAATGATTAAGATTAATAGGGGTGCCCAAACTTTTTCATAGGACTGTACAAGCCTCTTGCGATTGGCTCTTCCTGTTCCTCATGTGATTTTGTCCTCCATGTACAGATACGTAGAGGGATAGACTTGTGTAATAATTCTCCTGGTATCAATGATAGCCCTGATGTAGTAATGGGGTTACGAGATCCCACATAATCTGCACATGACACCCCACCAGGGGCCAAGAAGGCAGTCTTTTCCCCCATGATTTGGGAAGACATAGTTGTATCCAGGGCCACATCACACAGTTTATAGAGTCTGACTCCATACCTTGCCCTCTTGTTTGGTGTATATTATGTAACAAGATGGCCTGAGCAATGAGCCAGGGATCAGCCAATGGCCGTATCTTTGGGGGGGGTGTGACCTCTGTAGATATGTTGTTGATGTGGGTAATGCCAGGTCTTAGTTTGTACGGCCTGTCTTTACTTCTTCCATCTTGTCTGGTACAAAGGGTGTTATTAATAAATGTCAGAATATCAATAAAGCTTTATAGCATGTCCCGGCCATCAGAAGACACTGGTGTGTGGTGCGTGCAAGTGGGGCTGTGGTGCTGAGGGCCCATCAGTAATTGTGGGGGCCCCTATAAAGCTGGATGCAAATATTACCTGACACTCATTTACAAATTCCTAATATGTTACTCAGCTCCTTTCTTTGCAGGAGTTTCTTGCTGCCTGGCCCTCACCTCTGATGGTTTCTGGCCTGGGGTCCTGTGACTTAACGATTATCAGGGTCCATTTATCATTGTGGATGGGATCAGCTCCTCCATGATTCACGTGAATTCATGAGTAATGGGAGAACTGATCTCATCCACACTGATACATGGACCCCGCGCTGTGTATTATAAGATGGCATCTGCTCCTTAATCCGGACAGGTTTATCACTATAGGTTGTAAAGCCAGGAGAGACTCTTCTTGTTAGTCGGTGGGTGCCGGAGTCACTTTTACCTTCACCCCCACTTTATGCTTGGTGAGGGTTCTGCAGACATGAGGCATCCCCGCTCCCCTCTATAAATTAAATTACATAGCAAAGTAAGATGAGGCCCAAGTAGTGATAGTATTCATAGGCAGTCAGTCTGGTAGCCGTATATTGGGTAATCTTAGTTTGCCATGTAAGGGGTACTGTCTAGAGATGTTTCTTTGGGATGTGAGCCACACCAAACAGAGGAAGGAGGCAGCCCTGCAAAATAATAAGGACACCCCAAAAATGCACCCGGGGATCCAGGAGGAGATCCTGGGGTGTTCTTGTAGAGTCGGACGGAGGGGGTTGCCGAGTTTAGCTAGAATCAGTGGACCTTCCTGAGCAGCTCCTCTACCAGGCGTCCTCTCAGTTCGGCAGCAGGACACGAGCCCAGCAAAGGCTTCTCCAGGTGGATGGTGCGGAGCTGAAAACAAGAAATCAAGTTATGAGTAGAGATGAGTGAATAGTGAAATATTCGATTCGAGTAGACCTCAATATTCGACTATTTGATTGAATATCGAATCCCATTATAGTCTACGGGGAAAAAATGCTCGTTTCAGGGGAAACCAATATCCGACTAATTGGAGTCGCCAAGTCCACAATGACACCTCAGGAAATGATGCCAACACCTCTGGAATGCAACTGGGACAGCAGGGGAAGCATGCCTGGGGGCATCAAATACGCCGAAGTCCCAGTATTACGCCACTAATTACACGGGAGCTGACTTTTTCTCATAGGAATGCATTGATCCGGGTTCAGTTCTTACCACTGCAGCCTTGCAGCGCTGGAGTCCTGGGTTCGAATCCCGCCAGGAATAACATCTGCAAGGAGTTTGTTTGTTCTCCCCGTGTTGGCGTGGATTTCCTCCCATTCTATAAAAGACATACTTAAATGAAAAAACAAACAAACAAAAAGTACATTGTGATCCCTATATGGGGCTCACAATCTACATTAAAAAAAATCTGCAAGGAATGCATTGATCCTTACTCTTGCATGTATCTCGGGATGGCAAGGTCTAAGCACTTGGAAAGTCAAGGTATATAGAGCCCAAATCCTCTGTATGTTAGAAGTATATACTGAGCTCACAACAGGTATATAACAGGAGATGGGAAAGGTATATAGAGCCCTAAGAGCTGTTGGAGTAAGATTCCTAACTAAATAAAGCTTAATCCTAGCTAACCCTGGCAGTACGTCTCAGTACGTCCCTGTCTAATTCACAGTTTCATCTGAACCGAATCTGAAATCCACTAATCTTATAAAGTAAATTTAGCCAGCCAATGACTTTTTCCTATTTTTTTTCGATGCCTACTTTTTCCTACTTCCTATCCCACCTCCCCTGCACAGTTATTGGTGTAAAAAAAGCGCCAGGGAAGATGGGAGGGGAATCAAATTTTTACTGTGAATACCGCGTGGTATTCGATCGAATACGAATATTTCAAATACTTTAGTATTCAATTGAATACCTATTTGATCGAACGGTATTCGCTCATCTCTAGTTGTGAGGAATAAAGTTGTCTGAAGAACCAGAATCCATAGATGGGAATCAGAGATGAGGTCTTTGCCAAGGACCAGGATTACTGGAAGCCAGAGTTTGGGAGAGCGATCAGTTTCTTGGCTTCACAGGGCATTTTTGCAGAAGATGAGCGGCCCTGCTACAATAGAGGCAGAAATTATTTGTACATCTTCTCTGAAACCTTGACTCTCACCACCCGCATAGTCTGCAGAAATTGTAAAGGTCTGAAGAGTGTGGAAGGAAGGACGGGGAAAATCTCAGAACCCTCCTTTCTCGAGCAACTTCTCTGAAATGTAGATCTATACAAGAAAGCAAGATATCCAGGGAAGTTGTTCCATCTCTACAAGCCAACTCATACATGACACGGCTGGAAAGACCTTCCCAGAAAGTTACCACCAGGGCTCCTTCTCTCCCCCTGGCACAATATCCAAATGTCGGACATCAGATTTCCCTGTCTCAGGGTTGTTTTTAGATGAGCCTTAGACAAAGTCTTCACCCTCTGGGGCTGTGTGGAAGCCGTTAGGTCTCAGTACACAGAGCTGGCTTGCTCGTTCCACTGCTAGACTGAGGCCCCAACAGTTTCCTGGAGACAAAAGTCTCCCAGACCCCACCCTGTGATAGGCCAGCACGGTACCAAATTTAGGGGACCAAACAGTGGGGAAACTAACAGGGAGAATATAAAGGGGAGAACCGCACAGCAATATATGGAACCTAAAATATATAGATAAGACGTACGAACACACCCAGAGATACAAAAACAGTAGAAGCGGCAGCGCTCTGGGATGGTGCACTTGTCATGGAGAAGTTGGTGGAAGGAGCTGTTTCGGTGTGGAGGAAATAGAGGAAGAGGAGGATAGATCCCGTCTGGTGTTCATAATAACTCTTCTATTTATTCCATGGGATTCCGTGTAGTGATTACATCGTCTCATCATCTCTCCATTCAGGTTCCTACAATATAGAATCCTCTCAGTATCTTCTATAGAAGAGAATATTCCTGATTGTTCCATCAAGGATGGAAAGAGACAGGAAGAAGATGGCGGAAAGTCTATTAAATCTCACCCTAGAGATCATCTACCAGCTTACTGGAGAGGTGAGAGATTCTGATGATGTCATCATTACATCATTCTTATCTATAGTAATAACAGATGATAGGACTGGAGAGGTGATGGACTCTGGACATGTATGTAGTGAGATTTATTAATGTGTCTCCCCATATCCAGGATTACACAGTAGTGAAGAAGACCTCTAGTGACCCAATTCAAGAACCTCCACCTCACCCCCTGATACAGGAGGAAATCAATGGACAGAAGATCCTAGAACTCACCAACAAGATGCTGGAGCTGCTGACTGGAGAGGTGACACTGCTGGGAATGCTGGGACATTATACAGTAACTGGAGGGGTCGGGGTGATGACTGTATCATTGTGTTGTCAGGTTCCTATAAGGTGTCAGGATGTCGCTGTCTATTTCTCCATGGAGGAGTGGGAGTATTTAGAAGGACACAAGGATTTGTACAAGGAGGTGATAATGGAGGACCACCAGCCCCTCACATCAGCAGGTAATAGACATGACTATATACACATGGACTTCCATTATTGTGTACCAACAATGAAAGAGCGGCTGACTATAAATATCCTAATCCCAACTGTGTTATCAACCAGTGATATCTCTGGAAGTGATACCGATAGCACTGCAACCTTAGTATCGTATGAAAGAAGAGAATTTCCTCTTTCATATTACACCAAATTTCTGTGTTTTATAATCCCTGAGATATAACTGATAGATCTGACACCTCCCTCCCCGCCTCATTTTCTTTTAATTGTACACAGCCCCGTACTCCATACACAGTCAGAGAAGGGACAGAATTCAATAGAGAAGCAAGAAAAGAAGAGTGATGCAGGATTTCATAGAAAGAGAAAAATTTTGTTAATGAAGTATATAACAAAATTAATTCATGATACAGATACTGCCAGATAATCGAAATTTTAATCAGTCTTTAATAGATGGCGATTGTTCAGACTAGTACTAGTAATAGATTATTGGCAATAAAAGGGTTAACTGTCCAGTGTCTGTAGAACCCTGTACAAATTGCAGCAGTCATTCTCATAGCACAGTGCAGAAATTCTCCCTCCCTCTATTCCTATGATTTCTCTGCCTGGAATCGATCACATATAACTGCACTTCCCTCTTCTCATCCTCCTATTCTGTAGCTCTATTGCACTGTTGTTGTTGTTTCCCAGTACAAAATAGAGGAAGTGACGATGATATAAGTGTTTCTAAGCTTTAACACATCCCAAAACGGCTCTGCTGTCTTCAGCTAAAATCTTATGTTCTGTCTGTGATCTCTGCACTGTAAGGTCTCCACCTACCATTCATTATTGGCTGCGAGGTTGTCAGGTGATACCAGAACCCCAAGTCACCGACACGAGTTTCCTCTATATTCTCACTACACAATGCATGTCACAAAAGCCATTTTAGTTCGACAAATTGCAAAGTATTCAGGTTTGTTAAAAAAAATGAACTATTTGAAATATTCGACTTGATTTGAGCTTAGAACAGTTTCCATGTTGGTTATTCCTAATGGCGCCATTTCTCCACTCGCAATACACTTTCACCAAAGTAGCGCACGGACAGTTCACAACCTGCGCTGTTGGAGAAATACTGTCACCCTTGGCCCGACAGCCAATAATCATCCCTTGTGCAACTCTGATAAATCGTCCCCTTTACCCGAGACAACAGTGAGATTCTGTTCAGCCTATCACACACCTTATATACCCACCAAGCCGGCCCACAACAAGTCACTCCCTTCCTGAGCTACACGCTGCCGACGTCAGAAGTAGGAGGTGATGATAATAATGTGACTTAACTCTTCTATTTATTCCATGGGATTCCGTGTAGTGATTACATTGTCTCATCTTCTCTCCATTCAGGTTCCTACAATATAGAATCCTCTCAGTATCTTCTATAGAAGAGAATATTCCTGATTGATCCATCAAGGATGGAAAGAGACAGGAACAAGATGGCGGAAAGTCTATTAAATCTCACCCTAGAGATCATCTACCAGCTTACTGGAGAGGTGAGAGATTCTGATGATGTCATCATGACATCATTCTTATCTATAGTAATAACAGATGATAGGACTGGAGAGGTGATGGACTCTGGACATGTATGTAGTGAGATTTATTAATGTGTCTCCCCATATCCAGGGTTACACAGTAGTGAAGAAGACCTCTAGTGGGCGCTGTCAGGCTCCTGTGTATGATGGAAATGGAGGAATCCTGAGCCCAATCCCAGGGCCTCCACCTCGCCCTCTGATACAGGAGGAGATCAATAGACAGAAGATCCTAGAACTCACCAACCAGATGCTGGAGCTGCTGACTGGAGAGGTGACACTGCTGGGAATGCTGGGACATTATACAGTAACTGGAGGGGTCGGAGTGATGACTGTATCATTGTGTTGTCAGGTTCCTATAAGGTGTCAGGATGTCGCTGTCTATTTCTCCATGGAGGAGTGGGAGTATTTAGAAGGACACAAGGATCTGTACAAGGAGGTGATGATGGAGGACCACCAGCCCCTCACATCAGCAGGTAATAGACATGACTATATACACATGGACTTCCATTATTGTGTACCAACAATGAAAGAGCGGCTGACTATAAATATCCTAATCCCAACTGTGTTATCAACCAGTGATATCTCTGGAAGTGATACCGATAGCACTGCAACCTTAGTATCGTATGAAAGAAGAGAATTTCCTCTTTCATATTACACCAAATTTCTGTGTTTTATAATCCCTGAGATATAACTGATAGATCTGACACCTCCCTCCCCGCCTCATTTTCTTTTAATTGTACACAGCCCCGTACTCCATACACAGTCAGAGAAGGGACAGAATTCAATAGAGAAGCAAGAAAAGAAGAGTGATGCAGGATTTCATAGAAAGAGAAAAATTTTGTTAATGAAGTATATAACAAAATTAATTCATGATACAGATACTGCCAGATAATCGAAATTTTAATCAGTCTTTAATAGATGGCGATTGTTCAGACTAGTACTAGTAATAGATTATTGGCAATAAAAGGGTTAACTGTCCAGTGTCTGTAGAACCCTGTACAAATTGCAGCAGTCATTCTCATAGCACAGTGCAGAAATTCTCCCTCCCTCTATTCCTATGATTTCTCTGCCTGGAATCGATCACATATAACTGCACTTCCCTCTTCTCATCCTCCTATTCTGTAGCTCTATTGCACTGTTGTTGTTGTTTCCCAGTACAAAATAGAGGAAGTGACGATGATATAAGTGTTTCTAAGCTTTAACACATCCCAAAACGGCTCTGCTGTCTTCAGCTAAAATCTTATGTTCTGTCTGTGATCTCTGCACTGTAAGGTCTCCACCTACCATTCATTATTGGCTGCGAGGTTGTCAGGTGATACCAGAACCCCAAGTCACCGACACGAGTTTCCTCTATATTCTCACTACACAATGCATGTCACAAAAGCCATTTTAGTTCGACAAATTGCAAAGTATTCAGGTTTGTTAAAAAAATGAACTATTTGAAATATTCGACTTGATTTGAGCTTAGAACAGTTTCCATGTTGGTTATTCCCAATGGCACCATTTCTCCACTCGCAATACACTTTCACCAAAGTAGCGCACGGACAGTTCACACCCTGCGCTGTTGGAGAAATACTGTCACCCTTGGCCCGACAGCCAATAATCATCCCTTGTGCAACTCTGATAAATCGTCCCCTTTACCCGAGACAACAGTGAGATTCTGTTCAGCCTATCACACACCTTATATACCCACCAAGCCGGCCCACAACAAGTCACTCCCTTCCTGAGCTACACGCTGCCGACGTCAGAAGTAGGAGGTGATGATAATAATGTGACTTAACTCTTCTATTTATTCCATGGGATTCCGTGTAGTGATTACATTGTCTCATCTTCTCTCCACTCAGGTTCCTACAATATAGAATCCTCTCAGTATCTTCTATAGAAGAGAATATTCCTGATTGTCCCATCAAGGATGGAAAGAGACAGGAACAAGATGGCGGAAAGTCTATTAAATCTCACCCTAGAGATCATCTACCAGCTTACTGGAGAGGTGAGAGATTCTGATGATGTCATCATGACATCATTCTTATCTATAGTAATAACAGATGATAGGACTGGAGAGGTGATGGACTCTGGACATGTATGTAGTGAGATTTATTAATGTGTCTCCCCATAACCAGGATTACACAGTAGTGAAGAAGACCTCTAGTGGGCGCTGTCAGGCTCCTGTGTATGAAGGATATGGAGGAACCCTCGGCCCAATCCTGGGGTCTCCACCTCACCCCCTGATACATGAGGAGCTCAATGGACAGAAGATCCTAGAACTCACCAACAAGATGCTGGAGCTGCTGACTGGAGAGGTGACACTGCTGGGAATGCTGGGACATTATACAGTAACTGGAGGGGGCGGGGTGATGACTGTATCATTGTGTTGTCAGGTTCCTATAAGGTGTCAGGATGTCGCTGTCTATTTCTCCATGGAGGAGTGGGAGTATTTAGAAGGACACAAGGATCTGTACAAGGAGGTGATGATGGAGGACCACCAGCCCCTCACATCAGCAGGTAATAGACATGACTATATACACATGGACTTCCATTATTTGTATGTACAGAATGAATTCAGTCCCTGTCTATCACAAATGTCTGGATTTGACTGTGCCACATCCTGTACTTCCACCCTGCAACAGAAAATCCCGCCTGGCCAGTAAGGAATCTGATGGAGATTCGGGGGCTGATTTGGTAAAGTGGAAAAATTCTTCTTCTGAATTCCTGAAGCAGCTTCTACAAATGTCACTGTGTAATCCTCACCTTAGACCCCAATCACACTATGGAATCCAGACTAGAAAATCTGGTCTGTACATCAGTCACATTTCCCAGCCTGAACTCTGTCCACACACCAGGACTCCCCGTATCTTAGTGATCTATGACGCTAGGAGTCCCTGCTTCCTTGTGACTCCACAGACCCTACTACATACTGTATGGGACAGCAGATCCGCGGTGAGTTCAGGCTGGGAAATCCAGCAGATGTGGTTTGGATTCTATTGTGTGTGTGGGGTGTAATACAGTAAGATTTATGGCATCCTACAGTATTATTCCACATAAGTGGCCATATTTAAGCAGCCATGGATTGTGTTCACCTCTACAGTGACCTAGAGCAGTGGTGGCATCTCCTGCCCCGCTTCATTGCTCTTCACTATCACTGACCTCCGTCTCAGCACAGTGAATACTAATGAAGTAGGCAGCGCTGCCGTTGTTTGCTGCCTGTGCTACTGACTTCACTTCCTTCCATGGTCTGAAGCGTCTCAGGCAGCGGCAGCTCAGTGGGGAATATACTTATAAGTAGGGTTGAGCAATTGGGTTCAGAAAAGATCGGATTCCGATCGGTGATTGAGCAAATTTCACGATCAAGATCAGCTAGAAAATGATCGGTAATCGGATTTTGAAATCTCAAGATCGGCTCAACCCTAAAAGTGACACTTCCCATAGAGAAGCATTGTCTAGGAATGAGGGATCGGGAAAGATCCTATCCCGATCGACGATCAAGCAAATTTCGTGATCAGCTGGAAAATGATTGTTAATCAGATTTTAAAATCGATCCTGAAATCTCAAGATCGACTCATCCCTACTTATAAAGTTATGTTATTTAAAAATAGTGACATCTATTTTTTTTGTCAGATGACTGTACCAGGAGCTCAGAGGGACATCTGATATCTACAGATTTTCCAGCAGAGGATCATGGTATCACACAAGATGCATATGAAGAGCATGTCATTACCCCAGATATATCCTCAGCCCTTCAGGAGAAAGATCTTTCTTCTAATTCATCACGGTTTGTAAAGCAAAATAAAAGAAACAAGAGGTTGACTCTAGGGCAAAATTAACATTGGGAACCCTTTTGTGGGACAAAAGGTTGACTCAGACGGATCATATTTGGTCTGAAAGTGGGCCGTCCGGTCTCGCTTTTGGGACGGCTTGACAGGGCCCTCACTGCTCCCATAGAAACTCCATTATACAACTTATATTCGGAATAACCCTTAGACTAACCCTTATTATCTACTGTAAATCAAGCTGTAACACGTGCCTGAAGGCACGAGGGGCGCTACCTTGATTGAAGTTCACTTGTCACTGTTTGGTAGCGGTTTTGGGATGTTTTTTCAAAATGGTATCAATTGGAGAGGAAGTGTCCGATATCGCATGGAAATACGTTTTCCGTTAGGGACGCGATTCTCGTTTTGGAACCACTCAATTTTGAGGGAATGGCAACGTTCTGCATTTAAAAGTTTCAGAATGCGGCTAGATGGGACGCCGCCGAACAGATCTGCGTTGAATAAAATACTGGAAAATGGAAATTTCTAATGTCAGATGACATGCCATAATCCTCCATTTTAAATTTGACAACCATTTTGGAGTGAGTGAGGAACCTGTCATTTGCTCATAAGTTATTGAGCAAAGGACTTGGCACTCATTGAATTTTTCAAAAGCGCAAATCGCGTTTTTACAAAAACATGTCAAATCTAATTGTTCAAATTTGGGAATCGTGTTTTAATTGTTCTTTCCGTATTTTTGCATGGCGCTCTGCGTTTTTTTTTATTTCGGACAAAGCCCCCATAACTGCCTCTGCTGAGCTTTATTTTACACACTTAGGCCAATGTCTAAGTAGAAATGTAACAAGTCTGACCAGTTATGGATTAGCTTAAGGGGGGGATGGTAACATTAGATTACTGTCTGGCTCTTAACTCTTTCATCACCAAGGGTCAGTGATGCCACAATGTATCCATGATGTCATATCATTATACAGCAATAGCACATGACAGGTCGCTTATTGCCCGTCACTTCCCCAGGAGTAAATGATGTCCCTGTCAGTTTTTTGGCACACGAGATGATCATGAAGAAAAGCACCCCAAGATAGATCACCCTATTTCTGCCATGTTCAAAAATATACGCTTTGTGGCCTTAATCCTATGTATGGACACATAGTAGGGCCCAAAATGAAAAGGGCCAACTGGTTTTCAAGACATTTTTCAGGCCTCATTGAAGCCTTTTATTTTAGGCGTCAGTGAATATTTAAACAAGATTTTCATTTCCAAAACATTTGAAAACTAGAGCTGAGCAAGTAGTATTAGATTGAGTAGGTATTTGAACGAATACTACGGTATTCCAAATACTTGTACTCGTTCGAATACTATCGCTATTCGCAGTAAAGATTTGATTCAGAACCAGCGTTGATTTGCCGAATGCTATAGCATTCAGAAAATCAACACTGGTTCTGCAGCAGGCTCATCAGGAGAGCTGGCAGCTTGCGTTTATGCAGGAGCTGACTTTCTCATAGGAATGCATTGACCAATCAACGCTGGTTCTGCCGGAGGCTCGTCTGTGAGGAGGCGGAGTCTAAGATCAGACCACAATGGAGACTGCTGTGGTCCGATCTTAAAACAAATATCGAATTTCGAATATTTCACTACTCGCTCATCTCTATTGAAAACCAAGATAAATGACATCATTTTATAAACGAGACTCCTCAAGGTATTTATACATTAAGTATATATATATATATATATATATATATATATATATATATATATGTGTGTGTTATGAACATATTTATGATATGTAGTATATCTTTATAATATCAGATGACATGGCTCTCAAATTTAAAATGGATGACCATGCCATTTTGGAGTGTGTGAGGAACCTGTTATTTGCTCAATACATTGAGCATATGACATGACACTGACTGGTGTCATATGCTTAAAGGGATTCTACCATTAAAACAAATATTTTTCTCATTCACACATCGGAATAGCCTTAAGAAAGGCTATTCGTCTCCTACCTTTAGAAGTTGTCTTCGGCCCGCCGTTCGGTTAAAAATCTGTTTTTTTGTCGGTATGCAAATGAGTTCTCTTGTAGCACTTGGGGCGGGCCTCAGCTCTCAAACAGCACTGGGGGCTTCCCCAATGCTGCGAGAGAACTCTCTCCACCGACTCCTCCATCTTCTTCAGCAACCGCCTCTTCACTCATCTTCTTTCAGCTGGGGTCACACTTCAACGCGCGCATGCTTAGTACGCTCTGTACCCCATAGATCTACAGGACCATACTGCACATGAGCACGTAAGCGGGCTCCAAAAAATGGCTGCTGGCCTGTGCACTCGGCTCTGCCTGCGGCCCAATGGCAGAACCGATTGCGCAGGTGTCGAAGTGTAACCCCAGCTGGAAGAAGACAAGTGAAGAGGTGGTTGCTGAAGAAGATGGAGGTGTCACTGGAGAGAGTTCTCTCGCAGCATTGGGGAAGCCTCCAGTGCTGTTTGAGCGCTGAGGCATGCCCCCAGTGCTGCGAGAGAACTTATTTGCAAACCGACAAAAAACGGTTTTTTAAACGAACGGCGGGCCTATTGACTTCAAAAGGTAGGAGACGAATCCTTTCTTAAGGCTATTCCGACATGTGAACGAGAAAAAAAGTTAGTTTTAATGATAGAATCCCTTTGAATGGAAATATATATATTTCAAACTACGTGTCCAGTCAGGGTTTGATCTGTGTTACTTACTAAATATACTAATATAGCTGGTGGGTGCCTAAGGAGTAAATTAAATCCCTGTCATATACCTATGGAGCAAGAGCCAATGACTTCCCAGTAGTGAGGGCCCTGACAACTGAAATCTGAAATTCAGAAACAGGGCTCCTTGTTGTACCAAGCTGTTGGACCCATGGTAGCCACAAAGGTCTCCCCAAAAAGATTGTAGCTTTTTTTTCCTTGCAGTGCCAACACATATCTCTGTACTATGACAAGTGGCATAACAGAAATCCACTTTAATGTCCAGCACAATGGAGTCATTTGATCTCTAGATTATGTAACGGGATTAGTAGATGTTGAATGTTATCTTCAGAAGGAGCGGAGCCATCAGATCACTGTCTGCCTCTTAATGTACTGGCCACTTAGAGTTTTGATTAAATACCAGCCACCCCCATCAGTAGGATTTTTGGCTCACATTTTTGTACTCCCAGTGCTGTTTGGACTTATACTTTGGTTCCTCTTCAAAACAAACGTATCTTTTGCCTTTTACTAGTTCTGTTTTGGAATGAATATATATATATATATATATATATATATATATATATATATATATATATATATATATATATATATATAATATGATTTTTTCAACAGCACCAAGATGAGTTTTGAGTACAAAAACCGGCTTCTCCTTTGTAAACATTGCCTGAAGCTGCAGAAGAATTTGCGCCAACACCTCAAACGTCTGTGCAATAAGAAGGCTTCACCAGAAGAGTTGGACCAGCAAGTGGAAGACGCCATAATGCAGAACTTTAGGATTATTAAATCCTTTTTCACAGTGCCATACAAGGCTCTACATTTTGAGAAGAGCCAGTTTAAAGATCCATCTGAGTTTTTTGTGGATTTTCTAGAAAGCCGTGGGTGCATTATCTCACATAAACCCTCTGAAAGGTAACAATTCTTTGCATTCTTAAAAAGGTGTGTGTGTGTGTGCACACAAATACAGTACAGACCAAAAGTTTGGACACACCTTCTCATTCAAAGATTTTTCTGTATTTTCGTGACTATAAAAATTGTAAATTCACACTGAAGGCATCAAAACTATGAATTAACACAAGTGGAATTATATACTTAACAAAAAAGTGAAAATCAGCAACTGAAAATCTGTCTTATATTCTCGGTTCTTCAAAGTAGCCAGCTTTAGCTTTGATTACTGCTTGGAACACTCTTGGCATTCTCTTGATGAGCTTCAAGAGGTAGTCACCGGAAATGGTTCTCACGTCAAAGGTGTGCCCTGTCAGGTTTAATAAGTGGGATTTCTCGCCTTATAAATGGGGTTGGGACCCTTAGTTGTGTTGTGCAAAAGTCAGGTGGATGCACAGCTGATAGTCCTACTGAATAGACTGTTAGAATTTGTATTATGGCAAGAAAAAAAGCAGCTAAGTAAAGAAGAACGAGTGGCCATCGTTACTTTAAGAAATGAAGGTCAGTCGTCCGAAAAATTGGAAAAACTTTGAAAGTGTCCCCAAGTGCAGTTGCAAAAACCATCAAGCGCTACAAAGAAACTGGCTCACATGAGGACCGCCCCAGGAAAGGAAGACCAAGAGTCACCTCTGCTGCGGAGGATAAGTTCATCCGAGTCACCAGCCTCAGAAATTGCAGGTTAACAGCAGCTCAGATTAGAGAGCAGGTCAATGCCACACAGAGTTCTAGCAGCAGACACATCTCTACAACTGTTAAGAGGAGACTTTGTGCATCCGCCGGCCTTCATGGTAAAATAGCAGCTAGAAAACCACTGCTAAGAACCGGCAACAAGCAGAAGAGACTTGTGTGGGCTAAAGAACACAAGGAATGGACATTAGACCAGTGGAAATCTGTGCTTTGGTGTGATGAGTCCAAATTTGAGATCTTTGATTCCAACCACCATGTCTTTGTGTGACGCAGAAAAGGTGAATGGATGGACTCTACATGCCTGGTTCCCACCGTGAAGCATGGAGGAGGAGGTGTGATGGTGTGGGGGTGCTTTTTTGGTGACACTGTTGGGGATTTATACTGAACCAGCTATTTCATCCGGTTTGCGTTTAGTTGGACCATCATTTATTTTTAAACAGGATAATGACCCCAAACACCTCCAGGCTGTGTAAGGGCTATTTGACCAAGAAGGAGAGTGATGGGACTCTACACCAGATGACCTGGCCTCCACAGTCACCAGACCTGAACCCAATTGAGATGGCTCGGGGTGAGCTGGACTGCAGAGTGAAGGCAAAAGGCCCAACAAGTGCTAAGAATCCCTGAGAATTCCTTCAAGACTGTTGGAAAACCATTTCAAGTGACCACCTGTTGAAGCTCATCAAGAGTGTGCAAAGCAGAGATCAAAGCAAAAGGCGGCTACTTGGAAGAACTGAGAATATAAGACAGATTTTCAGTTGTTTCACACTTTTTTGTTAAGTATATAATTCCACATGTGATACTTCATAGTTTTGATCCCTTCAGTGTGAATCTACAATTGTCATAGTCATGAAAATACAGAAAACTCTTTGAATGAGAAGGTGTGTCCAAATGTGCATATTATTTAATCCTTGATTGTAAGCATTAAAGGGAGTCTGTCAGCAGAATCTTGCATTGGAAAGTAAAACTCATCACCTTATGTGTCTATAGTGTGTGTATAACCCTTGGAATAGCAGCATTACAGGATCATTTGTTTGCTATACAACATACATCATTACTATGCCAATATAAGGACACAAGTTGATAGTTTCACTTTCATATGCACAATGTTGTCAACAGGTTGTCTGGGTCATGGACTGGGTCAGCTGATCTTCTAGCTGAATTGGGTTTTTATATGTATAGCTAACAGCCACACGTAGAGGTCTGTAAAATAATTGAAATTAGGCGGATGCTGGCGTTAGTGGACCCATTATGTAAGAGGCATTTGTGAAGAGGTAAACTGTTTTGTGTTATGTTTCCATGTGATTTCTTCTTTGTAACCTTAGTGGTGGTACATAAGTCCCCAGATCTGGTAATATCTCTGTGTGAATGTTCTATTACTGCTTCTTATTTCTTTCTTTCCTCATTAGGCTGGCCACCTAATGCTCTATTTTCCTACTATTTCTTGTCTTACCATCTGGGAACCATATACTAACACTAAGGAACTGTTCACATTAACATGGATTTATAAAGTGTTTTTGCATATTTACCTGCATGAGTGGAGTTGCACTGGGTGTGTCTCCCCTGATCTTATAAGAGGCAAGTCTGCAGCAACTCCAGGGTTTTATAGGGAAAACTGCAGAGTATTATGGGAAATGTCTAAGGTATAAAATGATTCCAATTCCCAGAAAGCTGGGTAGGGGTATGTGTTGGTGAAGTTCACATGATGGATAGTTTGTGAGACTACAGCAGCCTGAGGTACAAGGTGTTTGTTGTATACATTATGGAGATTTTCTGAAGAATTATTATTTTTTGTTAAAACTGGACTTCCTGAAATAAACTCCTTGGATTCTTTTCATCATTCAAGACCTGATTATTTTTTTGAAAAATCCCATGCTTCACATATGGTGTCAGAAGTGGGATGATTTTTGGAGTATTGCTGTAAGTACTCAAGCCTAAAGAAACAAGGGAGTTATGTACAAGACACGTTCCTGGCGTATTAATGCAAAGCCGCCAACTAAGTCTGCAAAGCGAACTGTTGCAAGGAAACTGGTGAATATGGAAAGTCAAGGTGTCAGACAGAGAGCACTGCTAGAGGAGGATGCAGAAGTGCAAGGAGCCACAGCTGCTCCATTAACTCCAAGTGTTGCTGAGCCTTCTGAAAAGACTTTACCAGAGAGCATTGCTGACCTTATGAAATGGTTAACTGTGCAGCAGATCAATGCAGAAAAAAGGCAAATGGAGGAAGCCAGGAGAAATTGCGAGGAATTGCGACGTCAGGATGAACGCTGGAGGGAGCTGTTTCAAACCCTGAGACCGCCTGTTGCTTGGAAAGACCCTCGCATGACCAAACTTTCTCCAGAAGATGATATTGAAGCCTATTTATCCACATTTGAAAGAATTGCACATACCTGTCAGTGGCCTAAGGAACAGTGGGTGGTAAGACTGGCGCCATATCTTACTGGACAAGCCCAACTGGCATATAGCCACATGAACATGAATGATGCAAATAACTATGACTTGGTTAAAGAGACTATTCTAAGGCGATATGACATCAGTGAGGAAACCTACAGACAGAGGTTCAGAGAACTCAAGTACAGCTACACTGATGATCCAAGGGAAGTCTTTACTCGCCTGCAAGACTTATATATGAAATGGATGAAACCAGACAACAAGACGACTGAGCAGATCAGTGAAGTGATCATACTTGAACAATTTTTACAAATTCTTCCAGCTGATGTTCTTGCTTGGGTTAAAAAACATCGGCCCAAAAATGCTGACAAAGCTATTTCTTTGGCAGAGGACTTTATCCTAGCAAAAAGAGACCTAAGCAGGTCTGCAACTGGCCCAGCCAAACCATTCAGAACTTTCTCTGGAGGGAGAGGTCAAGAAGCCAGAAGTCCATTAAAAACTGTCACCAGTGAAAAAATGTGCTATATTTGCCAAGAAAAGGGACACATAGCTAAATTTTGCCCCAGGAAAAGCTCTAAAGGCACAAAGTCTGGATTGTTTTTTGCTAGCAGTGACTTCATGCTGCCAATCCAAGTTAATGGACAGAACGTGGATGCTTTGCTTGATTCTGGCAGTAAATTAAGCTTGGTAAAGGAGAACCTAATAACTCAGAAGATGGACTCTCCCAAAGTGCCAATTACTTGTGTTCATGGAGATACAAAAAAATACTCCACATCAAATATTGACCTGCAGTTGGATGAGAAATGTTTTACCATGCCAGCAGTTGTTGTTCCAGAACTACAAGTACCAGTGATCCTTGGAAGAACCACACCTGGATTCAAAGATTTGCTAATGGGGAAAAGCCAGCTGTCTGCTGTGACTACCAGAGCTAAAGCAAAGGCACACAAGAGAGGTGAGACTTTGGAGGACATTTTCCCATTTCATGAGGACATCATGGAGCCGCCATCATCCAAGCCTCTGAGAGTTCCAGGACAGCAGGATGTCTCTAGGAGAAGAGTTTCCCTGGATGGCAAGTATAAAAATGCTGACTTGTGGGACACTGATATTGCATTTGAACAAAAACAGGACATTGACTTATATGCATTGTATGAACACGGTTTAACTAACAGTAAAGTGGTTGCAGAAAGTGGTAAGCAGCTTGTTACACCCTATTATCTGGTGGAAAACAATATTTTGTATAGAGTGTGTAGTCACCCAAAAACAGGAGAGCAAGTGCAACAGTTAGTTGTGCCAAAAAAGTTTAGACCAGAAATTTTGAAATTAGCGCATGATGTTCCTGTTGCTGGACATTTGGGTTATAAAAGAACTTTGGCCAGAGTACTCTATCGGTTCTATTGGCCTGGAGTTTATGATGAGATCACTACTTACTGTCGTAGTTGCCCAATATGTCAGTACACTGCTTCAGCTCCTCCCAAAGCAGAGCTTATACCCTTACCAATAATTGATGAACCATTTAATACTGTGGGTATGGATATTATCGGTCCACTAGAAAGAAGTTCCAAAGGTAACCGTTTTATTCTTACAATTGTTGATTACTGTACCAAGTATCCTGAAGCCATACCTATGCGCACAGTTACTGCTAAAAGAGTTGCTGAGGAAATTCTGAAGGTGTTTAGCAGGGTTGGATTACCTAAGCATATCCTTACTGATCAGGGGAGTAACTTTACATCTTCCTTTCTCTTAGAAGTTTATAAGCTTCTTGGTATACAGCCTCTCAGGACTACCCCTTATCATCCACAAACTGATGGGTTGACTGAACGGTATAACCAAACCTTGAAAAACATGCTTAGGAAATTTGCACATAACGATCCAAAACTATGGGACAAATGGTTGCCCTTTCTATTATTTGCCTATCGTGAGGTTCCACAAGAGTCTACAGGGTTTAGCCCTTTTGAATTGTTATATGGGAGACGACCCCGGGGACTCTTGGATGTTATTAAAGAGGTATGGGAAGGTAAAGATGGTCATCAGAAAAATGTGGTGGAACATGTATTGGAAATGAGAGAAAGATTAATGAAATTGATTAAGGTAGCTCATGATAATGTCCACAAGGCAAAAGTTTACCAAAAGAAATGGTATGATCAACATTCCAAAAATAAATCAATTAAAGTTGGGGATAAGGTTCTTCTCTTGCTTCCCAGCAGTGAGAATAAGTTGTTGGCCAGATGGCAAGGGCCATATAAAGTGGTTAGACAAACAGGTCCTGTTGACTTTGAAATTGAAACCCCAGATAAAAAACAAAAAAATAAGGTTTACCATGTAAATTTATTAAAACGTTGGATTGAACCAGAGGTTAGTCCTAAAGATAACACTACCTGTACTATTGTCGCAGAGTCTTCACAGGATATGTCTGAAGAAATCTATGATTTGTTGAAAAATTGTGCTCACTGGTCAGAGGTAACATTGAATCCAAAGTTATCTAAAGAGCAACATTGTGACCTGAGGAAGATTATAGGGTCCAGTTCACATATTTTTGGAAGTAAGCCTGGCCGTGTGTCTTTAGTTTCTCATACAATAAATACTGGAGATCATCCGCCTATCAGACATAGACCTTATCGTATACCTGAAAAATTAAAGGGTAAGGCTGAAAATGAGGTTCAGGAAATGCTTAAATTGGGCGTTATTGAACCCTCTAAAAGTCCTTGGTCATCACCTGTAGTGATGGTTGGGAAAAAAGATGGGACAATAAGATTTTGCATAGATTTTCGTAAAATTAATGCTATATCTAGTTTTGACAATTACCCAATGCCGCGTATTGATGAGCTCATAGATAGATTGGGGTGTGCAGAATATATTTCTACCCTAGATTTATGTAAGGGCTATTGGCAAATTCCACTTGATGAGAAATCAAAAGAAAAAACTGCTTTTGTGATGCCTAATGGTCTGTATCAGTTCAGAAACATGCCATTTGGTCTTCATGGTGCTCCAGCCACGTTTCAAAGAGCCATGGACTTACTCTTGAAGGATCATACGGAGTACAGTGCTGCTTATTTAGATGATGTGGTAATCTTTAGCAAATCATGGGAAGAGCACTTGTATCACTTGGAAAAGGTGATAACTGAAATTGGGAAAGCAGGATTTACAATTAATCCACGTAAATGTGCTTTGGGATTCCAAGAAACAAAGTACCTTGGGTTTATTGTGGGTAGTGGTAAAGTAAGGCCAGAGATATCCAAAGTACAAGCCATTCAATCTGCGACTATTCCAGCCACAAAGAAAGAGGTCAGATCCTTTTTAGGTCTTGTTGGCTATTATAGACGTTTTATTCCAAACTTTGCTACTATCGTTGCTCCCTTAACCGACCTAACTAAAAAGAACAGTAGAGAGGACGTGATATGGACAAGAGAATGTGATTTAGCTTTTGAACAAATAAAAGAAATTTTGTGTAAAGAACCAGTCTTACAAAGCCCAAACTTTGACAAACCATTTATTGTACAGACGGATGCATCTGAGGTGGGACTTGGGGCAGTCCTGAGTCAAGAGATTAATGGTGAGGAACACCCTATTCTTTATTTAAGTAGGAAACTTTTTCCCCGTGAACAAAAGTATTCTACAATCGAGAAGGAAGGGCTGGCGATGAAGTGGGCATTGGAGGCATTACGCTATTATTTATTAGGAAGAGAGTTTACTTTAGTGACGGATCATCATCCCCTCACTTGGATTCATACCATGAAGGACAAAAATGCCAGAATAACTAGATGGTATTTAGCATTACAGCCATTTAAATTTGAGATACAACATCGGTCAGGGTCCAAGCACCAAAATGCCGATCATTTGTCTAGGTATGGTGCTGAAGTGAAAGCGGTCTGAAGAAGGACAAGCTTCTTCTTAAGGGGGGAGGAATGTGAAGAGGTAAACTGTTTTGTGTTATGTTTCCATGTGATTTCTTCTTTGTAACCTTAGTGGTGGTACATAAGTCCCCAGATCTGGTAATATCTCTGTGTGAATGTTCTATTACTGCTTCTTATTTCTTTCTTTCCTCATTAGGCTGGCCACCTAATGCTCTATTTTCCTACTATTTCTTGTCTTACCATCTGGGAACCATATACTAACACTAAGGAACTGTTCACATTAACATGGATTTATAAAGTGTTTTTGCATATTTACCTGCATGAGTGGAGTTGCACTGGGTGTGTCTCCCCTGATCTTATAAGAGGCAAGTCTGCAGCAACTCCAGGGTTTTATAGGGAAAACTGCAGAGTATTATGGGAAATGTCTAAGGTATAAAATGATTCCAATTCCCAGAAAGCTGGGTAGGGGTATGTGTTGGTGAAGTTCACATGATGGATAGTTTGTGAGACTACAGCAGCCTGAGGTACAAGGTGTTTGTTGTATACATTATGGAGATTTTCTGAAGAATTATTATTTTTTGTTAAAACTGGACTTCCTGAAATAAACTCCTTGGATTCTTTTCATCATTCAAGACCTGATTATTTTTTTGAAAAATCCCATGCTTCACAGCATTTACCAGTATACCTAACAATGTGTAGCTGCAGGAATATCAGTAGATGTTTTGGTGGTATTATAAGTAGTGGTAAGCGATCTGATCACCTCAACATTGGGATCTGTCAGAGTTTGCTTCCCTCGGTTCTGGCCGCGAAGCAGCACTGAATTTTCTTATGTGGAATTCAATTCACCAAATTTTGAGCCATCACACTATAATGTTTCTCAATTGCAGGCCAAGCTCCACTGACTCCCCGCAGAGAAAAATCCGTAAGGCTGTGACTTATAAGAAGCATGACATTGATTCGCCCATTCTGACTGGCTTCCAACGTTCTTTGAAGCAGCGCTTTTCTAAAGCAACCATTGAGCGGATTGTAAGTGTGATTTTCTATTAGGTTGCCTGTATTTGATTTTACCTTCCACATTCAAACCTTATTTCATATTCATGTCATTACTTCTAGATGGAGCACGTTGCCAAATATCTGTTTTTCGTAAATCCGGAAGAGGTGTCCGTGTGTTTCATAAAGGATGTGGATAAAACCAGGGAATTTTTCAAAACCCTATTAAATTCCAAAACCTCTAAAAATACTTTAAATAAGATGAAATATCATATTAGTCTGTTTGTTCAATATCTGACCTCAAAGGAAAACCCAAGCCTCCTTGACGAAGAAACACAAAGTGCCGTTGATCCTTTCTTGAAGGTGTTACAGCTAATGAAGCAGGAGATAGATCAGAAGGCCTGTCCAAGCAGAGGACGGAGGTAAGTCGATGCCCTGAGAACAAAATTGATCCCCTATGCACTGCATAGTGGCTAACTTACTGATCGAGGGGGTCCAACAGCCGAGACCCACACCAATCACAAGACTAGGTGTAACATCTCTGCCTGTTCAGGTCACTGCGCCACCCTCGGCTCGCATGCGGCGGTGCAGGATGCGTGTGCAGTTTAGTTCCTTGCTTAGAGTTTTGGTTGCACTGTGTGAACACGGCTCTAGTTCTATAATTGAATTTGCACCACACCCATCTTCTGCCCTTGTCTGCCTCAGTTCATGAAGTAGTTAAATTTGGTCTTGCCCTGTGATTGCCCAGCCTGCCTTCCTGTCAGGTCCAGGGCGGGTTTATCCTCCACTATTTAGTCTTGGCTCACATTCACACTGGTGCCTGTTATTGCCTCGTGCTTGCTGGCTTTCTCGTGCTGTTAATTTTCTTGTATTCTTTATCCTGACCTTGGCTTTTCCTATTGACTATTCTTTTGGACTCCGATTTGGCACTGCATTGCTCGACTGTTACCAAACCCTGGCTAGCTGACCTCCCTTTGTTGTTGTTTGTCTTGTCTGCGTTTTTTGTCACATATATAGGAAGGGATCATCTCCAAGCTGCCGCCTATTACATAGGATAGGGCCTGGCAAGAGGAAGGGACAGTGGAGGGCTTCAGCTTAGGGCTCACTGTCTCTTGTGCCCCGCCCCAGGGATCTCCAGCAGCTACTGGGGAATTGTCACTTAAGCAATTCCTTAACACTAGGGCTCCCTGTTTAACCCCACCCCCTCTCCCCATCACTGACATCGACTCACAGTAATGTCACTATAAATCAAGAATTTATAGAGAAGAAAAATAACCTTTAACACCTCTAAATATATTTTTTAACCCCCTACAGATCAGCAAATGTGCCCCTCACAATAACAGAATGCCAGAAAGTACTGAGACTAACAAAATCCCAAACCATGAGAATATTTCAACAAGCGAGCTCAGGGGAAGAGTTGAGTGTCAAGGACAAGACTCAGGCCTGTCAGTATCTCCAGGCCCTGCTCCTCCTGAAACACCTCCGCAAACCGCAGGTTGCCCAAAATCTGATGGTGAGCCCTTTTAATTACACGCTATTGACATATATGTTATTGTGACATATCTAATATCTTTATGTTCCTTCACTTCTAGATAAAAGATTGGCTTGATAGGAAGCCCTACACCGCCTCCGATGGACGGAGAGTGTCAATTGTCAGAACACAAAATGACATCATTATACTGGAGGATGAGGATGAGCAGGCACGTGTGCAAATGCAAACACCACCAGGTGCGATGTTCTTCATTTTCTCATAATTGGCAATCAAATGATTAACATAATATATCTTTCACAGAATTTACAAGTGTACTTTGAGTACATTAGGCCAACTATAACACAGAAGGCGGAGACGGTGCATCAGTTTTTCGTGTCATCGGCAGGCTTACCCATCACAAATTCAAACAGAGACTTGGCATTACTCCTTCAGAAGTAAGTTAACAGTGCACTAATTTATTAGCATGTGACCGGGCCCTCACTTTTAGTGAAAGTCATGTCATTTGCTCAATACGTTATTACTAGAGATGAGCGAGTAGTGAAATATTCGATTCGAGTAGACCCTCAATATTCGACTATTCCACCGAATATCAAATCCCATTATAGTCTATGGGGAAAAAATGCTAGTTTCAGAGGAAACCACTATTCGGCTAATTGGGGTCACCAAGTCCATAATGACACCTCAGTAAATGATGCCAACACCTCTGGAATGCAACTGGGACAGCAGGGGAAGCATGTCTGCGGGCATCTAACACGCCCAAGTCCCAGTATTACCCCACTATCACAGCCGATCAACTAGACACTTTCCAAACTCAATAGCACCTCGATGGAAAGTGGAAAGATATTTGGAAACCTTCTTTCCTCTACATTAGTATGGACAGAAAGACACATTTTAAGCTAAACAAACATTAGCATGCACCCCTTTAAATCCATGACAACCACAGATGGCATAGGCAGGGGGGAAATCAAACAGCACCCACCCTTAAAGAGGACCTTTCACCACTTTTGGGCACATGCAGTGTTATATACTGCCAGAAAGCCGACAGTGCGCTGATTTCAGCGCACTGTCGGCTTTCCCGATCTGTGTCCGGTGTAAAGAGCTTACGGTGCCGGTACCGTAGTGCTCTATGGTCAGAAGGGCGTTTCTGACCATTAGCCAGAGACGTCCTTCTGCCTCGCGGCGCCAATCGCTCTGTACTGTGGCGCGGGGAGGAACTCCCCCCTCCCGCTCCTGATAATGCTCGTCTATGGATGAGCTGTGTGAGCAGAGGGAGGGGGCGTTCCTCCCGGCTCCACAGCACAGCGCGATTGGCGCCGCGAGGCAGAAGGGCGTCTCTGGCTAATGGTCAGAAACACCCTTCTGACCATAGAGCACTACGGTACCGGCACCGTAAGCTCTTTACACCGGGCACAGATCGGGAAAGCCGACAGTGCGCTGAAATCAGCGCACTGTCGGCTTTCTGGCAGTATATAACACTGCATGTGCCCAAAAGTGGTGAAAGGTCCTCTATAACTGTCATGGTGTGCGTGATGTAGTGAGACCTCATAAAATTACTTTTGTGGCCCTTGAGGTGAGTCCTTCCAAATTAAGTTAGAGGCCCTTAAGCTGAGCCATACAAAAATTTTACTTTTCATGCCCTTTTGGATGAGGTGAGCCTTACAACAGCAGAGTTTCAGGCCCTTTTAGTGAGTTCAGCCGTATAACAGTAGAGTTTTAGTTTTTGGCCTTTGGGGTGAGTTCAGCTTTACAACAGCAGAATAATAGGCCCTTTAAGTCAGTTCAGCATTACACCAGCAGACTTTTTGGCCCTTGGGGTGAGTTGAGCCTTGTACCAGCAGAGTCTTCGGCCACTGGGGTGAGTTAAGCCTTGCACCAGCAGAGTTTTTGGCTCTTGGGGTGAATTTAGCCTTGTACCAGCAGAGTATTAGGCCCTTGAAGTCAGTTGAGCCTTGTAGGAGCAGAGTATTAGGCCCTTGAGGTGAGCCTTAATAGAGTGGTTCGCTATCTAACCCTGAGCTAAATGTCTCTCCCTCTCTCAATCCAAGCTGCATCTACCACGAATATGGCTGACATTATTCTTATAAATCGGAGGTCACCTGATTTCGCCAGCCAAAGACTTTCCTTTTTTTTTTCCGATACCTACGTTTTCCTGCTTCCTGTCCCACCTCCCCTGCACAGTTATTGGTGCAAAAAAAAAAGCACCAGGGAAGGTGGGAGGGGATTCAAATTTTTACTGCGTGGTATTCGATTGAATAAAAATATTTTGAATACCTTAGTATTCGATCGAATACCTATTCAATAGAAGGGTATTCACTCATCTCTAGTTATTACATATGACCAGAGCCTCACTCTCATTGGAGTCACTGTCAGTTCAAAGCCATGTCATATGCTCACTTCATTATTGGCACATGACCCGGCCCTCACTCTCATTGCAGTCATTGACAGTGAAAGCCATGTCATTTTCCCACTGAAGTATTGGCATAGGACCCGGCCCTCACTTCTTTCAGGGATGTTACTGATATTAGCAAATAACAGGTTGCTCAGTCACTCCGAAATGGTTCTCAAATATAAAATGGTGGACTATGCCATGTCATCTGACATTATAAATTTCCATATAAGCATATGACACCATTGAAAGCCTCAATACTTTATTGCATATAACTGGGCCCTCACTCCCAGGAAACGCACTGACCGTGAAAGTCACGTCATCTGCCCAATAAGTTATTGGCACATGACCTGGCCCTCACTCTTATTGGAGTCACTGACAGTGAAAGCCATGCCATTCGCCCTATAAGCCATGAGCATATGACTGGGACCTCACTCAGCATTTCTCGCTCAGTACCATGTTGGATGCCATATTCCTAAGGCTCTACTGTCAGCCAAAAACGCTCATGTGAACACCTTTTTGGTCTTCAATTGGGCTGTGTAAAGCTACTTTTATCAATACTAAAGGTTGTTTTTTTCCTCAGGTTTGGGCTGCCCAAAGTCACATGGAGGATGGCAAAGGCCATGTTTGAAGATTGGGCATTGCTCAATCTTTCAAAGGCCGACAGAGAAAATGTTGAAGCGTATGTGCGGTTTTATCAAGGAGAGAGATACAACGCAGATATCTCAACCCTAGTCAGTGGAATGTTGGCTTTGGTGGCATTGGAAGGACACAGTGAAGGAGAAAATTCTGGGTAACCTTATCCACAGGCAGCTCTACACCCACAAGTGGTTTTTCATAGCATGAGATTTGCGTAATGAAAAGTGTAATTATCATTCAAATCTGTTTGTAGTAACTTGCCTGTCTTTTTAACTTCACAGATCTAAAGTGGGCAAAAAGAGAAAATCCTCGGAAGAAAAGGCAGAGGAGCATGGGACTGTTGAGGAAACTGAGGAGGAAAGCGATGATTCATCAGAGGAGATATCAACTGAAGAGACACCCAAGATGAGAAAGTACAACGATTATGAGAGGCTGCTGGATCTTTACCCTGTGAGATTGGACAATAGTGTTCCTACAATCAAAATGTGCAAAAAGGCGAGCTGCCGCTTTGCAAAGTTTTGCTGCGACAAGTGGAGGCGGAGCCAATATGAACTAAGAGTGAGAGATGCCGCTGGTAAGTTCATATGTATTCTTAACGATCAATATACAAGCATTTTACAGCACTGCATTCTTTTGCCTATGCACTGTAAAATAATCGGCAAACATTTTTCAATGTAAATTATTTCTTTTTCTTGTAGCTCATTTCAGACATGTCCCCAGTAGTGGGGAATTGTCAACTTATGTAAAGAAACAACGGTGGATAGGAAATATTCCGAAACTGGACGATGTCCAAAGTGCGTGGCAACCACCAGAATCAAGAAATAAAAGAAGACGATGACCTAAGAATCCAGGGTTACCTCTCAAAAGTGGAGAGGACTGGAGATTGTAGAGAACCACAAGAGGGGAGGAGAGAAACTGGTGGCTACCCATATCTTCAAAAAGGAAGACATCATATAAAGCCCGGGACAGAACTATTTGACTACGGAGTCAAGAAAAACCAATATGGGAAAGGTCAAGACTTCTTGAACACTTAAAGAGGACCTTTCGCCATTTTGCCCATAGGCAATTCTATATACTGCCGGAAAGCTGACAGTGCGCTGAGTTCAGCGCACTGTCGGCTTTCCCGATCTGTGCCCGGTGTGAAGAGCTTACGGTCCCGATACCGTAGCTCTTCTATGGTCAGAAGGGCGTTTCTGACAGTTAGCCAGAGACATCCTTCTTCACAGCACAGCCAATCGCGCTGTGCTGTGAGAGCCGGGAGGAACTCCCCCCTCCCTCCCTGATAATACTTGTCTATGGACGAGTACTGCGAGCAGAGGGAGGGGGCGTTCCTCCCGGCTCTCACAGCACAGCGCGATTGGCTGTGCTGTGAAGAAGGATGTCTCTGGCTAACTGTCAGAAACGCCCTTCTGACCATAGAAGAGCTACGGTATCGGGACCGTAAGCTCTTCACACCGGGCCCAGATCGGGAAAGCCGACAGTGCGCTGAACTCAGCTTTCCGGCAGTATATAGAACTGCCTATGGGCAAAATAGTGAAAGGTCCTCTTTAAGAACCTTTTTCAAAATTCTCCAATATTAGTATTCACACACTTTTTTTTTTCTGTTATGCTATAGTTTATAGTTTGTCGTTCATTTGTGGTTATTTGTTAATTATTTAGAGTTTGCTAAATAAACAGTTTTACAGTTGGCGACTTTGCACTTGATTATCTTAGTGTTAGTGCTCGTTCACACGGGGGGCGGTTGTGCGGATTTTGGCACCGAGACCCGCCTGCCACGACCGTTGCGGTCATGGCTTTTCCCTCCGGAGTTGACTCAAATGAATGGGCCGACTCCGGAGGTTGCTGCCGCGGAATGCGCCTGAAGCAAGGGCAGCTCGCTTCTTTTTTCTGCTAGCGGAAAAAAGAACGCTAGTGGTCTCCATAGACCACCATTGTATGGAGGCGGATTTTGAGGCGAAATCTGCTATCAAAATCCGCCTCCTTGCCCCTGTGTGAACTAGCCCTTATAGGCTGGAATGGCATTCTTTGTGGTGAGATGGTGCTAGTGTACCACCCATTGCAGGGCTGAGGTGTGTCCTACTGTGCAAAGCCCAGTTTAACCCTTAGTATGCCAAAGTTTCAAATTTGCATACTCCAGCAGCCAGACCTTTTCCAGGGTTTTGGTAAGACCCACCAGCCAGGAGCACAGCTTTTCTCAGCTACATCTAGATTGTGTATGACAGGAACCTGGTAGAAATGTATACTCCTTCTACCACTTTGCCCCTGGTCCTGTCACACTAGCTCCAAATGGAGTGGGCCATTACAACGAGTATATGAGCTGTTACTTATAAAGCCAGTAACCCCGTCAAAAATATCCCTCCCGGTATTCTACAGTCAGCATGCTTAATACCAATGGGGCTTCACTTTCCTTTTCATGGGGAAGATGACCTCCCCACAGGCTTCAATGGTGGATTCTGTGACGGGCAGCTGAAGCTGTGCAAACAGTGCGCTCGCACTTATTGGGCAGCGTCAGCTGCTCATCACAGAATCTCACTGAAGCCTATGGGGAGGTAACTGCCTCCAAAAGAGGAAAGCAATGCCCCATTGGTTGCAGGTGCACTGACCACGGAATACTGGGAGGGATATCGCCAGACTGGGAGCATGGACAGGTTAATGGAGTCCACCAGTATATCCACATATCTGGTAATAGCACACAACAGGTCAATGAGGTCTAATGGTGGGCCCTCTATGTATGCTCACTGATAGGGAACAGCTTGTGGTACTGAGCCGCTTAGTCTGGATTTGATGGGCTACAGAAGTCTTCCCCAAACTGTTTGTAAGTTTTCTTGTTGCAGTGCTGACAACATACATCTTTGTTATACAGGACAGGACACATAAGCGAGACCTAGCACCAATCTACCAACACCCCAAATGTCAGGTCTCTGTGAAGAAGGTTTTCTGGATGAGACCCCTCAATGTATCCATAAAGGTTTCAGAAAGTCCCATTCACTAGAATGGAGATCCAGTTTATAGGTCTCCCTGCATCTGTATGGTTTACACTGCAGTGCTAGGGGTTGCACACTAACAGATTAACGTCAAAGAGGTGACACGGGGCGCTCTAACATGTCATGAATTGAAATGCTGGGGTGCCAGTGCAATCACATCTTTAATTTACGATTTATTTCAGGCCTACCTCTCATGGAATCAGTGTGTGTTCTAGGGTAATAGCAGGTGACTGGCTAATAGTCTGGAGCTGACCCATCGCAGTTTTGAATTGACCAGTTCATCTGAACTTAACTAGGGTTGAGCCGATCTTGACTTTTCAGGATCGATTTTGAAATCCGATTTCCGATCATTTTTCATTAGAACCCGATCCCAATGCAAGTCTATGAGATTTTTTTTACTAATCGGAGATCGGATTTTAAAGATGTTCCTATTCACTATACAGCATGGAATCTAACAATTGAACGCTTTAATTGTCAGAATCCACGCTGTGTAGTGATTTTTTTAATCAATAAGTAGCCAGAGGATTTTTATTTTTAATCCTCTGGCTACTTAGCCCCCCCTGGTGTCCACTTACCTGCAAAGATGGCTGGTCCAGTGCCCGGTGTTCTCGTTCTTCTTCGCCTCGCTGCCCCCTGCCTCCCAGGTTAGGAGAGTGTGGGCGGGTTAGGAGAGTGTGGGCGGCTACTGAGAGGGGAGACATCACATCTCCCTGCCCTGTACCCGCCCACACTCTCCTAAGCCACAAGCCCCCCCCCCCCCCCTTCTTCTAGGTTTTTTTTTTTTTTTAATTCAACAAGTTTTATTGAATTTTTCAAAAATATAAGACATACAAGTGCAAAAGTAACATTAAGAAGCGTGGGTAAACAGAACACAAAAAGAGAAAATCCAAAACAATGTTGTAGAGTTAATATACAAGTAATATATGAACTTGTGTATCATCTAGTAACTGCAGCAATGCGTAGCTTCACAGGAATGGGGGGGGGGAGGTACTATAGCGGGTATTGGAAAGGGGAGGGAGGGGAAATAAGAAGCCTACTAAGGGTGGAGACGCGGGCCCCGCAAGGGTCCCATGCAATTTTCCAAGTTATGGGAGGAGGGGGGTTGGAGTAAGAGAAGGCAGACAAGAGATAGTAATAGGAAGGGACAAGAGTCTTCCTAGGTCTTTAACACTAACCTGGGAGGCGGGGGCAGCGAGGCAAAGAAGACCGAGAACACCAGGCACCAGACCAGCCATCTCTGCAGGTAGGTAGCTACTAGAGATGTTAGCTAGTCTCCCATGGAAAGCAATAGGTTAAAAAGCCTCCCATTGATTTCAATGGGGAGCGCACGTATGCCGGCACCCATAGAAATCAATGGGATCTGTTTTAATGCCGCTCATTCTGAACGAGATTACGCTCAGAATGAGCGGAGCGTATGCTCGGTGTGAAGGCTTACTTTGTTAGCTTTTCCCACGATGCTTGGCCAGTAGCAAAGCATTGTGGGAAATAATCACTGATCTCGATCCCACCTTAAAAGATCGTGTTCAGATATCCGATCGCGATTGTGAAATTTTCTCGATCGCCGATCGGAATCTGATCTTTTCCGAACACGATCGCTCAACCCTAAGCCTAACCCAAAATTTCTATTCAGGTCCCCGGATCCAAACTAGAACTGGAATCAATGCTAATAACAGTGCAGGAACGCCGATGCTGTTATTAAAATTCCTGTTGACAGGGGGTGTTACAGTATATACTCACCTGTCTTCCGGCCTCATTTCACCCTGACAGCTGCAGCACTTCACAAGCAGGAGCTGAGTAGCATCTTGTGGGGGAGAAGTCAGTTGTCAATACCGCTCCAATCACAGCGAGCGGTATCTAACAGCTAACCCCACCCCCTCAACACTCTGCTCAGCTCCTGCATGGGAAGAATATGCAAATCTGTCTCCTAAGATGTAAACAGGGAGACAGTGCCTCTGTTATGCTGCCCTCTATAGCAAGCACCCTGAACAACATGCCCGACTTCCCAGAAGTCTTCACTGCATGATGCGAGGTTATAACTGCTCCTGCATGTGAGGCACTGCAGCCACAAGACAGGTTGGGTATAGAGTGTAACCCCCTGTCACCAGGAATGTTAATGACAGTTGAGGAAGTTGCTGTTCCTTGCAGTATAGCGATCTCCACTATACTCCTACTTATACGTTAGGGACTCCACAAATGAAACATGGCACCTGAAAACTATTCCAGCACAATCTGCTTTTCATTCCGCCAGAGTCGCTCCTTCCCTTCCGTGCACTGCCGTCAGCCCAAACATCAGTTTACACCCACATGTGGGAGATGTCTGTGCCCGGGAGGAATTGTATAACAATCTATGAGATACATTATCTACATTAACTCTTTGTGAATGTGATAATTTAAGGAGACGGCTCCGCTGCATACACGTCACATGCATACGGCTCCGCTGCATACACATCACACGCATATGGCTCCGCTACATACACGTCACACACAAATGGCTCCACTACATACACGTCACACACAGACAGCTCCACTACATAAACGTCACACACATACAGCTCTGCTATATACACATGTAACATGTAGACGGCTTCGCTACATACACGTCACACAGAGACAGCTCCTATACATACACGTCACACATAGACGGCTCGGCTACATACATGTCACACGCAGACGGCTCTACAGAAACCTCTAATATCTGGTCATGATGGCGGGGCCCCCGGAGCGCCTAGCCTGGGGGACACATGGTGTCATGGCCCATTTCACGCTGTTACTTATTAGTGTAATTTTTATGTGTCTTAGGTGTTGTTTGCCTGTTTTTCCTGGGTTGTTTTGTGTGTTTTTTCTCCCCCTCCCCCTCTTCTTCCCCCATTTTATGTATCGCCATGTTACTTACCATGGGCGTTTCCTGCAGCTGGTGTTTTGGTGCAGCCATCTTTGGATTGGTCCAGAAATCCTAAACAGCGGGAAAAAATTGAAATATAAAGAGGTGTTTCGCCGGGCTCAAGCATTCACCGGCGAAAAGAAGCTGAAGACATCAAAGCTGTAGAACCTTTACTTACCTGAAGATGGAGGAGCTGTTGAAGTCCCTGATTCGGAGAGCAGAGTCCAGAGGCGGTGAAGAGTGGCTGCGAACCCCTGTATGCTGAGCCGGGGAGGAGCGGCCGGAAGAGGAGCTCTGCCGCATGCCGGGCTGTTGGGGGCGGGCCGCCCATCGAAGTGCCGGCCCCTATGTTTGAAGGGGTGGAGCCAGCGGCTCCCGGAAGTCCGTCGGCGCCGCTGACATGGAGTGCGGCGCCGAGCTTAGCTACTCTGCCGGTACCCGAGTGTATGGAGTGGGTGCTGGCATCCTCTGATCCTGAGCCAGCGCCGCTGACATGGAGGGCAGCGCTGGCTCCTGCTGAGCTACGGGCGCCCTCCTCCAGGGTGAGGGCGCCGGGACCTGTTCAGAAGCGCTCGTCCAGCCGGGCGGTACTTCGCTCTGCCACAAAAGCCCCGCCTCCTGCAACTGGAGAGGCAGAGCTCGGGTCGCATCAGGATCCTGGAGGCCGGAGATCAGCGGCGTCTGCCCTGCTGGAGCAGGGAGCAGCGCCTGAAGACCTGCAGCACCAGGAGATAGGAAGAGTAGGGAAGAGAACCCGGAGAAGCAGGGTCATCTACTCCCCGCCGGTGTCCCCTGTGAAGAGGAGAAGTGGTTCCGGCATCCGTGCGGTCCAGCCCAGGCAGGAGCAGCATCCTCAGCAGCAGAGGGAACCGGGAGCCTCCACTTCAAGGGACCTGTCATCTGATGAAGCTGATCGTAGGGGTGAGAAACAATCTATCCCTTTTTCTCCAGTACCTAGCGTAGCGGACAATGCTAGCGTAGGTTTGATGTCGGAGTTTATGAGAGCAGTAATTAGCCTAGTTAAACCTGCTGTTAGTTCTCCTGCTAATGTATGGAACAGCGTTAGTCAGCCCTCTGTTAATCCTGATGTGGAATTACCCGTTTTAGAGAAAGGTATTGGTGTTCCAGAAATTGCTACTAGAGAGATGATGTCTTGCGCCATATTGCCATTGGGTTTTCATTTACAGTCAGCTGTTAAGGAGCGCATATGGCGTAATGAATATATAGATTTGTTGTCCTTACTCCCGTCCGCTAAAGAGCCTCTGGTTAAGGAATCTAAGGCGGACAGGAGTGAGGATGATAAACGTAAAGGCCCGCCGCGGTCTTTTAATAACTGGTTACAGGCTTTTTGTATATTTGCCTCTGTGTATGGGGAAAAATTCCCTTCCTGTAGCGGGCTTTTTCAGCATGTTGATATCGTATTGGAGGCATACCGCCAGTTTGGTGGAATGGCATGGTTCCAATACGATGAGATGTTTCGCCAGAAAATGGCTGTTTATCCCTCGTTAAAATGGGGTTCTAAAGATATAGGTTTATGATTGCATCTGATGTTGCCTCAGAAGGCTGCACCAGTGCGCCATGCTAATGCTAATGTTGCTGGTTCTGCTAATACTAGTGGTAATGTGTTTCGTAAAGGAGTGTGTTTTGCGTACAACGAGTCTCAGTGCAAATGGCTGGCGAACTGTAGATACAAGCACGAATGTTCCTTTTGCGGGGGGTCTCACCCCCAGTGCCGGTGCTATAAGAAAGCCAGCCAATTGCAGCAAGCCCCTAGTACTAGAGAGAAGGTTTCCAAGAGCATGGACTCCAGTGATGTTGGCAAGGCTGGAGCCGTGGCTAAGGGTCTACCCAGACAGGGAGAAAGCTAAGTTGATTTATGACGGTTTTAACAATGGTTTTTTGGTTCCTGGTTATTCTGGTTCTGGTTGCACTTGGGTTGACAATTTGAAGTCGGTTGAGTAGTTTAAGGACGTGGTCAGGGATAAATTGGCAAAAGAGATTGCTGCAGGTCGGATGGAGGAGCCGTTTGCTTCCCCCCCATTTGAAAATTTTTGGTTGTCTCCTTTGGGTATAGTTCCCAAAAAGGAGCCGAATACGTTCAGGCTTATTCATCATTTGTCGTACCCAGAAGGGGGTTCGCTGAATGATGAGGTAGATAAGGATCAGGCTTCTGTTAGGTATGCTTCTTTTGAACATGCTATTTTGTTGTTGCAGCGGTTTGGTCGTAATGCATTAATGGCGAAGGTCGATGTGAAGTCGGCATTCAGGCTATTGCCAGTTAACCCTGTTGGATATAATTCGTTGGGCTTGCAGTTTGAGAATGAGTTTTATTTTGATAAATGCCTACCAATGGGTTTTTCTTTATCATGTTTTTATTTTGAAGCTTTCTCCTCCTTTTTGCACTGGGTGGTACAAAGTCAGGTCCCTGAGGGGGGTATTGTTCACTATTTGGACGACTTTTTGTTTGTCGGTCCAGCGGATTCTGATGTGTGTGCCACGTTGTTGGAAGTGTTTGTGCGGTTGATGGAGTATTTTGGTGTCCCCCTGGCAGAGGAGAAAACAGTTTCCCCCTGCTGTGTTATTGAATTTTTAGGGATCTGTATTAATTCCCAGTCCATGCAGTTTAGCTTGCCTGTGAGTAAGTTGCAGAAGTTACAGGGGTCATTGGTTTCCATGTTAGCTAGGAATAAATGTACATTACGTGAGATGCAGTCTGTTTTGGGCCTATTGAACTTTGCTTCTAGAATTATCCCCATGGAACGGGTGTTTTCGAAGAGGCTGTATTTTTCTACCAGAGGTCTTCGGTCTCCCAGGTCACATATTCGTTTGATTGTTCCAATTAAGGAAGATTTATCAATGTGGCTGGAATTTCTTGCAAAGTTCAATGGGCGTACTGTCTGTCAGAGCCGATTTATGGATGGGGAGCAGTTAGAGTTGTTTACGGACGCTTCGGGAGTTATTGGTTATGGTTGTTTTTATAGAGGACATTGGTCGGCGGAGCCATGGCCGGTTAGTTGGGTCTGCAATAAGGTCACTAAAAATATTGTGCTATTGGAACTATTCCCGGTCGTGGTATCTATCGTTATTTGGGGCTGTTATTTTGAAACAGTAGGATTTTATTGCGATCCGATAACAAGGGTGTCGTTTTTGCGATCAATACGCTCTCCTCGAAATGTGACTTGGTAGTTAAATTGTTACGTCATTTAACACTTTGTTGTTTACAATTAAATATATGGTTGAAAGCATCATATATTGAGGGTAAGACTAATGTAATTGCGGATGCTTTATCTCGCCGTCAGTTTCACAGATTCAGATAGCTGGCGCCTGGAGCGGACCGTCAAGGGGTTTCGTGTCCTCCTCATCTGTGGACTTTGATATGGGACTAATATTGTCTAATTTAAAGAATTCACTGGCCCCAAGAACATGGGCTGCATATGCAGCTGCATGGAGGGAGTGGATTGCTTTTTGTGTTGGTTTAGATACTGATTTTTGGCAGAGTAACGTAGGATTGGGTTTAAAATTTGTGAATCACTTAATGTTGCATAAATTATCTTACGCGAGTGTAGTTAAAAAATTGGCTGGGATTTCTTTCTTTTTTAGGCTTCTAGGTCTGCGAGCTTTGACGTCCTACTTTGCTATTAAGCAGGTGTTGAATGGTTATAGGAAGTCGGGGTTTGTTAATCCTAGTAGGAGGCCTATTTCTTTTAGTTTGCTTGGTAGTCTCTGTCATGTGCTAGCATCGGTTTGTAAGTCTGAGTTTGAAGTTTGTTTATTTAGAACCGCTTTTGTTTTGGCTTTCTTTGCTGCTTTGCGGGTAAGCGAGCTGGTTTCCGCTAGTAGGTCTGTTCACTCCGGCCTATTGAGGGAGAATGTGTTGTGTGAGAATGAGCAGGTATTCCTTCGTATTGTTAAGTCTAAGACGGATCAGTTAGGCAAGGGTACTGTGATTAGGTTGCGGCGCTTGCACAGTTCTGAGTGGTATCCGGTTAGGATGGTTCGCAGTTGGCTTTCTGTTAGACCTTCCGGTGGTAGGGTCTTGTTGCTTCATGAAGATCTTTCCCCTCTCACCATATATCAATTTAATTTTGTGTTGAAGGCCTGTTTGCGTAAACTCAATTTAGCGGAATTTTCTTTCTCTTCTCATTCTTTTCGCATCGGGGCAGCTACTGAGGTGGCGAGATTAGGTCTGGAGGATAGTGTGATTAAGCGTTTGGGTAGATGGGATTCTGACAGGTTTAGAATTTATGTTAGGCCGGATCTCCTTTTGGTCTAATTTTGATATTTTTTTAGGTAGACAAGTGGTCATTTGGATCATTGGCCACTCATATATTCATTGAGCACAGAAACGAGCAGCCAGGAGGCCCTATTCTGCTAACCTTTCCTTGGACCCTGAAAAATTTGCAGTTTATTGGCATGGGGTAAGGGGTTTGACATGGGATAGACTTCCTGACGAGTTGTGTAAGGTTGTACAATGTTGGCCTGACCCTGATCTGATTATAATACATGCAGGTGGGAACGATATTGGCAAGCGTAAGACCTTGCAGCTGTTAGTGGAGTTTAGGAGGGACTTGTCCCTCTTTAAGTTCAAGTTCCCTAATTGCGCTTTTGCCTTTTCTGAAATAGTCCCCCGGCTATGTTGGTCCCATGGGGACAGGAAGTTTATGGAGCAAATCAGGAAGAGAGTCAATAGGAACATGGAAAAGTTTCTTCCGGTTCTGGGTGGCTTGTCATACAGGCACACAGATCTTGAAGGTTTTTGCCATGGTTTATATACACAGGATTTGGTTCACCTATCAGATATTGGCTTAGACATTTTTAATTCTGGTCTGGAAAATTTGATCCAAATATGGCTGCGGTGTTTTGGTGGCGGGGCCATGTCCTAGGTACATGGCTTGTGGGTAATGGTCACCCAGCTAATGGTCACCCAGCTAGGTTCTTTAGTGATTATTATTTTGTTATTTGAATTATTTGGTATTTCTATTGGTTCAATTGTGTTTATTATTATTGGTTAATTAAATTTATCCGTTATTTAAAATTGATTTAATTAATTAATTAATTAATAATCTAATTTAACCCTTAATAAACACCGCGGCCTTATTTGTCCACAAGATTGTGTAGTGTCTTTTATTCTAGGTTTATTACTGGTCTATTTGTTTAGGAATTGGGCTTATGACACCATGTGATTCTGTGACTCCTTCCACACAGGTGACATCATCACAGGTACTTTAGCTCACTAGGATTTAGTATCTTCTACACAACAGGTCCTGATCATGTGACTCCTTGACTCCTCCCACAACTATGACATCATCACAGGTCCTGTGAGCAGGCGGCTGCTGTACCCGAGGAGGTAAGTGCTCGCTCTCAGCCCTTCTCATACAGTCCGTCTTCCTCCCTGTGCCCCCACACACTATAATGGTGAAGGGGTGTGAATACTTTTACAAGCCCCTGTATCGGTGTTAGATCTCTGGATGGAACATTCTCCCAGACACTCATTCCTCTCCGTACAGCGGGACCCATTCTCTACGTACTGTATACCATCATGTAAGATTCTGCTCATTTCAGTAAGTCACAAACAGTGGCGTAACTAGGAATGTCGGGGCCCCGTGGCGAACTTTTGACATGGCCCCCCCCCCTTCCTGACCGACCGACACCCCCCCCCCCCGCGCGCATTCCTGCGCACTCTATTATGTCCCATAGTGGCCCCTGCACACAGTATTATACCCCATAGTGGACACCCACTATTTTCAGACCCCAGAGTATAATAATCGGAGACCGAGGGGAGATACAGACATTTAAAAAAAAAGTTAATTACCTGTCTCCAGCTCCGCTGCAGTCTTTGGTGGTGTTGGCCATCTTTAATATAGCACGGATGTCACGTGACATTTCATGCCCTCTCTCCATCTGCTCCCAGTTTCATGCACCCCTCATCTCTACCCCCATTTTCATGTCCTCCCCTCCATCTCTGCCCCTAGGTTACTGTTGCTCCTCACCACACGTACATACACACTCACACACAGACACACACTCTCCATTCTACATCTCACATCCCCCTCCCCTTCAGTACAATACAATACAATACACAGAGCACCCCGTGACTACTATTAGACAGTCATTAGTAACAGCAATTGCAGGCAAGTCTGAATACAAACAATGTGTAGAGTACTGATCCATCTACTGACACTGTCCTCCCCCTCCTAATACACAGATATCACTCACAGACCTCTCCTCCTAATACACAGATATCACTCACAGACCTCTCCTCCTAATACACAGATATCACTCACAGACCTCTCCTCCTAATACACAGATATCACTCAGACACACTTTCACACACACACACACACACTCTCCATCCTGCATCTCCCTTCCCCCTTCCCCCTCCCTTCCCCTCCCTTCCCCCTCCCTTCCCCTCCCTTCCCCCTCCCTTCCCCCTCCCTTCCCCTCCCTTCCCCCTCCCTTCCCCCTTCCCCCTCCCTTCCCCCTCCCCCCCCTCCCTTCCCCCTCCCCCTCCCTTCCCCCTCCCTTCCCCCTCCCCCTCCCTCTCCCTCTCCCCTTCATTACCTAGCAGCAGATCTCTCCTTCTCTTACAGGATGGCACGGGCTATAGACATGCCCACCTAGTCATGTGACGGATGATGTCACACAAGGTCCTACACTCTTTCCCCGCTCTTATCGCAGTTACAACAGTTTGTCTGTGATAAGAGCGGGGGTAGCAGAGGTAGCTGTCGCCGTGCCCCTAATGTCCCGGGCCCTGTGGCAGCTGCCTCTGCTACTATGGCGGTAGTTACGCCACTGGTCACAAACCTACAGATTCCCGTTGGCCACTTTCTCCTCTGCATTCATAACTTGTTGCACGTTGCGTACTATGCTGTAATACTTTACTTTACTTTTGGTAGAGTTGGAAGGGACCTCAAGGGCCATCGGGTCCAACCCCCTGCGAGTGCAGGTTTTCCTAAATCATCCCAGCTATATGTTTATCCAGATTCCGCTTGAAGATTTCCATTGATGGAGCGCCCACCACCTCCCGTGGCAGCCTATTCCACTCTCTCACTACCCTCACTGTCAGAAAGTTTTTCCTAATGTCTAATCTGTATCTCTTTCCCTTTAGTTTCATCCCATTGCTTCTTGTACTTCCTTGTGCTAATGAGAATAGGGTAGATCCCTCTGCACTGTGACTACCTTTCAGATATTTGTAGACTGCTATTATTACTTCCTCTTCTGTCAGGTTCAGGGAGGACTGTACAGTTAGTTCCAGTGTGCTGGTAATATCAGGGGCCGAATGTCTTCACCTCTATGGCCAGTAGATTGTAGTCCAGACAGAAATGTGGGAGCTCTATCTGTGACAGTTGTGGCTGTTCCAAGAGATCGATGGACGAACCATCACTTGTTGTGACTGAAGCTGCAGGGAAAGTCAGTGTCATCTTTACAAGTGTCAGCTCCGTATCTTTGGACTCTTCCACTCCTCTTTGAGGGTTTCTTTCCCTCCTTAGAGAGGAACACAGCTCATTCTACTAGAGCTGCTGGAGCCTCCTGGGCTGTTCGGCATCAGGTTTTGGTTCTTCCAGATCCAATTTGTGTTGCAACACCCCAGGTAGCAGTGAACACCCCTCAGCCAGTACACCTGAGACTGGTCAAATACTCCCAATGAGATTCTGTTCAGCCTATCACACACCTTATATACCCACCAAGCCGGCCCACAACAAGTCACTTCCTTCCTGAGCTACACGCTGCCGACGTCAGAAGTAGGAGGTGGTGATAATAATGGGACTCAACTCTTCTATTTATTCCATGGGATTCCGTGTAGTGATTACATTGTCTCATCTTCTCTCCATTCAGGTTCCTACAATAAAGAATCCTCTCAGTATCTTCTATATAAGAGAATATTCCTGATTGATGCATCAAGGATGGAAAGAGACAGGAAGAAGATGGCGGAAAGTCTATTAAATCTCACCCTAGAGATCATCTACCAGCTTACTGGAGAGGTGAGAGATCTGATGATGTCATCATGACATCATTCTTATCTCTAGTAATAACAGATGATATGACTGGAGAGGTGATGGACTCTGGACATGTATGTAGTGAGATTTATTAATGTGTCTCCCCATATCCAGGGTTACACAGTAGTGAAGAAGACCTCTAGTGGGCGCTGTCAGGCTCCTGTGTATGATGGAAATGGAGGAATCCTGAGCCCAATCCCAGGGCCTCCACCTCACCCCCTGATACAGGAGGAGATCAATGGACAGAAGATCCTAGAACTCACCAACCAGATGCTGGAGCTGCTGACTGGAGAGGTGACACTGCTGGAAATGCTGGGACATTATACAGTAACTGGAGGGGTCGGGGTGTGACTGTATCATTGTGTTGTCAGGTTCCTATAAGGTGTCAGGATGTCGCTGTCTATTTCTCCATGGAGGAGTGGGAGTATTTAGAAGGACACAAGGATCTGTACAAGGAGGTGATGATGGAGGACCACCAGCCCCTCACATCAGCAGGTAATAGACATGACTATATACACATGGACTTCCATTATTTGTATGTACAGAATGAATTCAGTCCCTGTCTGTGTTTCCTACAGGTAGATCCAGTAAGAGGACAACACCGGAGAGATGTCCCAGTCCTCTTCTTCCACAGGATGATCAGGTAGATGGAGATATTCCCTATGATGTGTAGACGGGCTGTGAAGTCCTTGTGGTCAGTCTTGTTGTATCCAGCAGTATTAGATGGTTATATACATGGGCGGTGTCATTGAGCCGCCATCTAATATGTTTCTCCGGCTTCTCACAGACCTGCAGCTACTGTCAGGACATCTTTCATCTTCGTGCGGATTAATGATCTAGAACATTCTCTGTGACTTCCCCATTTGTCCGGTGACTTTTACATTATTTGTTTCACAGATTTTCCACCAGGATAAAGATGTGAGCGACATGAATGCTATATCTATGAGAATACAGGAAGATCCCTATGTGAGTGGTGATGAGGAGTGTGAGGAGGACATTCCTACAGGGAACCGCCCAGGTGAGGAGTCACCACTATATAAAGCACAGAAGGGTCACTGATTCTATCCAGACATTGGTTAGACTATTTGTTGTTCCCCGATTCAGGTAAAATACTAATAATACCTGAATATAAATGTGATACCGCTATAGGGGGTAATAAATGTAGTATAGAATAGAATGGACAGCAGGAATATGGACTTGACATCGATGTGAACGAGGCAAATTTCTTCCTCACTGGCTGTCAGTCCTCGTGAAGGGAAAGAATTTACCAGAATTATATAGCAGATTATTTCAGGTAGCGGAAAAATAATCCTCCTGCTCGATCTTCAGGCAGATTCCACCTCAGAGCTCTATGGAAATAAATGGGAGGTGGAAAATCCCGCCTGGCCAGTAAGGAATCTGATGGAGATTCGGGGGCTGATTTGGTAAAGCGGAAAAATTCTTCTGAATTCCTGAAGCAGCTTCTACAAATGTCACTGTGTAATCCTCACCTTAGACCCCAATCACACTATGGAATCCGGACTAGAAAATCTGGTCTGTACATCAGTCACATTTCCCAGCCCGAACTCTGTCCACACACCAGGACTCCCCGTATCTTAGTGATCTATGACGCTAGGAGTCCCTGCTTCCTTGTGACTCCACAGACCCTACTACATACTGTATGGGACAGCAGATCTGCGGTGAGTTCAGGCTGGGAAATCCAGCAGATGTGGTTTGGATTGTATTGTGTGTATGGGGTGTAATACAGTAAGATTTATGGCATCCTACAGTATTATTCCACATAAGTGGTCATATTTAAGCAGCCATGGATTGTGTTCACCTCTACAGTGACCTAGAGCAGTGGTGGCGTCTCCTGCCCCTCTTCATTACTATTCACTATCACTGACCTCCGTCTCAGCACAGAGAATACTAATGAAGTAGGCCGCGCTGCAGCCATTTGCTGTCTGTGCGACTGACTTCACTTCTTCACAAGGCCTGAAGCGTCTCAGGCAGCGGCAGCTCAGTAGGGAATATACTTATAAGGTTATGTTATTCAATAATAGTAACATCAGTTTTCTTCTTCTCAGATGACTGTACCAGGAGCTCAGAGGGACATCTGATATCTACAGATTATAAAGCAGAGGATCATAGTATTGCACTCGATGCTTATGAAGAACATGTCAATACCCCAGATATACCCTCAGCTCTTCAGGAGAGAGATCTTTCTTCTAATTCATCACAGTCTGTAAAGCAAAATAAAAGAAGCAAAAGAGGTGTTATACATCAGAGAACTCACACAGGAGAGAAGCCATTTACATGTTCAGAATGTGGGAAATGTTTTACTTGTAAATCAAATCTTGTTGAACATCAAAGAACTCACACAGGGGAGAAGCCATTTACATGTTCAGAATGTGGGAAATGTTTTATTCGGAAATCACATCTTGTTAGACATCAAAGAACTCACACAGGGGAGAAGCCGTATTCATGTTCAGAATGTGAGAAATGTTTTGCTCGGAAATCACATCTTGTTAGACATCAATTAACTCACACAGGGGAGAAGCCATATTCATGCCCAGAATGTGGGAAATGTTTTACTCAGAAAACAAGACTTGTTGAACATCTGAGAATTCATACAAGGGAGAAGCCATTTTCATGTCAAGAATGTGAGAAATGTTTTGCCAAGAAATCTTGTTACACATAAGAGAACTCACACAGGAGAGAAGCCATATTCATGTCTAGAATGTGGGAAATGTTTTACTCGGAAATCATAACTTGTTACACATCAGAGAATTCACACAGGAGAAAAGCCATATTCATGCCCAGAATGTGAGAAATGTTTTGCTCGGAAATCACAACTTGTTGGCCATCAAAAGTCTCACGCAGGGGAGAAGCCATTTTTATGACCAGAATGTGGGAAATGTTTTACTCGTTAATCAAAGCTTGTTGAATATATTCAAATGGGAAATATTTCCAATTGCACATGTCAAAACTCACACAGAAAAAGCAGTTTTGTTTTCAGAATGGTTTATCCCCAATTCACATCTTAAAACTTAAAGAGCTCTCAAAGTACAGGAGCAATTTTTTTTTCTCCTAAAAACTTATTTTAATAACATTTAGAACTAGGATAAAATACAACATTTAGGGGTGTTCACACTACCATCGGTGTCCGACATGTAGTGTCCGCTCCTAGTGTCCGCTCAAAATCTGTCACGGACACTAGATGTGTCCGTGACACCTGTCATTCACTTGAATGGGCATCGGGTGCGTTCTTTTGCACTCCGTGCCCGTCCTTCCCTGTCCGCAAGAGAAGATGTCCGACTTCTCAAGCGGACAGAAAAACCCTGCATGCAGGGTTCCTCTGTCCGCTTGAGAAGTCGGACATCTTCTCTTGCGGACAGGGAAGGACGGGCACGGAGTGCAAAAGAACGCACCCGATGCCCATTCAAGTGAATGACAGGTGTCACGGACATATCTAGTGTCTGCTCCTAGTGTCCGTGACAGATTTTGAGCGGACGCTAGGAGCGGACACTACATGTCGGACACCGACGGTAGTGTGAACGCTCCCTTAGACTGTAATCACACCTGCATTTTTGTGATAATATTATTATTATTATTTATTTATATAGCACCATTAATTCCATGGTGCTTTACATTTGGGGTTACATACAGTACACAGAATTTACAGGTAGATATAATACTAACAATGACCGACTGGCACAGAGGGGTAGAGGGCCCTGCCTGCAAGGGCTTACAATCTATGAGGGAAGGGGGTTAGAGACAGAAGGAGAGGGGGGAGACTGTACAGATGGCGGCGCGGCGATAGTGTTATTGGAGGTTGTAGGCCTTCCTGAATAGATGAGTCTTCAGGGCCTTCTTGAATCCTGTGATTGTGGGGGTCAGTCTTATGTGTCGTGGTAAGGAGTTCCAGAGTATGGGGGATGCACGGGAGAAATCTTGGAGACGGTTGTGTGAGGAGCGGATGAGGGCAGAGCGGAGTAGGAGGTCATTGGAGGTTCTAAGGTTACGTGAGGGCAGAGCGGAGTAGGAGGTCATTGGAGGTTCTAAGGTTACGTTTGGGCAGGTAGCGTGAGATTAGTTCAGAGATATACGGAGGGGACAGGTTGTGGATGGCTTTAAATGTTAACGTTAGTAGCTTGAACTCAATTCGCTGGGCTATAGGTAGCCAGTGGAGGGACTGGCAGAGGGGAGCAGCCGATGAGGATCGGGCTGTGAGGTGGATTAAGCGAGCAGCGCAGTTTAGGGTGGACTGGAGGGGGGCGAGGGTGTTATCTGGGAGTCCATGCAGAAGGGTGTTGCAGTACTCTAGGCGGGAGATTATGAGGGCCTGGACGAGCATCTTGGTAGTTTCCTGGGTGAGGAAGGGGCGAATTCGGTGGATGTTCTTGAGCTGGAGGCGGCAGGAGGTGTTGAGGGCTTGAATATGTGGCTTGAAGGATAGTTCAGAGTCCAGGGTTACCCCAAGGCATCGGGCCTGTGGGACAGGGGTAATTGTGGTTCCATTAACTTTGATGGATGGGTCAGGTGGTGGGGCCATACAGGATGGGCTGAAGATGATAAACTCTGTTTTCTCCATGTTGAGTTTGAGAAAGCGGGAGGAGAGGAAGGAGGCTACAGCCGCTAAACAATCTGGAATTCTGGCCAGCAGGGAGGTAATGTCTGGTCCAGAGATGTAGATTTGGGTGTCATCGGCATAGCAGTGGTACTGAAAGCCATGAGATTCAATGAGTTGGCCCAGGCCAAGGGTGTAGATGGAGAACAGGAGGGGTCCTAGGACGGAGCCCTGGGGGACACCTACAGAGAGAGGGCGAGGTGAGGAGGTGGTGTGCGAGTGGGAGACGCTGAATGTGCGGTCGGTGAGGTATGAGGAGATCCAGGAATGGGCCAGGTCTGAGATACCAAGGGATGAGAGAATTTCTAACAGGAGGGAGTGGTCAACTGTGTCAAAGGCAGAGGAGAGGTCGAAGAGGAGGAGGACAGAGTAATGGCGCTTGGCTTTGGCGGTTAGCAGGTCATTGGTGACTTTTGTTAGGGCAGTTTCAGTGGCAGGGGCGGATCCAGGGCCGGGCAACCGCCCGGGGCCCTGTTATTAGCGGGGCCCGGCCCTAACAAAATGGTCCCGGTCAGGCAAGTGCCGGGGCCCACAGAGCCTCTGGGGGCCCCCCGGCACTTGCCTGTCACGATTTCAGCTCATCGGCGTCCGTCCGCCGATGAGCTGGAATACATACGCGATGCAGGAGCTGTAAGTTCAGCTCCTGCTTTAAAGCTCCGGCCCGGCTTGCGTGTGTAGGCGCGATGACGTCATCACATCACGCTTACACACGCAAGCCGGGCCGCAGCTAAGCAGGAGCTGATCTCACAGCTGCTGCATCGCGTATGTGACTGGAGAGAGGAGTGTCGGGGGAACGATGGAAGGTGAGTGATGGAAGGTGAGTGTAAGCGTTTGTTTGTATTAAATATTAAGGTGGAACATAATGAAGGGGGCCCATGAAACTGGGGGGCAAATGAAGGGGAGGGGGGGATGGCATGACACAGGGGAAGATGAAGGGGGTGGGGAGAGAACGGCATGAAACTGGGGACAAAGATGGAGGGGGCCCAAAGAAAATGGGGGGCAAATGAAAGGGAGGGGGGAACAGCATGACACTGGGGCAGATGGAGGGGAGGGGGGAACAGCATGACACTGGTGCAGATGGAGGGGGGGAGAACAGCCTGACACTGGGGTAGATGGAGGGGAGGGGGGAACAGCATGATACTGGGGCAGATGGAGGGGGGAGAACAGCATGACACTGGGGCAGATGGAGGGGGAGAACATCATGACACTGGGGCAGATGGAGGGGGGGAGAACGGCATGACACTGGGGCAGATGGAGGGGGGGAGAACGGCATGACACTGGGGCAGATGGAGGGGGGAGAACGGCATGACACTGGGGCAGATGGAGGGGGGAGAACGGCATGACACTGGGGCAGATGGAGGGGGGAGAACGGCATGACACTGGGGCAGATGGAGGGGGGGAGAACGGCATGACACTGGGGCAGATGGAGGGGGGGAGAACGGCATGACACTGGGGCAGATGGAGGGGGAGAACGGCATGACACTGGGGTAGATGAAGGGGGGGGAACGGCATGACACTGTGGCAAATGAAGGGGGGAGGGGAGAACGGCATGACACTGGGGAAGATAGAGGGGGGGAGAACAGCATGACACTGGGGCAGATGAAGGGGGGGAGAATGGCATGACACTGGGGCAGATGGAGGGGGGGAGAACGGCATGACACTGGGGCAGATGGAGGGGGGAGAACGGCATGACACTGGGGCAGATGGAGGGGGGAGAACGGCATGACACTGGGGCAGATGGAGGGGGGGAGAATGGCATGACACTGGGGCAGATGGAGGGGGGAGAACAGCATGACACTGGGGCAGATGGAGGGGGAGAACGGCATGACACTGGGGCAGATGAAGGGGGGGAGAACGGCATGACACTGTGGCAAATGAAGGGGGGAGGGGAGAACGGCATGACACTGGGGCAGATAGAGGGGGGGAGAACAGCATGACACTGGGGCAGATGAAGGGGGGGAGAATGGCATGACACTGGGGCAGAGACGGGGGGGACATGAAACTGTGGGCAGATAAAGGGGAGAATGGCATGAAACTGGGGACAGAGATAGAGGGGGGACATGAAATTAGGGGTAGATGAAGGGTGTATATGAAAATGGGGGAGAGATGGAGGGGGGACATATAATTTACAGGTGACTGTAGGAGGATTATACTGTGTGGAATCACATGAAAAATTAATGAGAATGGGCGGAGTCAACATAAAAGTGGGCGGGGTCTAATTTGCTGCGGCGCGCTGCGCGTAGGGCCCCGCCAAAGTCAATTGCCCAGGGCCCCGCAAACCCTGGATCCGCCACTGTTCAGTGGAGTGCCGGGGTCTGAAGTCTGTCAAAGAGCAGGTTGGATGAGAAATAGGAGGAGAGTTCGGAGTGGACATGCTGCTCAAGAAGTTTTGAGGCGTACTGGAGCAGTGAGATGGGGCGATAGTTGGCAGGAGAGGACGAGTCGAGGGACGGTTTCTTAAGTATAGGAGTGACAGTGGCGTGTTTGAAGGCTGAGGGGAAGGATCCATTGGTTAGGGATAGATTGAAGAGATGGGTTAGGGCTGGAGTAATGACTTCAGCGAGTTTGGGGATGAAATGTGACTGAATCGGGTCGAGCACGCAGGAGGTGAGGTGGGATTTGGAGATTAGGGAGGAGAGTTTTTCGTCAGTTATGGAGGAGAAACAGGTCAGGGATGAGGAACAGTAAGTAGTTGGGTAGAGGGGTTGTCGGGGGAGTAGGGTGAGACTGTCTCTGATGGTGTCAATTTTAGTTTTAAAGTAAGAGGCAAAGTCGTCAGCTGAGATAAGTGATGTCGGTGGGCGGGAGGACGGAGGAGGGAGTTGAAGGTGGTGAATAGCTGTTTGGGGTTGCGAGAGAGTGAAGATATGAGTGTGGTGAAGTAGACCTGCTTTGCAGAGGTGAGTGCGTTCTTAAATGAGAGCACTGCTTCTTTGTACCTGAGGAAATCCTCCTTGGAGTGGCTTTTCTTCCAGAGGTGTTCTGCAACCCGCGAGGCACGTCTCAGTTTTTTAGTCAGGTCAGTGTGCCAGGTGTTATGTCAGTCCAGGTAGCTGCAACGGGGCTAAGGGATAGCAGTAGGGAATCTCACCTTGCACTACTCCCACTAGCTATCCCGGTCCCTGCCTCACGGGTGTGGGTCGGCTGTACTCAGGCTAAGCCTGACCCCGACAGCTCCTCTCTCACTAATTCCGTAGGCCTAGAGGGAAGTGGGAGAAGGAATGCCCTATAAGACCTCTAGGGACTGGAGACTAAAGGGGGTCACCCCTAACGAACAAGTGAAGCTGCTACTGACAGGGACTGACAAGGGTGTGCGCTGACTAACAACACAAGCAGCACACAGGAAAAATGTGGGAAAGGATTCCCCCAAACCAATATGGGAAGGAACCTTACACTAGGAAACAAACACAGGGAAACTGAGTAGAAATCAAAGGATAAGGCAATTCACTCACACAGTCAATTATACACAGAGGGAGGATTGGTGAACACAGAAGGGAAAACACACAAACCAACTCGTTCACCCAAACCTCCCAAAAAACCAACCACGGAACTTCCTCTATCCCAGAACACCACCTACTCCTCCTGCTAAGGCCTAGCTCTGTAAAAGCGACACTCAGCACAGAACCATGGGAGGCATGGGTTTAAATACAGAGTAGAGACCACTCCTCCCAGGTGCAAATGGGAGGACAGACTAATCAACCAGGAGATAAAGCTGCCTACCAGCAGTGCGCACGTGCAAGTCAGAAGGTGTGCACCAATACTCACGACAGGACAACCCCGCAGCGCCAGGATGCCACCCCAGACACTGCGCAGCCAAAAACTCCCCAGGTAAGAAAAATAGAAAGTAAAGAACCTAAATACTCCTAACAGGATCCTCCCCTCAAGGAGAAGACTCCGGATTCTCTAGGAGCATCCTTCTTCGGGAACTCCTTGTGGAATTTCTCCACGAGTCTGGGGGCTGACATATCCGACTCCAGGACCCAAGAATTATCTTCAGGACCGTATCCCTTCCATGCCACCAGATACCGTAGCTTCCCCCGAACATATTTGCTATCCAGAACTCGGGATATCTCATACTCCCCGGACTCAGAAACTGGTGGAACCTTAACTGGAGACGTTCCCTTCTTGGCCTTCTTTAACAAGGAGTCATGGAAGACCCGGTTTATCTTCCACCTTTTAGGTAGTTGCAGCTGCGCCGCCACTTCATTTACCATCTTGATGATCTTAAAAGGACCCACAAACCTGGGACCCAGCTTCTTGCTAGGAACCTTCAACTTGATATTCTTGGTGGACAACCAAACCATCTCACCAGGGAAGAACTGCAACTCTCCTCTCTTCCGATCCGCCTGGACCTTAGCCTGGTGCGACGCCCGCACCAGATTCTCTCGGATACGGGACCATACCCCTTGCAGCTTTTTAGAAAATAGCTCCTCCTCCGGAACTGGGGAAGAAATGGAAGAAAATACTCCGAAAACAGGATGTCTACCACCGGAGCAAAAAAAAGGTGTGGTACCTGTGGCATTGGAATCATGGTTGTTTAGGGAAAATTCTGCCAGGGGGAGAAAGGCAGCCCAATTATTCTGGTTCTCTCGAACAAAACACCTCAAAAACTGTTCCACATCCTGATTCTTCCTCTCTGTTTGTCCGTTAGACTCTGGGTGAAACCCGGAGGAAAACGACAGTGTAACTCCCAACCTGCTGCAAAAAGCCCGCCAGAATTTAGCCACAAATTGCGGTCCCCTGTCCGAAACGATCTCCTCAGGAAGACCATGCAACCTTACAATTTCTTTAATAAATGCCTCTGATAGTGTCTTGGCACATGGCAGCCTGGAAAACGGGATCAAATGGCACATTTTCGTGAAGCGGTCAACGACTACCCAAATGACCGTGAAACCCTTAGACACCGGAAGGCCCGTGATGAAATCCATAGACAGATGAGTCCAAGGTGCCTTAGGAGGTTCCAATGGATGTAGAAGACCGTGGGGATGGGTATGCGACGCCTTGGCTCTTGCACAGACCGAAAAATTTTGAACAAACTGCAAGACCTCCTTACTCCACCCTGGCCACCAAAAATTCCTAGACACCAATCTCATGGTCTCTGAAACCCCCGGGTGACCAGCAAGAACCGACTCGTGACACTCCCTCAGGAGACTTTGTCGGAGAGTAGTTGGGACAAAAAGCTTGTTTCTAGGTATCTTGGAAGGTGCAGCGTGTTGCGCTTCGATCAAGGCCTTCTCCAATTTCGCGCCCAATACTGCTACCACCACTCCATCCCCAAGGATAGTGGCAGGCGTCTCTCGTTCCTCCTCAGTCGACATATACCGGGATAAAGCATCAGCCTTAACATTCTTTGAACCCGGCACATAAGTCACGTTAAAATGGAAACGCGCAAAAAATAGAGCCCATCTGGCCTGCCGTGCATTTAATCTCTTCGCCGACCCAAGATAAATCAGTGGTCAGTAAATACCTGGACTGGCCTTCTGGCCCCCTCCAGGAAATGACGCCAATGTTCGAACGCTAGTTTTATTGCTAGTAGTTCCCTATCTCCGATGTCAATTCCGTTCAGAGGCAGAGAATTTCTTAGAAAAGAAGGCACAGGGATGCGTACCCTCCTCGAACTCCTGAGAAAGTACTGCTCCCACCCCCACCGAGGAGGCATCCACCTCCACTCGGAAGGCCAACCTCTCATCCGGCTGTCTCAAAATGGGAGCGGACGAGAATCGCTTCTTCAGTTCTTCAAACGCAGCTAGTGCCTCTGGCGACCACTTAGCACAGTCAGCCCCCTTCTTAGTCAAGTCCGAGATGGATTTTCTGAGGTTGTGAAACCTCTTGATAAACTGGCGATAATAGTTGGAGAACCCCAAGAACCGTTGGACCGCCTTTAGGTTCTCGGGTCGCGGCCACTCCAAGACTGCCCTGACCTTCTCAGGGTCCATCTCGAACCCCTTGTCCGATAGGATATAGCCAAGGAAACATAATTTATTGACCGCGAACACACATCTCTCCAGCTTAGCACTCAATTGGTTAACCCTCAGGAGATCTAAAACCTCTCTCACTCTCTCCCAATGAGTCTCCAAATCCGGGGTGTAAATGAGTATATCGTCCAGATAGACCACAACCCCCCTCCCTATGACGGCACTTAGTACATCATTAATAAAATTCTGAAAAAACGCAGGCGCATTGGTTAGACCGAAAGGCATCACCAGACTCTCAAAGTGTCCTAGGGGTGTGTTAAACGCTGTTTTCCACTCATCCCCCTTCTTGATTCTCAGCAAGTTATACGCCCCACGTAAATCTATTTTACTAAACCAGCGGGCTCCCGTAATCTGGCTGAATAGATCCGAGATCAACGGAATGGGATAGGGATTCCGCACCGTGATTTTATTAATCTCCCTAAAATCCAAACAAGGGCGCAACCCTCCATCTTTCTTCTTTACAAAGAAAAACCCCACTGCTACTGGGGACTTAGATGGGCGAATATGCCCCACCTCTAGACTCCCCTCAATATACTCTTTGAGCGCCTCCCTCTCCGGAATAGTGAGATTGTACAACCTTGTCTTGGGTAACACTGCATTTGGTATAAATTTAATTGAGCAATCATAGGTGCGATGTGGTGGTAATGTCTTGGCTGCCCTTTCCTCAAAGACCTCCCTGAACTCACATATTTCTTGAGGCAAATTGTCTATAGACAAAGACATAACGGATATGGGCAGACATCGACCATTACACCCCTGCCCCCAAAAAACTACTGACTCGGTCTCCCAGTTGATAATAGGGTTATGCTGCTTCAGCCAGGGCCACCCCAACACTACTTGTGCTGGTAACTTAGACAACAAGAACAAGTCAATCTCTTCCCTGTGGCCACCCACAATAAACTCCAGACCCTCCACCTGTTTGGAGATGACAGCTTGCTGTAGAGGGGTCTTATCAATAGCCCACACCGGTATCTGAGACTCCAAGACCAAAGGACTCACCCTTAATTGCTCACAAAACTCTGAGTCAATAAGGTTGACTGCCGAACCACAATCAACCAAAATCCGGCACTTCTGTCCATTTACCCATCCTTCAAGGGTCAACCCGGCAGTCTGAGTACAGGAAATATGCACACCTCCCTCCTTAGTAGGTTTTCTCCCTTTACCCTCAATAGACCTGGGGTTATTACTCTCCTTGGCGAACCATTCTCTGGAGGGGCATACCCTTGCTACATGTCCCATCCCTCCACACACAAAACAGCGTACTGTGCGGGACCCTTCACTCTTGGGTCTTGCACTTCGCACAGTGGCCCCAATCTGCATGGGTTGGTCCCCGGGTCCTCTCTAAAAACAGAGAATTGAGGAGGGCTAAGCCCCCCAGGACTCTTGTCTCCACGCTCCCGGAGGCGCCGTCCAACTCTAATTGCCAGCTGCATGGCCTCATCTAGATCTCCCGGAACCGGGTGAGAAACTAGATGGTCTTTAACCTGTTCTGAGAGCCCTGTCTCAAACTGACTAAGTAGAGCGGGGTCATTCCAGTGTACTTCTGCTGCCCACCTACGAAACTCTGTGCAATATTTCTCTATAGCGTGATCCCCTTGCACCACACGTCGTAGGTTATACTCAGCCGTGCGTACCCTGTCTGGGTCGTCATACAGTAACCCCATTGTGGAAAAAAACGCCTCTACAGTTAGTAAGCAAGCTGAGTCGGCTGGTAACGAATGTGCCCAGATGAGGGGATCATCTCTCAATAAAGTAATAATAATCCCAACTCTCTGTACCTCAGAACCGGAGGAAAACGGCCGTAGCCGGAAATACAAAAGACAGTCCTTTTGAAATCGGAAAAAATCTGACCTCTTACCTCGGAAGGGTTCAGGTAAGCTGACTTTTGGCTCCAGAGGCCGACCCACAGGGGCGCTACTCACCTGCCTCTGTATGCCCTCCACCTGAGAGGCTGTGTGTTGAGCCAACTGCTGTACTTGAGATACGCCAGAAGCTTGGATGGCATCCATTCGTAGCTTGATCCCCTCCATCTCAGTGGAAATCTGCTGCACCGCCTGGTACAACTGTTTCAGGTCCGTCATAATGCAACGGGGCTAAGGGACAGCAGTAGGGAATCTCGCCCTGCACTACTCCCACTAGCTATCCCGGTCCCTGCCTCACGGGTGTGGGTCGGCTGTACTCAGGCTAAGCCTGACCCCGACAGCTCCTCTCTCACTGATTCCGTAGGCCTAGAGGGAAGTGGGAGAAGGAATGCCCTATAAGACCTCTAGGGACTGGAGACTAAAGGGGGTCACCCCTAACGAACAAGTGAAGCTGCTACTGACAGGGACTGACAAGGGTGTGCGCTGACTAACAACACAAGCAGCACACAGGAAAAATGTGGGAAAGGATTCCCCCAAACCAATATGGGAAGGTACCTTACACTAGGAAACAAACACAGGGAAACTGAGTAGAAATCAAAGGATAAGGCAATTCACTCACACAGTCAATTATACACAGAGGGAGGATTGGTGAACACAGAAGGGAAAACACACAAACCAACTAGTTCACCCAAACCTCCCAAAAAACCAACCACGGAACTTCCTCTATCCCAGAACACCACCTACTCCTCCTGCTAAGGCCTAGCTCTGTAAAAGCGACACTCAGCACAGAACCATGGGAGGCATGGGTTTAAATACAGAGTAGAGACCACTCCTCCCAGGTGCAAATGGGAGGACAGACTAATCAACCAGGAGATAAAGCTGCCTACCAGCAGTGCGCACGTGCAAGTCAGAAGGTGTGCACCAATACTCACGACAGGACAACCCCGCAGCGCCAGGATGCCACCCCAGACACTGCGCAGCCAAAAACTCCCCAGGTAAGAAAAATAGAAAGTAAAGAACCTAAATACTCCTAACACCAGGGTTGTCTATTGATCGGTCGGGCTCTGGTGTATGTGTAGGGGGCTACAGAATCAAGGGCTGAGGTAATGGTGGTATTATAGAAGGCAGCAGCGGCATCTGTGTCCTGGAGTGAGGAGATGTCAGCGAGTGGTAGGAGAGAGTCTGAGAGGGTGCAGGTGTCAAGGCGGTTGAGGTTCCTGCAGGAGCGTGTTGGTTTAGAGGTTGGGGTGTCTATTGGAGAGGAGAGGGCAGAGAATGTCAGCAGGTTGTGGTCCGAGAGCGTGGATGGAGAGTTAGAGAGGTTGCATATGGAGCAGAGGCGGGTGAATATTAGGTCTAGTGTGCCCCCCTTTATGTGGGTGGCAGAGGAGGACCATTGGGAGAGACCAAAGGAGGCGGTGAGGGACAGGAGACTGGAGGCAGAAGGGTGGTCTGTGTTAATGGGGATGTTGAAGTCACCCATGATGATGGTGGGGGTGTCTGTGGAGAGGAAGTGTGTGAGCCAGGTGGTGAAGTGGTCGATAAAGGCAGCGGTAGGTCCCGGCGGTCGATATATGACGGCCAGTTGGAGGTTGGAGGGTGAGTAGATACGAACAGAGTGCACTTCAAAGGATGGGGTGGCGGTGAGGGCAGGTAGCGCCTGGATAGGGGCAAATGAGCACTTGTCTGACAGGAGGTCACCTACACCTCCACCAGGTTTGTTGTTGGGGAGGGGGGTATGTGAGAAGTGCAGACCTCCATAGGAGAGGGCGGCGGGGGAGGCTGTGTCTGAGGGTGTCAGCCATGTTTCTGTGAGACAGAGAAATGTAAGTTTGTTAAGAATAAAAAGGTCGTAGATGTAGGCAAGTTAATTACATACGGAGCGGGCATTCCATAGTGCACCAGGGAGGGCAGGGGGAGGGGTAGGAGTTAGTGTGATTGGTTTGAGATTTCGGAGGTTCCGTGTGCTAGCGCCATGTGTGGGGATTTGCTGGGGAGGTCCAGGGTTAGGAGATATGTCACCAGAAGTAAGGAGGAGTAGGGAGAGTGACAGCAGGTGTAGGTAGGAGAGGCTGTGGGGGGGTTGTATGTGTCTGGGGCGGAAAGCCTGCAGGTTTGTGAGGAGCTGTGCAGAGAAAGTCATATGGTGGGGTAGGAGAGAGGGAGAGATGAGGATTTCTTTACTGACAAGGCTGGTATGGGGTGGAAAAGTGGTTTTTACAAGGAGTGGGAGAACAACAGTGATTAAAATGAGAAGCATTTCTGTTAGAGCAGTTTACAGCGGTTAGATTATGTTACCTTCTGTTCCCTTCTGGTTCAATTCTGAAGTCTACACTTAGATGCACACTTGGATTGCACACTGATTAGCACAAATGACCAGAGGTCTTACATTTATACAAGCCAAAGTTTGTATGATGTCTATCAGGTGTGAATGGGCTGTGCATATAGTTTGATGCAGTTTTTCAGTAAATCCTGGATGGGTTTAGTTTCTTTTTTCCTTTATCCACACGTAAAACTTTACAGTCCTTTGTTCTTGGCAAGGCCTGGTGTTACAAGTGGTATTTCTGCGGCCTATACTGTTTAGTGCCGCACCTCTAATGAGGCGGGGTAAGGCAGAAGCCTCAGGCGGCACTATCATGAGGGGCGGCATTACAACTGACCTAAGCCAGTCCGAGACAGGGTGTTTAACTATGGCGGCCGCCCGGGAGTCGGGCGGCCACCATAGCTGCCGGGTGTCTACAGTAGACACCCAGCGCTAATGCCCCCAATGGGAGCATTATCCCCTTCCAGCGCCTCCATCAAAGCTGACCGAGGCGCCTTTTTTGCGGCACCTCATGAGTGCCACCATTTTGACATGTGATCGCAGGTGCCTGGAGCAAGCTTCAGAACCGACGTCACATTGGGGTTAAAATGTAAATAAAACCATATAAATTTGGTATCCCTAGAATCGCACCGAAACATAGAATACAGGTGACGTCATTTTGGCTGCACAGTGAAAGCCGTAAAAATGAATCCTGTAAGAAAATTGCACAAATGATAATAATAATAAATTTTATTTATATAGCGCCAACATATTCCGCAGCGCTGTACAATTTGTAGGGTTCAAATACAGATACATAACAAAGAACGCCATTTCACACAATGGGCCTGAGGGCCCTGCTCGCAAGAGCTTACAATCTATGCACTTTTTCTTCAGTTCCACCCCATTCTGAATTTTTTTCCAGCTTCCCAGAACATTATACAGAATAATTAATGGCGACATCATGAAGAAAAATTTGTCCAGCAAACAATAATATGGCTCTGAGAACGGAGAAATAAAAAGGTTATGGGGTTTGGGGGGGGAGGGGGGAGTCAAAAAACAAAAAATGCTGTCAGCGGGAAGGGGTTAATAACCTAGTTCTTTCCTAGTATTTATCCCCTATCCATAGGATAGAGGATAAATACTAGATTGATGATGGGGAGGGTAGGCGGGGTTTGGGTTGTTGGGTGTCGCAGGTGTGGGGGGGTACGTTTTGGTTGCCTGCCTGCCCCTTCCCTGGGCTTGAGGATTGGGTTTTTTCCACCACTTGGAATTCAGCCTGACTACAGCCAGGAAGAGGCAGCGATTTTTACCATGTTTTTTGGTTTGTTTGTTTTTTTACCCTAAACTAGCCCATGACAGGCCCCTCTGAAAACAAAACGTAGCACACCTTGGGCTGGCTTAGACGTCTGCATACCCACACACACGGCGATGCTAAGATGTCAGCACGCCTCCTGTGCTGAGATGCAGATGTCTTAAGCGCGGGTGAAGAAGTGGAGGCGGCGGTAGCAGCTCCATCAAGGGATCGCAGGTAGATGAGTGAGGATACCTTTTGGTGTTTTTCTTTTTTAATGGGCCTCTACCTGCTGGGGTATCCTTAGCAGGTAATGGCCTATTTCCCTACCTATCCCCAGTCCTGCTCATGGCCGACCCCACTTCCCCTTCTGCTATAGGACACAGAAATGGGGAGCAGAAACGGCTGTGAGCAGGAGTGAGCCCACGAACCACAACAACTACCACCATTATTATACTCCTGGGTCTGAAAAGAGACCTGAGAGGTGAAGAAACATAATAAACACTGTTACTAACTCACCTCTCCTGGATCCGGTGTGACTTCTAGCACAGGCTACTTATCATGTCATGTCCGTATTATTTATTTATATATGTATGTATTTATTTATGCATCAATTTTAAGTGAGTGTCTCTAACTTCCAGAAATTGTGAATAAGGTGGAAATGTGGGAAGACGTCTCCTGTAAGTACAGTATTGCAGTCTGGGGGGAAGGGGGGCGTCTTTTAATTGTCCGCCTCAGGCAGCAGAGAGACTAGGTTCACCACTGATACTGTTTATACATCTTTCCCATATCCCACTAAACTACTACCGTATATACAGTGAAACCTCTCCAGACCATCGCTCCTTTAAGAAATTCACCCCCTTGTAAGGACTTATATTTTCACTGATTTTCCTCCCTTTATTCTTTATGAAATCTGTCATTCTATAAGCAGAACACCCCTCTATCTAACCAAGCCCAATTATGTAAGTGTAAACTTATACAGGCAGTTTGACACTACACCAGATTTATCACAGTGACTGATGCTGGATGATAAATCTGCCCTATCTACAGGGTGGCCATAAAATAACCTCAGGTGTTTGGAGTCGTGTGTAGGCTGACCCAATGGACGGAATTGCCTGAAATGTGTGCTAATCAAGGCATGGGGAAACAGACGGCATGAAAAAATAAAAAAATAACCCTAAAAATCATCACAAACTGCTTCCTCGTGACAATGACACTCGCATGACATTTGCATTAATGTTTCTGGCCAGAGTGGAAGTGGATACCAATTGGCCATGGAATATCGTGTGGAACGACAAAGCGCATTTTTACCTCAATGGAACGGTCAACACAGAACTGTTGCATATGGGCCACCGAAAACCCGCGTGTGCTTTAGCGGGTTCCGCTGCATTCGCCCAAGGTGACCGGTGTGGGTTCACCTCATCGTTCATGACCGGACCGTTCTTTTTCGAAGATTTGGGCCCAACTGGAGTTGCCACCTGTTCCGTCACAGCAGTGAGGTACCGGGCAATGCTGGAAACATTGGTCGTTCCCCAACAGCGGCAGTGTCTGCAGACGATCACCTTCATGCAGGATGGAGCCCCTCCTCACATCGCAAATCCTGTGAAGAACGCTCTTCGTGCACATTTTCCCGATGACAGGATTTTGAGCCGCTCATTCCCTACAGCATGGCCACTGCGCTCTCCGGATCTCACTCCTTAAATTTCTGGTTGTGGGGACACTTGAAGGAGCGTGTTTATCAGGGGAATGTCGAAACCCTGCCTGACCTCAAAGACCGCATCATGTTGGAAGTGCTCAGCATCTCACCAGAGACGTTACACGCAAGCGTCGAGCACATTCTGCATAGGATGACCATTCTCACCATGCATGATGGCGGCCACATTGAACAGTCATGCTAGTTGGTGGTCCAAATGGGACATCCCCAAGTATCGACAGATGCCATGCGCTCACTGTACAGCGCCACATTATCCCCTGGTGGGGAGTTTTCGTATTTAATTTTTTTTTTTTTCATGCCATCCGTTTCCCCATGCCTTGATTAGCACACATACAAATTTTCAGGTAATTCCGTCCATTGGGTCAGCCTGCACACGACTCCAAACACCTGATGTTATATTATGGCCACCCTGTCTAGTCTACATTTATAGCACTTCTTAGTTGGCTTAGTTTGAGACAGAATTTTATGACACAATGTTCCCCACCAGTCAACAGCTCCATACTGTACAAGTGGTCAATCTCTTTAATCACTCACCTGCTGTCGGCAGCAACTGGGACTTCCAGTGTTGGGGAATAACAGCTCTAGCTATAGTCAGGAAATGTTGGATCAGCCTATTTTTGATCTTGGCCAAGGGGCCAGGGATTCGTGAAAGAAGAGTCAACTGAGGATGATAGAGACCCCACATTGACTTTTGTGTAAATATTAAATATTTCAGTACAAAATGGTTGTAGTATGGGTCACAACCACCATATGTGGAGGATAGAGCGCTCGGCTGGTCCAACTGGTCTGGTAACGGCTGGCTTCCTCCCCCCCGCGACCATGACCGCAGGTGGTCAGGGACCTGCAGCACCATCAAAATGATGTGTAAGCCTTGTTCCCCGATCATTATAAACATTGCTAATGAAAAGGGTCCGACCTCAGAGTATAATAATCAGAGGCCTAGGGAAGGTGATTAAATACAACAAATACTTATACTCACCTCTCCTGGGACTTGACATCTTCTTTGGGGCTCTTCCAGCCTGTGACTGAGGTCAAGCGTCCTAGACGTCACTGCTGAGGCCTGTGATTGGACCCCAGAAGTCAAGTGGACGTGCTGGCGTAATGACGTCAGTGAGCTCCACGTAAGGCCCAATCACAGGCCCCAGCAGTGATTTCTGGGTGCATTACCTTATTCTCCCTGCAGAAGAGGACTGGAGAGGATGGTGAAGACAACTGGATGAAGTGAGGATGGCCAGGAGAGGTAACATAAGGTGAGTATAAGTGTTTGTTGTTTTTCATCACCATGATTATTATACTCTGGGGTCTAAGCCACCAAAACTAATTGGAGTGCCGAATTTCACAAATATTTGTTAAATTTCATGGGATTTGCCTGAAGCGGCTTAAACGGAACTCTTAAGAGATATTTTTTACTGTTTGGGGCCACTGTGGGGAGCATATTATACTGTGTGTGGGCCACTGCGAAGCACATTATGCTGTTATGATATTATCTCATCTGCAGGGGTCCTGGCGGTGGGTCCCTAGAAACAATTCCACTGGTGGGCCCTAGACATCCCAGTCTGAAACTATCTTGGGAACAGTTTCTAGAGAAGGGAAGGGTATCTATACCACCTTGTCAGAAATGTAAAGTTCTTTTCCTAAGCGTGGCAGGCCATGGGAACTTTGTGATAGAAAACGAAAATTTTCTGCCAGTCTTGGTCTGAGAGTTGAATTTCCAAAGGTCTTATTTGTGTTGTCTCAGGCCTTGCAGTCCAGGACAAAAGCAACCTGATCCATATGGATGACCTCTAGTTAAGGAGAGGCCAGATAGTTCTCAATCTGTATCGCAAAGAATTTCACATCATTATTTATGAAGGAGATGACTTTTATTGTGGTTGATTGCATTTGGGGCATAAACTTGAAAACCCTCATCACAAAAGATGCGAGTTGGGGAGTAAACATTTTGTAGAACTTCATGGGGAGATCACCTAAGCCCAGACTCCACTATAGGAGTTCCAGATCACCCGGGAAAAGTCCTCAACCAAGAATTCCTCATTTAGTGTGGTCCTACTTTCGTCCATAAGCCCAGGGAGTGTCATTGCAGCCAACTAATCGTTGATCCTGTTTTGCATGACTTCAGTACTTCATGGTCTATGTAACCCTCCCTTTGAACCTCTAGTCATTGTAAAGAAGATATGGGTGTCTACATATAGAAAGATTATATATATATATATATATATATATATATATATATATATATATATATATATTGCTATATGTAGACACCCATATCTTCTTTACAATGACTAGAGGTTCAAAGGGAGGGTTACATAGACCATGAAGTACTGAAGCCAGGTCCCATTGTTGGACAGGGGCTTGCACAGATGGGCGGAGCCTAGAGGCCCCTTTCCAATAGCATAACCATAGGATGTTAGATTATTGTGTCCCCAGAAGAGAGAGTAGAAACATGAACTTTTAGGGTTGCAGGAGAAGGCCTTTTATCCAAACCACTCTGCAAAAATTCCAGTACTGACTCTATGGCAGAAATTTCCAACTGCCTGTCAGAACACCAACCTTGATAGATACGCCCCTATTCTGTGATAACTCTGGTTGGTGGAATCCACTCTTGAGCAGGCTAACGTCCTCTGCATGGCCGGGGAAAATCCTCGGTTTCCGCATATGGAGCGGTCAACCTCCAGGCAGTGAGGTTGAATTTGCTCAGGCCCTGGCAGAGCTGTTTGTTCAGGGTTACCAGATTCTGAATTGGTGGAAGCCTCCAGTATGTCCCTCGACTCATTACAATGTGGTGGGTAAACCATGCCCATTTCGGCCAGAACGACATGATCACAATTGCAGAAGTCTGGTCCTGCCTGATTTTTGCAAATGCCTTTGGAATCATGGGGATTGGAGGGAAGATGTAAGCCAGTTCAAACCTCCAAAGTATTGACAGGGCACCTACTGCCAAGGGGTTCTTCTCCTGGTAATGGGAGAAAAACCTCTTCACCTTGGAGTTGTATCAGGTGACCATCAGATCCTCCTCAGGGAGACCCCACATCCTGATAAGTTGAAGGACTGATGTCATGAGGCCTCTGCTCAGCTGATCCGCCAAGATGTTCAGGCGTCCTTTTATATGCACTGCTGACAACTGGGCTAAGTTCTTCTCTGCCCAGGAGAAAGATTCGGTTTGTCATCTTGAGGAGGGAAGGAGATCTGGTTCCTCACTGTTTGTTGATATAAAGGACAGTTGTTAGATTGTCCGACCTGATTCTCACTGCCTTCCCCTCGAGCAGCGGTACTACAAAATGTAGTAGATCTCAGTGTATGGCACTTAATTCTCACCTGTTGGATGACTGAGCCTTCTCCAGTCGATTCCAGGTCCCTCTTACTGGGGTCTCCCCCAAATGCGCTCCCCATCCTGTGAGGGAGGCATCTGTGGTCAACAGGGTCCAGGATGTCTGGACCATGGACCTCTTGTCCTCGAGAAGAGACCACCATTCGAGGGATCGATGGGTACTGATGGATAACTGGATAGGCTTCTTTAGGACTGATGGGCTCTCAGACTTTCAGGATCTTGCTCTGTAATGGGCGCATGTGCCACAGGGTCCAAGCTACTGCTTCCACCGCCACGGACATAAGTCCTAGGACCTTCATCACGGATCTGATTGAAACCTTCCAGCCGGATTACGGATAGGTGATGTACAGTCCAACTGAGCTTCTTCCGAGGAGGAGGTAGGGAGATCTTCATTGTTAGAGAGTCTATGATGAACCCCAGGAATTCAACCCGGGTAGATGGAACTATGACTAACTTATGCCAGTTCACTAGCCAGCCCAGCTCTTGAAGAAAAGTCACTGTAGTTTTCAAATGAGTGACAAGGACCTCCTTTGACCGGGCCTTTAGAAGCCAGTTTAAATACAGGACGATGAAAATTCCTTGAAGCCTCAGCACTGCTACAACTGGAGTCACCACTTTTGTGAAGGCGTGGGGGGCTGAAGAGATCCCGAAGGGAAGAGCCGCAAATTGGAAGTGACATAGCTCCATGTATAACTACCGCAATCCTTAAGTACCTCCTGTGAGGAGGGAAGATGAGCACATGGAGATAAGCGTCTCTTAGGTCTAGAGTGATGATTTGCTCGCCGGACTGCAGAAATGGAAGTACCAACCTGATGGTGTCCATACGAAAATGGATTCTGCAGATAAAGCGGTTTAAAAATCGTAAATCGATTATCATCCTCGAGCCTCCTGATGCCTTTGGCACCAGGAACACTGGAGAGTAAACTCCGCGACCCACCTCTGAGAGGGGAACAGGCTCCAAGGCGGACTTGTCCACATACTCTAGAATGGCTCTGTTTGGGTCCTTGAAGGGGGCGCATCTCCATATACCTGCTTGGAGGAGGAGAGAAGGGAATTCTGTAGCCCGACTGAATTATTTGAAGGACCCAAGGATCCTGAATACTTTCTTGCCAAGCAGGAAGATAATTTGATTATCGACCTCCTACCGAAGCCCCCTCGCACAGGGTAGGAGGGAGAAGAGAGTCAGAAAGAACCTTTCTTGTCTGAGTCACGGCCGAAGCGGTGACCAGAACTTCTGGACTGCCCTCTTGAGCGTCTCTGTGACTGACCCCAGAAGGATCCTCTAAAGAAACCCCGAAAGGAAGAGGCTTGTCCACCTCTCGAGGACTGAGGAAGATTCTTCCCCTTAGAGTCGGCGAGACCCTCCATAATAATGTCTAGTTCTTTACCAAAGAGCCTCCCAGGCTTGAAAGGCAGGGCACAAAGATTAAACTTGGATGTGGATGCCACATCAGCATGCCAAGGCAGCCGAGCAGCAGTTGACAAAGCCATCGCTCTGGAAGCCAGCTTAATCTGGTAAGAAGAAGCCTCTGCCAGGTAATCCACCAACATGGAGATATTGGAAAGAGAGACAAGCAGGTCATCCCTGTTGACACCAGAGTCCACATCCTTCTCCAAGGCCGCCAATCACCATGTAGTTTCTGCGAAGAGACCCCTTCATCATCCGATGGTACCACAGTGCATTTGGATAATTTAGCCACCGCCATATCTACACGTGGGGGAAGACCCCAAACATTAAGCTGGGACTCCGGCAAGGGAAAAAGAGCTCTAAATCTCCCGGAGACATTAAAGCCTCTCTCCGGGTGCTGCCACTCGGCCTCCACTCCTCGTGCTACCTCAGTGCTGACAGTGAAGATCCTGGATCCTATGGAGGGACCTGCATCAGTGAAATTGACATCGTGATACGAAGCCCGAACCGCCTTTAACAGTTTTGGCATCTTTTCAATTGGAAAAAGCGACTTCCCAGCTTCTTCCGGCTCCTCTATGAAAGAAACTTCATCCATGATCTGCAGATCCTCTAGTGGGGGAAGGGACTGATGGTGGGGCTTAAGGCGGGGTCTCTTAGCCAGCTGAGAGATGGAGTCTTTAAGCTCTCTCAAGGATTCCTCCCCAATTTTTCTGACCCATCCTACCATGTCACGCACTGAAGTTTCTGCAGTAGGAGGGCCCCGACACTCACGGCAATGCTGGTATTCGTACCCATCTGGGATTGGGATATCGCAGTCTCTGCAGGCCAAATGACTGCGTTTGGAGGCAGCTTTCCTCCTGGGATTCCTCCTGAGAAATAGAGGAGGAAGAGGAAATAATAAGAAAAATAGAAGTGGGTTAAAAACTGAAAAGGAACACTATAAAAAAGGGTCCAAGGAAAAAAGAAGTCTGACCTTAGTACAGACAAGAAAGAAAACTGCACAGGACAAAGCACAAACACAAACCAGAGGTCTGGAGCTTGGTCAACAAAGATTGAACAAGCAGAGACCTGAAGTGCAGCCCTGGTTTTAATAGGGCGCCAAAATGTCAAGGGGCGGAGCTTAAATTAGCCCCCGCCCCACCCACCGACACACAACGTGAGCCGCGGACTAAATATCCTGATATAATAATAAAGTCTTTGGGGAAGACCAGGAGCCTACCCTGGACATCCCCACTCATTTAGAACGGTTAAAACAGTTCAAAACCTTTTAAAAAGTTCTACATAGCACTGGGGGCGGAGCTTAGATCCAGAGCAACAGGAAATAGTGCCAGTCGGAAACTTGGCTGGCAAGAATAGTTCCACCTAGGGGAAACAATGAAAAAAGGTTCCCCCCCGCACCAGAGTCGCACAGTAGCACTGCAGACGGTGAAACAAGGGCAGGGGGAACGAAGGGGAGACAGAACAGACCCCCCCAAACCTTGCAACCAAAATAGAGTTCATAGGCTTTGCAGATCTGGGGCGTAAAGTTTTTTTTTTTTGTGCAGCAAACTCACCACAAATGTAGCAACAGTTGTCACCTTATTAACACAATGACGTGGCATAGTGCACTGCAGCTCCAAGCGGAAGATGTGGCAAGTTGTCTGGCATCTGCTCCTTATATACTGGATATGGTTACCCAGAATCCTTTGTGCCGAACGGATCTCATAGGAGACACCTCTTTTCACAGGTTTTGCAACGAAATTGACCTTTTTCATTAAGGTTATTTGGCGATATCTTGCTTTAGAATTGTCCAAAAATAATTCAAATCCAGGAAATGAAAGCTCAGAATTTGCTCTTTACAAGGGTGGAATTGAAAAAATAATTTTAAAATTACTGACCCATCTGAAAACTAGAAGCGCCATTTTCAGAGATTTACACCCTTGAAGTGAGTTGAGCCTCTTACCAGCAGAGTGTTAGAGCTGGCATCCGTTGTAATAGAACGGTGAATGCCGGGGAGGGTTTTAGCCGCTGGGACAAGTGCCGGGGCCTGCAGGTGGCAGGAGCGTGGCGATGCTGCAATTCTGCTCCTTCGCTCCCCTCTAATAGTCCACATTCAGACTATAAGACGCACCCCCATTTTTCTCCCAAATGGTAGTCTGAAAAATACCGTAATTGTAGGGCTAAATGAATGTATTAGGGAAAAGAAATTTTGAAGTTATGAAAATGGGGTACCGTATATACTCGAGTATAAGCCAAATATTTCAGCACAGTTTTTGTGCCGAAAAAGCCCCCCTCGGCTTATACTCGAGTCAGCAAAAAATAAAAATATTTTTTTATTTTTAAGGGGGGGGGGGATCTATGACCAGCCACAATATCAATGTATAGAATCTCCCATAAAATAGTGGGGGAAAAAAAGAAGCTTTAAAAAATTTTTTTAAAAAAGTTGTAAATCCCTCCTTTCCCTAGAATACATACAAAAGTAGAAAATTACTGCGAAAAACATTATACACATTAGATATCCCTGTGTCTGAAAGTGCCCGGTCTACTGAATATAGGGGATCTGCAGTGCTCCTGTTCCATCGGGAAGGGATTAATAGGAGCACTGCAGATACCCTATATTCAGCCAGACTGAATTCCAGGTAGGGGAAGAAAAAACAGTCCTCAAGCTCAGGGAAGGGGCAGACAGACAACCAAAACACCCCCTCCCCTTCCCCAGCATCTACTGAACTCAAAAACTCCGACCATTTTAATTTTTGAAATGTTCCAGTAGCTGCTGCATTCTCCCCCCCCCCCCCCAGGCTTATACTCGAGTCAATAAGTTTTCCCAGTTTTTTGTGGTAAAATTAGGGGCCTCGGCTTATATTCGGGTTGGCTTATACTCGAGTATATATGGTAATTTATGAGGGGGGAGGGGGTTATATTATATAGGCCTTTATAATCTCTGTCAAAACTGAAGAGGTCCCTAAAAATTAGTTTGGGAAATTTTCTTGTAAATCTGGAAAATTGCTATTACACTTGTAAGCTTTAGAATGTCCAAAATAAATGAAAGGACGATTAAAAGATGATACGATATAAATCAGAGATATGGCAGATAATATTTATTCATGTTTTCGTGTAATATGACTGTTTGAAAGGCAGAACATTTCACATTTTGAAAATTGTGAATTTTCCAAATTTACTAATTTTTATAAATAAATATAAAATATTTCTCAGTGTTTCCCACTAATATGAAGCACAATGTGTCACAAGAAAACAGCCTCAAAATCACTTTTGTAAGTTAAAGCGTCTCAAAGTTATTGCCATACAAAGTGACACAAGTCAGTGGTGAAAAATAAGGCCTGGTCCTTAAGGGGTTTAAGGCAGAAGGGAAGGCTCCTCTGGTCACAGATCGGTAGAAGAGGGGGGTTAGAGCAGAAATAACGAATAATGAGGGGGGTCAACTTTGGTTTTGAAATAAGAGGCAAAGACTTTGGCTGAGATAAGTGATCTCGGAGGGGACACCAGGTGGTATGGTGTGGTGGGATGGAGAAGATGAGTGCGGTGATACAGGCAGGGGGAGAGAATTCAAAGGTGAGTGAAGATGATGTCCCATGTGTGTCCCCCTGTGTGAGTGGCAGAGGAGCCCAAAGGCTGTAACTCAGTTTATTATACACAGTCCAGTCCCATTAATGTGCCCACCTGTCAAAATCCAGAATAACCACCTTTGGCAGAGCGGACCGCTGCGAGACGTGCAGGAAGAAAGGGGATGTTGTGATGATGTTCAGTGGGATGTTGAGCCATGCCGACTCCTGTGCCGTGGCCAGCTGCACTAGGTTACGTGGTTGAGCATCCATGGCGCGAACAACCCGATGGAGGTGGTCCCACTGCGAGCTTTATGACATGTCGCATTGAACTGCAGGTAGATGCCATCATCGGGAAGAAAAACAATTCGATGTAGGGGTGAACATGGTCCACAAGGATAGATGCATACTTGTGTTGGTACATCATGCCTTCCCCAATGATGAGCGCACTCAGATGGCTGATGACACGTGCCTTCTGCGATTGGTTATTTAACGTTGGTGTCAAAAGTAGGCAGTGGCCACATTAATATGACTGGACTGTGTGTATTGAAGGAGCATCAGGGGAGGGGCAGGAGCAAGGAAGATACATCTAAGGTACATACACATCACCCACACAGCTCCACTACATACATGTCACACACAGACAGCTCTGCTACATATATGTCCCATACAGACGGCACCGCTACATACACATCACACACAGACAGCTCCGCTACATACACGTCACACACAGACAGCTCCGCTACATACACATCACCCACACAGCTCCACTACATACACGTCACACACAGACAGCTCCGCTACATACACATCACCCACACAGCTCCACTACATACACGTCACACACAGACAGCTCCGCTACATACACATCAGGCACACAGCTCCACTACATACACGTCACACACAGTCAGCTCTGCTACATACTCATAACACACAGACAGCTCCGCTACATACACATCACACACAGAAGTCCCGCTACATAAACGTCACATACAGACGACTTCAGTACATACCCTGTTTCCCCGAAAATAAGTCATCCCCCTTAAGTAAGACATAGCAGAGGTTTTGTTGACTTGCCTAATATAAAGCACCCACCGAAAGTAAGATATCCCCCAATAATAATCATTCTGAGCAAAGATTGCATGAGGAAAAACATTGCAGCCGGCTGAACACTGTGCGCGATGTTCGTGTGCACAGGTATGCCGGCTGCTGATGCCGCTGCGATACGTTGTATCCACTGTTCCTGCTGCTGTAGGATGAGCTGTAAGATGCCCGCTGGCCATACACTAAGCATTGTATGCGGCGGGGGGTCCACTCTCCCAGCTCATCCCACAACAGCAGGAACAGTGGATACAACGTACGGTACCAAACCAGCAGCAGCAGCTGGCTTTCCTGTACACACAGAGCACCGCACACAGCGTTCAGCCGGCTGCAATGTTTTTCTTCATACAGTCTTTGCGCTGCAAGCACGTATCAGCGTAGTACAATGGTGACAGCAGCACACAAAAATCAAATAAGACATCCCCTGAAAATAAGACATAGCATATCTTTAGGACCAAAATTTAATATAAGACACTGTCTTATTTTCAGGGAAACACGGTACACGTCACACAGAGACGGCTTTGCTACACACACGTCACACAAAGACGGCTCCACTACATAGACGTCACACACAGATGGCTTCGCTACATACACGTCACACACAGACAGCTCCACTACATACACGTCACACACAGACGGCTTTGCTACATACACGTCACACACAGACGGCTTTGCTACATACACGTCACACACAGACAGCTCAGCTACATACACGTCACACACAGACAGCTCAGCTACATACACGTCACACACAGACGGCTCCGCTACATACACGTCACACACAGACGGCTCTGCTACATACACGTCACACACAGACGGCTCCACTACATAGATGTCACACACATACAGCTCCGCTACATACTTGTCACACACAGATTGCTTCACTACATACATGTCACACACAGACAGCTCCACTACATACTTGTCACACACAGATTGACATACACTACATACACGTCACATACAGACGGCTCCACTACATACACAACACACACAGATGGCTCCGCTACATACACGTCACACACTGATGGCTTCGCTAAATACTGGTCATACACAGATGGTTCCGCTAGATACATGTCACGCACTGACAGCTCCGCTACATACATGTCATACACAGACAGCTCCACTACATACACGGCACACACAGATGACTCCGCTTCATACACGTCACACACATACAGCTTTGCTCTGCAAAGACCCCCGAGTATAATGATAGCATTTGTGGGGCCCGCGGTGTCACTTGCCGATCCCGGCCCAGCAAGTGAATAGGGGCCCTAACTGCCTATTTTAAAAAAAAAACAACGCAGCGTTAGTGGCTGTCACCTCTGCCTCTATGGTAGTTACGCCCCTGAACAGACGGCTCTGCTACATACACATCACACACAGACAACTCTGCTGCATACACGTCACACACAGACGGCTTTGCTACATACACGTCACACACAGACAGCTCAGCTACATACACGTCACACACAGACAGCTCAGCTACATACACGTCACACACAGACGGCTCAGCTACATACACGTCACACACAGACGGCTCAGCTACATACACGTCACACACAGACGGCTCCGCTACATACACGTCACACACAGACGGCTCTGCTACATACACGTCACACACAGACGGCTCAACTACATACACGTCACACACATACAGCTCTGCTATATACACGCGTCACACGCAGAGGGCTCTACAGAAACCTCTGATATCTGGTCATGTGATTCTGTGCCTCCTTCCACACAGGAGACATCATCACAGGTCCTTTAGCTCACTAGGATTTAATATCTTCTGCACAACAGGACCTGATCATGTGACTCCTTGACTCCTCCCACACCTATGACATCCTCACAGGTCCTGTGAGCAGGCGGCTGCTGTACCCGAGGAGGTAAGTGCTCGCTCTCAACCCTTCTCATACAGTCCGTCTTCCTCCCTGTGCCCCCCACACACTATAATGGTGAAGGGGTGTGAATACTTTTACAAGCCCCGGTATCGGTGTTAGATCTCTGGATGGAACATTCTCCGGGACACTCATTCCTCTCATGTCCCTACAGCGGGGCCCATTCTCTACGTCCTCTATACCATCATGTAAGATTCTGCTCATTTCAGTAAGTCACAAACCTACAGACTCCCGTTGTCCACTTTCTCCTTTGCATTAGTCACTTGTTGCACGTTGCGTACTAGGCTGTAATACTTCCTCTTCTGTCAGGGTCAGGGAGGACTGTACAGTTAGTTCCAGTGTGCTGGTAATATCAGGGGCCGAGTGTCTTCATCTCTATGGCCAGTAGATTGTAGTCCAGACAGACATGTGGGAGATCTATCTGTGACTGTTGTGGCTGTTCCAAGAGATCGATGGACGAACCATCACTTGTTATGAATGAAGCTGCAGGGAAAGTCATTGTCATCTGTACAAGTGTCAGCTCCGTATCTTTGGACTCTTCCTCACCTTCTTGAGGGTTTCTTCCCCTCCTTAGTGGGTAGCACGGCTCATTCTACTAGAGCTGCTGGAGCCTCCTGGGCTGTTCGGCATCAGGTTTTGGTTCTTCCAAATCCAATTTGTGTTGTAACACCCCGGGCAGCACTGAACACCCCTCAGCCAGTACGCTTGAGGCTGGTCAAATACTCCCAATGAGATTCTGTTCAGCCTATCACACACCTTATATACCCACCAAGCCGGCCCACAACAAGTCACTTCCTTCCTGAGCTACACGCTGCCGACGTCAGAAGTAGGAGGTGGTGATAATAATGGGACTCAACTCTTCTATTTATTCCATGGGATTCCGTGTAGTCATTACATCATCTCATCTTCTCTCCATTCAGGTTCCTACAATATAGAATCCTCTCTGTATCTTCTATATAAGAGAATATTCCTGATTGTCCCATCAAGGATGGAAAGAGACAGGAACAAGATGGCGGAAAGTCTATTAAATCTCACCCTAGAGATCATCTACCAGCTTACTGGAGAGGTGAGAGATTCTGATGATGTCATCATTACATCATTCTTATCTATAGCGATATCAGATGATATGACTGGAGAGGTGATGGACTCTGGACATGTATGTAGTGATTAGAGATGAGCGAACACTGTTTGGAACAGCCGTTCCAAACCGCACGCTCACAGCACGCTCCCATAGAAATGAATGGAAGCGGGGGGTTAAGCGGCCGGCCGCTGGCAAAGTCTGCGTGTCAGGTGCTTCCATTCATTTCTATGGGAGCGTGCTGTTCGGATCGGCTGATCCGAGCAGTGTTCGCTCATCTCTAGCAGTGATATTTATTAATGTGTCTCCCCATATCCAGGATTACACAGTAGTGAAGAAGACCTCTAGTGGGCGCTGTCAGGCTCTTGTATATGAAGGATATGGAGGAACCCTGGGGCCTCCACCTCATCCCCTGATGCAGGAGGAGATCAATGGACAGAAGATCATAGAACTCGCCAACAAGATGCTGGAGCTGCTGACTGGAGAGGTGACACTGCTGGGAATGCTGGGACATTATACAGTAACTGGAGGGTCGGGGTGATGACTGTATCATTGTGTTGTCAGGTTCCTATAAGGTATCAGGATGTCGCTGTCTATTTCTCCATGGAGGAGTGGGAGTATTTAGAAGGATACAAGGATCTGTACAAGGAGGTGATGATGGAGGACCACCAGCCCCTCACATCAGCAGGTAATAGACATGACTATATACACATGGACTTCCATTATTTGTATGTACAGAATGAATTCAGTCCCTGTCTGTGTTTCCTACAGGTAGATCCAGTAAGAGGACTACACCGGAGAGATGTCCCAGTCCTCTTCTTCCACAGGATGATCAGGTAGATGGAGATATTCCCTATGATGTGTAGACGGGCTGTGAAGTCCTTGTGGTCAGTCTTGTTGTATCCAGCAGTATTATATGGTTATATACATGGGCGGTGTCATTGTGCCGCCATCTAATATGTTTATCCGGCTTCTCACAGAACTGCAGCTACTGTCAGTACATCTTTCATCTTCATGCGGATTAATGATCTAGAACATTCTCTGTGACTTCCCCATTTGTCCGGTGACTTTTACATTATTTGTTTCACAGATTTTCCATCAGGATAAAGATCTGAGCAACATTAATGCTATATCTATGAGAATAAAGGAAGAGCCATATGTGAGTGGTGATGAGGAGTGTGAGGAGGACATTCCTACAGGGAACCGCCCAGGTGAGGAGTCACCACTATATAAAGCACAGAAGGGTCACTGATTCTATCCAGACATTGGTTAGACTATTTGTTGTTCCCCGATTCAGGTAAAATACTAATAATACATGAATATAAATGTGATACCGCTATAGGGGGTAATAAATGTAGTATAGAATAGAACGGACAGCAGGAATATGGACTTGACATCGATGTGAACGAGGCAAATTTCTTCCTCACTGGCTGTCAGTCCTCGTGAAGGGAAAGAATTTACCAGAATTATATAGCAGATTATTTCAGGTGGCGGAAAAATAATCCTCCTGCTCGATCTTCAGGCAGATTCCACCTCAGAGCTCTATGGAAATAAATTGGAGGTGGAAAATCCGGCCTGGCCAGTAAGGAATCTGATGGAGATTCGGGGGCTGATTTGGTAAAGCGGAAACATTCTTCTTCTGAATTCCTGAAGCAGCTTCTACAAATGTCACTGTGTAATCCTCACCTTAGACCCCAATCACACTATGGAATCCGGACTAGAAAATCTGGTCTGTACATCAGTCACATTTCCCAGTCTGAACTCTGTCCACACACCAGGACTCCCCGTATCTTAGTGATCTATGACGCTAGGAGTCCCTGCTTCCTTGTTACTCCACAGACCCTACTACATACTGTATGGGACAGCAGATCCGCAAGTGAGTTCAGGCTGGGAAATCCAGCAGATGTGGTTTGGATTCTATTGTGTGTATGGGGTGTAATACAGTAAGATTTATGGCATCCTACAGTATTATTCCACATAAGTGGCCATATTTAAGAAGCCATGGATTGTGTTCACCTCTACAGTGACCTAGAGCAGTGGTGGCATCTCCTGCCCCTCTTCATTACTATTCACTATCACTGACCTTTGTCTCAGCACAGTGAATACTAATGAAGTAGGCTGTGCTGCTGCGTTTGCTCCCTGTGCCACTGACTTCACTTCTTCACAAGGCCTGAAGCGTCTCAGGCAGCAGCAGCTCAGTAGGGAATATACTTATAAGGTTATGTTATTCAATAATAGTAACATCAGTTTTCTTCTTCTCAGATGACTGTACCAGGAGCACAGAGGGACATCTGATATCTACAGATTATAAAGCAGAGGATCATGGTATCACACAAGATGCTTATCAAGAACATGTCAATACCCCAGATATACCCTCAGCTCTTCAGGAGAGAGATCTTTCTTCTAATTCATCACAGTCTGTAAAGCAAAATAAAAGAAGCAAAAGAGGTGTTATACATCAGAGAACTCACACAGGAGAGAAGCCATATTCATGCCGGGAATGTGGGAAATGCTTTACTCGCAAATCACATCTTGTTGAACATCAAAGAAGTCACACAGGGGTGAAGCCATTTACATGTTCAGAATGTGGGAAATGTTTTACTTGTAAATCAAATCTTGTTGAACATCAAAGAACTCACACAGGGGAGAAGCCATTTACATGTTCAGAATGTGGGAAATGTTTTACTATTAAAGCTTATCTTACTATGCATCAGAGAACTCACACAGGGGAGAAGCCATATTCATGCCCAGAATGTGAGAAATGTTTTGCTCGAAAGTCACATCTTGTTAGACATCAAAGAATTCACACAGCGGAGAAGCCATATTCATGCCCAGAATGTGGGAAATGTTTTACTCAGAAAACAAGTCTTGTTGAACATCTGAGAATTCACACAAGGGAGAAGCCATTTTCATGTCAAGAATGTGAGAAATGTTTTGCCAAGAAATCACATCTTGTTACACATAAGAGAACTCACACAGGAGAGAAGCCATATTCATGTCCAGAATGTGGGAAATGTTTTACTCGGAAATCACAACTTGTTAGCCATCGAAAGTCTCACACAGGGGAGAAGCCAATTTCATGCTCAGAATGTGGGAAATGTTTTACTTGGAAATCACAACTTGTTACACATCAGAGAATTCACACAGGAGAAAAGCCATATTCATGCCCAGAATGTGAGAAATGTTTTACTCGGAAATCACAACTTGTTGGCCATCAAAAGTCTCACGCAGGGGAGAAGCCATTTTTATGACCAGAATGTGGGAAATGTTTTACTCGTTAATCAAAGCTTGTTGAACATATTCAAATGGGAAATATTTCCAATTGCACATGTCAGAACTCGCACAGAAAAAGCAGTTTTATTTTCAGAATGGTTTATCCCCAATTCTCATCTTAAAACTTAAAGAGCTCTCAAAGTACAGGAGCAATTTTTATTTTTTTCTCTTAAAAACTTATTTTAGTAACATTTAGACTGTACTCACACCTGCATTTTTGTGACATAGTTTGATGCAGTTTTTCAGTAAATCCTGGATGGGTTTAGTTTCTTTTTTCCTTTATCCACACTTAAAACTTTACAGTCCTTTGTTCTTGGCAAGGCCTGGTGTTACAAGTGGTATTTCTGCGGCCTATACTGTTTAGTGCCGCACCTCTAATGAGGCGGGGTAAGGCAGCCGCCTCAGATGGCACTATCAGGAGGGGCGGCATTACGACTGACCTAAGCCAGTCCGAGACGGGAGTCGGGCGGCCACCATAGCTGCCGGGTGTCTACTGTTTTACACAGTAGACACCCAGCGCTAATGCTCCCAGTGGGAGCATTATGCCCTCTAGCGCCTCCATCAAAGCTGACCAAGGCGTCATTTTCCCGACACCACATGAGCGCCGCCATTTTGACATGTGATTGCAGGCGCCTGGAGAAAGCTCCAGAACCGACGTCACATTGGCATTGGGGTTAAAATGTAAATAAAACCATATAAATTTGGTATCCCTAGAATCGCACCGAAACATAGAATACAGGTGACATATCATTTTGGCTGCACAGTGAAAGCCGTAAAAATGAATCCTGTAAGAAAATTGCACAAATGCACTTTTTCTTCAATTCCACCCCATTCTGAATTTTTTTCCAGCTTCCCAGCACATTGTACAGAATAATTAATGGCGACATCATGAAGAAAAATTTGTCCCGCAAACAATAAGACCTCATATGGCACTGAGAACGGAGAAATAAAAAGGTTGTGGGGTTTGGGAGCGGGGGAGTCAAAAATGAAAATCAAAAAATGCCGTCGGTGGGAAGGGGTTAATGACATAGTTCTTTTCCTAGTATTTAACCCCTAGCCATAGGATAGAGGATAAATACTAGATTGATGATGCGGAGGGTAGGCGGGGTTTGGGGTGTAGTGTTGGGTGTCGCTGGAGGAAGGGGGGGTACGTTTTGGTTGCCTGCCTGCCCCTTCCCTGGGCTTGAGGATTGGGTTTTTTCCACCACTTGGAATTCAGCCTGACTACAGCCAGGAAGAGGCAGCGATTTTTACCATGTTTTTTTTTTTTTTTTTTACCCTAAACCATCCCATGACAGGTTGCTCTGAAAACAAAACTGAGCAGACCTGTCTTGGGCTGGCTTAGACGTCTGCTTTTCCGCACACGCGGTGATTCTAAGATGTCATCACACCTCCTGTGCTGAGATGCAGATGTCTTATGCGCAGGTGAAGAAGTGGGGTCGGCGGTAGCAGCTCCTTCAAGGGATCGCAGGTATATGAGTAAGGATACCTTTTCTTGTTTTTCTTTTTTAATGGGCCTCTACCTGCTGGGGTATCCTTAGCAGGTAATGGCCTATTTCCCTACCTATCCCCAGTTCTGCTCATGGCAGACCCCGCTTCCCCTTCTGCCATAGGACACAGAAATGGGGAGCAGAAACGGCTGTTAGCAGGAGTGGGCCCGTGAACCCCAACTACTTATCATGTCATGTCCGTATTAATCTCTCTATATTATAAAAATGAATTTCTGTCTGTCTGTCTGTCTGTTCTCGAATGCGAACCAAACAACTGGACCGATCTTCACCAAATTTGGTACAGAGATACTTCAGATATCCGGGAAGGTTTAAGACGAGACTCCAACTCGCTCGGACGTACCGTTGCTGAGATACAGCATTCCCAACACAGTGCCCCCCCCCCTTAGCCAATACAAACCTGCAAGACTTTCACTCATATTCCAACTGCAATGCACACGGTCACTCCACATGCACAATACAACACTGATATCCAAACTGAGATACAGAGGATTAGATACACAGATCTGCACACAATATCACACGCCACAGGATTAGATACATGGGTCTGCACACAGTCCCACACACCAGAGAATTAAATACGCACTTCTGCACACAGTTCCACACACTGAAGGATTAGATACGTGCGTCTGCACACGGTTCCACATGCCGAAGGATTAGATACAGGCGTCTACACACAGGCCCACATTCCAGAGGATTAGATACGTGCGTCTGCACACATTTGTACACGCCATAGGATTAGATACACACGTCTGCACACAGTACCACATGCCGGGGGATTGGATACGCCCGTCTACACACAGTTCCACACGCCGTAGGATTAGATACGTGCCTCTTCACACAATACCACACAGGGGAGGATTACATACACGTCTTCACACAGTTGCACACTCCAGAGGATTAGATACGCACGTCTGCACACGGTTCCACATGCCTTAGGATTAGATACACGCGTCTGCACACGGTTCCACACGCCTTAGGATTAGATACACGCGTCTACACACAGTTCCACACTCCAGAGGATTATATACGCGCGTCTGCACACAATTTTACATGCCATAGGATTAGATACACGTGTCTGCACACAGTAACACCAGCAGTAGGATTAGATACGCGCCTCTTCACACAATACCACACAGGGGAGGATTAGATACGTGTGTGTGCACACAGTGTCACACTTTGGAGGATTAGATACGTGCCTCTGCACACAATACCACAAGCCAGAGAATTAGATACGCGTCTCAGCACACAGTATCACACGGGGGAGGATTAGATACGCGCGTCTGCACACAGTACCACACGGGGGAGGATTAGATACGCGCGTCTACACACAGTACCACATGCCATAGGATTAGATACGCGCGTCTGCACACAGTACCACATGCCGGGGGGTTGGATACGCGTGTCTACACACAGTTCCACACGCCGTAGGATTAGATACACGCCTCTTCACACAATACCACACAGGGGAGGATTAGATACAAGTGTCTTCACACAGTTGTACACGCCATAGGATTAGATACACACGTCTGCACACAGTACCACATGCCGTAGGATTAGATACGCGCGTCTACACACAGTACCACATGCCGTAGGATTAGATACGCGTGTCTGCACACAGTACCACATGCCGTAGTATTAGATACGTGCGTCTACACACAGTTCCACACGCCGTAGGATTAGATACACGCCTCTTCACACAATACCACACAGGGGAGGATTAAATACGCGCGTCTGCACACAGTACCACACGCCAGAGTATTAGATAAGCGCGTCTGCACACAGTACCAAATTCCGTAGGATTAGATACGCGCGTCTGCACACAGTACCACATGCCGTAGGATTAGATACCCACGTCTGCACACAGTTCCACTTGCCGTAGGATTAGATACGCGCCTCTTCACACAATACCACACGGGAGGATTAGATACGTGCATCTGCACACAGTACCACACGACCGAGGGTTAGATGTGCGTGTCTGCACACAGTTACACACGCTGAAGGATTAGATACGTGTGTCTGCTCTAAGTATCACACGGGGGAGGATTAAATACGCACATCTGCACACAGTTCAACACGTTGGAGGATTAGATACGCATGTCTTCACATAGTACCACCGCCAGAGGATTAGATACGCGTTTCTACACACAGTATCACACGGGGAAGGATTAGATATGCGCATCTGTACACGGTACCACACGCCAGAGGATTGGATATGCACATCTGCACACAGTTCCATACGCCGGAGGATTAGAAACGCACATTTGCACACTGTACCACATGCCGTAGTATTAGATACGCGCGTCTGCACACAGTACCATACTCCGGGGGATTGGATACATGCATCTGCACACAATACCACATGCCAGAGGATTGGATAAGCAGGTTTGCACACAGTACCACATGCCGTAGGATTAGATACGTGCGTCTGCTTACAGATCCACACGCCATAGGAATAAATACACGTATCTTCACACAGTTGTACACGCCATAGGATTAGATACACATGTCTGCATACAGTACCACATGCTGTAGGATTAGATACGTGCGTCTACACACAATACCACACAGGGGATGATTAGATACATGCATCTGAACACAGTACCACACTTTGGAGGATTAGATACAGGCCTCTGCACACAGTACCACATGCCAGAGAATTAGATACGCGTCTCAGCACACAGTTCCACATGGGGAGTATTAGATACACGCATCTGCACACAGTACCACACGCCAGAGTATTAGATACGCGAATCTGCACACAGTACCACACGCCAGAGTCATTAGATACACGTGTCTGCACACAGTTTCACTTACTGGAGGATTAGATACGCGCCTCTTCACACAATACCACACGGGGAGGATTAGTTATGTACATCTGCACAAAGTACCACACCAACAAAGATTGGATACTTGCATCTAAACACAGTATTACACGGGGAAGGATTAGATACAGCTTTACTCCAAATATCCATAACAACTAATCACAGATTTTTCACTGACATTCAAAATGAGATACACATAATCACATGACGCTTATGGACATACACACAAACCACATACAAAATACACCAGTGCAAAACTGGACAATTCTTATGGGGCCACTACACAAACATAAAATGTATATATATTTATATATGTATGCAGCTTCTATGAGGAGGTCAGTTCAAGACTGGACATGGGTAATGCAGTAGATGTGGTGTACCTGGACTTTTCAAAGGCTTTTGATACTGTTCCACATAAACGGTTGGTATGCAAAATGAGAATGTTGGGACTGGGGGAAAACATATGCATTTGGGTTAGCAACTGGCTCACTGATAGGAAACAGAGGGTACTTGTTAATGGTAAATATTCAGACTGGGCCACAGTCACCAGTGGGGTGCCGCAGGGGTCAGTATTAGGTCCTCTCTTGTTTAATATCTTTATTAATGACCTGGTAGAGGGTTTACAAAGCAGGGTGTCCATATTACAGAGCAGGGTGTCCATATTACAGAGCAGAGGTCCGTATTACAGAGCAGGGTGTCCATATTTGTAGATGATACTAAACTTTGTAGGGTAATTAATAATGAGGAGGATAGTAGAATATTACAAGGGGATCTAAGGAAACTGGAAGCATGGGCGGAGACTTGGCAAATGAAGTTTAATGTTGACAAATGTAAGGTTATGCACTTTGGTCGACGTAATAAAATGTATGACTATGTACTAAATAGTAAATTACTGGGTAAGACTGCCAATGAAAAAGACTTAAGGATTTTGGTGGACAGCAAGCTTACCTTTAATGACCAGTGCCAGGCAGCTG